>NW_027530988.1:327797-335092 GCF_008692635.1 Crocuta crocuta
GAGGGAGGGAGGAAAAGGAAAAAAGAGGCATGCTATGTGACAACACATAAAAACTCTCTTAAAGGATAACGCATGGTACATTTCTAAAACGCTGAAAATGTTAACATGTATCAGCCCCTAGTTCGGTATATGCGGCACCATGTAAAGTTTCCAAGAAATTTTTCCCATACACTGTTTATGTGACTGAATGAGTCCTTGGAGTCAGGCAGGGGAAGAGAATGCGTTACCATTTCCATTTCACTACAGATCCACTCAGAGGCCAAAGAATGACCTGCTCTCCCACCTGCCCACCCTTCTGTCAGCCCAGGGGCACAGTGAGGAAACACTTCGCGGGACAAAATTCAAACGCTAGCTTGGAGCTGCCTTTACTTTGCTATTCCACATCGCTTAGGGAGCCTTCGCTTGCATCATTCTAAGCAGAGTAGAGAGAACAAAATGCAGTGACAGAAATATGAACAAGTTAAGGGAGGCAAAACAGGGCTCATCCGGGATTTGAACCCTGGACCTCTCACACCCTAAGCAAGAATCATACCCCTAGACCAACAAGCCATCCTCTAGGCCTTTTTTAACTCTGCCTTAAGGTTCCTTCCCATCACTAGGCATTTCTAGAATTGAGTGCCTTCTGTTGGAAGGAATGCGTACTTGTTTACCCAGAAAGCGTAAGCCTCACAGCACAACAGTCCTTTATCAACAGCTATGGTGGATCCAGGAAGCAAAGAGAAGCAGGGAAGTGTACCAGGGATTGCCTGTACGTCTCAGGTGGTACAGAGAATCTGGGAGATTCTGCTGCATTAGAACTCTCCCTTCTCTTCTGCCGGGTCCTGCCCTCCTATCTCCCGAGGCATCTAGAACTGAAGTTTGGAGGAAAAATAACCATAGGCCCCAGCGAGATTTGAACTCGCGACCCCTGGTTTACAAGACCAGTGCTCTAACCCCTGAGCTATGGAGCCCTATCCTATGTGGCAACTGTCTCCTATGTGACTTTTCTCTACTTCTTATCTTATAGAAGTACACAGTAAAGCCAACATCCCAAAGTATTAACCAGAATTTTGATTGGAGTAAAAATCCAAGATATTCTTCCATAAAATAAGAATTTCTTCATGTCCTGCCAACCCCTCAAAAACAGTCCCCTTTAAGTAGAGCCACCATGTCTCTCCTGAGACATTGCATCCCTGTCCATCTGGTGCCACAGAAAAGATGCAGATATAAGAATCTCAGATCTGGGCGCATGGTAGACCCACCTGAGAAACAGATTCCTATAGAGGGTGTCTGATGGACAGATTATAGTGCACTCCTTTCAGTTAATATTGTGGTAAAATCTGGGGAAGGTGAAAAAAGATTTATCACAGTTTTGTTTTCTCCGAAAACGGCCCCAAACCTTAAGTTTGTGTTTTGAGATTAATACTTCTCTCTCAAAGGTTTAGGGGTAGAAGCATATAGGGAAAACGGGTGTTGGGGTGAAAATTTAATCCTTCCTTAAAGTAAGATTTACCTACATCTTTGGTATGAAAATAATACAATTTTTTAAAAAGGATTTTCACTTTTTAGAAACCTTGTTTACATAAGCTAGTAAACAGGAACCAAAAAAATATTTAAGATCTTGTACTTATTTCTTACTGCAAATATAATCATCGTTGGGAACATTGGAAAAAAGCACTGATTCATGCAACCCCAAGAAGTGGTCCAATTCTGTTTAGTAAGATTTAGACTCCCTGTCCACAAGCCTGCTCTTGTAACACTATTTTTTAATGTTTTATCTGTCCAAGATCATTAAGTTTGTAAGACATCTGCAAGCTTATGATTCATTGTGTTAGAGTAGGCAGTTAGTTCGATTCTAACAGAATACCTAGGAGGCCAGCAAGGAGGAAGTCACGGCCAGATCCGAGAAAGTCAGAGGCCTGTCCTGGCAGCATTCCACAAAAGGGGGACCAAACAGGACAGGCCCAAGATGGTGGATGCCAAGACCGGAAGCCCCTGACCCAATTAGGAAGAAAAAGTGGGAAGCCCCGCTTCCCGCCCCAAGTAATGAATATTCTACTCCTAGTTAACAGCTGCCAACAAAAGATAGAATCCCAAACCCCAGGGACACAGTGCTCTCTATCAATTTCGCCCTTGTTCTCATATCCCGAGAGTGTACTTTCTGCCTTAATAAACTTTCCTGCTTGTGTCGCTCATCCACCGTGTTGCATGTCTGTCCCTGAGTATTTCTCACGACATGACCAAGAACCTTCCAAGACTTCTTCGAGTCCGGCTGGGTTTAAGCCCCGGGGTCCCGAGTCTCTGCAGTCTTTTCAGGCACAGGCTTGAGCAATGGAAACTTGATCAAGGCCAAAGGGTCTGCAGTAACCCTCTGGCTGACAAACAGTCCCATCAGATGACCCACTTCAAAATATCTATAGGCCCTAACTGACCAATGGGCTACTTACACACAGGCACAGCTACCAAAAAAGGGAAAATTCCATATGTCCTCCCCTTCCCCCTTTAGATAAACTTCCCCCCTCACTGCCTCTTGCAGACAGCTTCTCCTCTGCTGTTCTGCCCACTGAGATTGGGGTGTATTCGATAAATGTCTATTGATTTTGTTCTATCTCAGGTGTTCTTTCACCCATGGGCCACCTGCTTCCACCCGACCTTGCCCCACATTTGGGGGCCCCCATCCAGTCAGAACAGAAACCACACACAGTTCACCTGGCAACAATTGGTTCCTTTATTTTTCACTGTGTCAGTGTAAAACATGGTGCAACTAACCTTACAAATCTTGAAGGAAGAGAAATCTCCATATAGGCAGAATCAGGCATTTATGGCAGATATTCTTGGTTCAAGGATGAGTCATGGAGAGGCCTCACAAGGTTGTCCTAAGACAAGAGGAACATATCCAACTGTTCAGGGCCAAGAAGGCATAGGATCATCTGTGGCTTGACGAGAGCTGTTCCTCCCAATGCTCCCTTGGTGTTCAAACCTCAGTCTTTCTACACCAGACAACATCTTCCTTGTCTGCAAAACTACAAGGCTTTGAACTGACTGCTCTGCTTTAGATTCTTGAATCTGTATCCCATTTGCCTACACAAGGCATTTTACTGGTGGAAACTTCCAAGATAATCAGCATGGTCATCCCTCTGGACCTGAGTATGTGGTGTAGTGGTTAGAAAACACCTGGGTCAGTTAGTTAACCTTACAGAGTTGCTGTATCCTTCTTTTGGAAATAAGGCTTCATTACTATCATCCCAGTTCTTATCATCTTTATTATTGTTATTTTATTCAGAGACTCAGGCCTCAGGCAAAGTTGCTAAACAGTCAAAACCAGCTCCCCAACAGCTTTCTCATATCCCCTCCCTGGTCACTGTTTCTCCTCCTTTCTTTCTCTACTGTTGAATTCTTGGCTCCTCTTAACCTTTTCCTGAGATCTGTTTCCTCATCCTCACACTTTCACAACTGAGCAAGCTTCTATTCTTTTCTATTCCCTGTATGGATTGACTTCTTCCCTATAACCATAGACTGCTTGTTACACATCTTAAAGGAATTTAAAATGGTCAAAGGAGCCTCCGAAAAGAGAAGCCAGGACAACAACCATGGGCCTGATGGTTTTTGTTTCTCCTTCACAGAGGTTGTCTTTGGGGGCAGGGTCCTCCCTGTCTTCACAGGATAAATAAACCTTTGTCTAAGAGAACCTATCTACATTCAGTCTGTTTCCTACCCCTGAAGTTTGCTCCGGGACTTACATGAATCTCTCTCATTCTTCCAGCCACTCACACCCTCAGCTCACTTGGGTTGGCCTGACTCAAGAGGTTCCAAGAGCCTGCTCCAGTACCCTGGTCCAGAAAGCAACATCAAAAAGGCATGTTCCAGTGCTCTGGCCAATTAGAAGTTCTCTAGAACAACTTGACCCCTAGTAGGGAT
Source organism: Crocuta crocuta (assembly GCF_008692635.1). Classification (NCBI taxonomy): domain Eukaryota; kingdom Metazoa; phylum Chordata; class Mammalia; order Carnivora; family Hyaenidae; genus Crocuta; species Crocuta crocuta. The sequence continues at coordinate 331,695 of NW_027530988.1, forward strand.
CTTAGGATTGTTTTTAATTACTTTTTTGCATATGTGTCTGTATTTCATCTATTTCCCCTCAAGTTTTTGTTGTGCAAAATTTTAATTCTAGTGTGGAAATAAAGGAAGACCAAGTAAAGGACAATAAGCAAAGGCTATTTTTTCAGAGTTGGCTGTAGCAAGGAAGTCAGTCATCATCATTCAAGTTTTGGCTGAGACTCAAAGGCAGACAGAAAAGTGGGAAAGCTTTATAGTGGGGAAAAAAAGGAAGGTTTTACGTGTGCCTTGATTGGAGGCCATTGGCTTGGGGAAGCTGTAGACAGTCTACCTAGAAGCAAGGCATCCTATGTGATTGGTTAGGGATGCATATTTGGCTTTCTCTGGTTGGTTCTACATTGGAAGCAGGACAAACATTAGGAAAGCTGTAGTTGTTAATCAAGTCTTGGCCATTTGGAGCTGATTGTTGCAGGATTATTCTTTGGCTCCCTGGATTATTCCTAGAGATAGTGGTCTGACTTAAAGATAGTAGGCTAGTTTCCTGAGCTGATGAACATTGTAAGGGAAAAATATAAGTTAAAAATAAGAGGCTTGATTCTCCCTATCAAAAATGAGGAAACATGATTACCCTCCTCTCCTTTTCCTTTGAACATTTACTTTAGAAAACTTGCAAGAATAAGTACATCACAGTGCTTTGTATTACTATGATGAATGATGTAATTAACATGTGAGACCATAAAGGAACTAAATATTTAAGTAGGGGCTCAATAAATGCTCAAAAGACTATCTGCTACATTCATCAAAAGGAACATATTATTTACGAGTATTTAATTTTCAGCATGGAGTTTTACAGTACAGGCCACTACCTGGCTGGCTCCATACTGGAATTAGGGACAGAATTTTACGTTGCAATGTAATGCGAGTCTCCTGCTGATCCAGAAGGATCCTAGTGGGAACTTTCAAATGCCTTAAATTGACCATGGGGCATTTGATACATAGATTGGAACATAGAAAACCTGTCAGAATTCTCTAACCTTTGGGGAGCTAATTAATTCAATAGGCCTAAGATCCTGCATTTCTAGTAACTTACCAGGACGTGCTGACCCTGTTGGTATCTGAACCATACTCTGAGTATCGAGGTCTTGAATTTCCTGCTTGTATATAAATTTTCATCATCTGGACTATTAACAAGGTAAAGATAGCAGGAAATTCAAAGTTAAACTCTCTGGAAATATTGCAGAATACTAGAGTTTAGAATCCTAGCATTCTGTGTTGAAGAGGGAAGGAATAACTACGTGCCAGATAAGCACATCGCATTTATCTGTATTAGGCTTCTTTCCAAAGGGGCTGCTATGTATTTGCTTCAGATACTGGACAATTAAAAGTGTGGCAAAGGAAAGCTAAGATACCTGGCTTGTGAGTCTCTGAGAATTTCTTGCTTGAACTGCACAACCCAACACAGCAGCCACTTCCTGAGGGGAGTAGGCCAAAGCTCTTCCCTCCACTGAAGGATCCAGCGAGTTCAAGGTAAGCAATGATTACTCAAGCACTATCCAGTGATTCGATAGGGGAAGCCATGCATACTGGTCAGTAAAGGAATTTCAGCCAGATACAGGAGAGGGTAGTATTTCTCTTCTGGTAGGAAACTGATTTCAAGTCTGTGGGTTTTGATGCTGAACATGCAGAATGCCAGTATCAAGGGAGCTCTGCTGTAAAGACCGGGTTCTTTCCTCAACAGGAAACTATTGCCTGATCAAAAAGGGCTCAGGTCACTCGCATCTTATGAGATGCTGTCATTGTTTTAAGTTAAAACAGAGTTATAGAAACTCTGGTTTATTTAAACGTGTATGTTTACCAAATTATCCCTAACATACACATACACAAGTATGCCTGTATAATCACATCTGGAGGTCCTATCAAAAGACCTTCCCAAGACCTATCTATAGACTCCGAGTTTGTTATCTGGCCCAGCAGGGGGTATAATAGTTTAATATTTAAACTATTTTATTAATATTTTAAATATTTTAATTTTAATTTTAATATTTTTATTTTAAGTAAGCTCCACGCCCATCGTGGGACTTAAAGTCATGATTTTGATATCAAGGGTCCCATGCTCCACCCACCCAGCTAGCCAGGCACCCCTCAAACTATATTTTAAATATTTGTTCTCTCCTTCCCCACTTTTTTTTTTTCAAGTACTAAAAAGCCCCAGGCTCTTTTCTCTCTTTCAAACTGTTGCTTCCTTACTTTACACATAGAGGTGGCTACTCATGACTTCTAGGTTCTCCCCAACTTGAGATTAACATCAGTCTTCCCACATCAGTCTTTCCAAAGTGGAAGACTTTCCTGCACTGCTAAAAGCAATCACCTCACACTCACTTTTTTCCTGAGGATTCTGAAACACAAAGTGAAATTTCTTAGAAGTCCTACACTTCAGCCAAAAGGGCTGGGAGGGGCATTGGAATCCCTCTGTCTCCAGCGGGTAGGGCAGCAGAAGCCACATCCTTGACCATTCCTCTAGACCGTGAGTGCCCACTGGTCTTCCCTGCCGACCATCTCCAAGCTGACCACTGCAACTCACTCCTGACTCTGGGAGCTTAACTTATTCGAAGCCTACTGGTGGACACCCAGCTTTGCTCAGGGAGCTCAGATTGCCCATGAACTTGAACCAGAGAGAGGAAAGTAGAAGGTGAAAAGGAGCAACCAGGAGGCACTTAATTTGTTGTCTGCAAGGAGGGATCAGGTTGGGATAGGGTGGAGGTGGCAGGGTGGAAGGGAGATGGCCCAGCAGGCAGCGGAGCCTGGCTGCGATGGGGTGCTGATGAGGCTTAGAAGATGCCGCCTCTGACCTCTGAGCGTCCAAGACCCTTCCGTCGCCGGCCCCAGCCTTCTACCCCCTCTTCCCTACCCCCCCACATTCATCAGATGCTCTCTGCACCCTATATCCAAGCAGCTTTTCTAGAACTTTTCTAGAAAAAGTGGCAGCGAGGGCGGGAGCTAGAAGGACCTTCGCCCCGTGAAGATCCAGGGAAGAACAACTTTACCTCTCTCGGCCCACCCCCAGCCCCCGACCCTCAAGCCACCAAGACTTGGGGAAAGACCTCGGAGAACCCTCAGGCAAGGAGAGGCAAGAGGAGGTGGGGGCGGGGTGGGGGTGCGGCTTGAAGTTCGGAAACAGATTCCTGGGAGAATTTCTGGTTCAGGAGACCCAGATATGGCCAATCAAAAACTGCAAAGAAGAATGTAGATTAGAATCCAGGGCCTTGAGCCAAGTTGAGTTCATGGACAGGTACGAGAGCCCACTTTGGGTCAGCATAATGCAGTTATCACTCATGAAAGTTTTATCTAGATTTCCCTCTGCTCCTTTCAAAAGAAACTGTATGGAGCAAGTGGCGCCTGGACCCAAGGGAAGCCCCAAACCC
>NW_027530988.1:335365-339665 GCF_008692635.1 Crocuta crocuta
GGGGGGGCGTTCCTGGAATTCAACCTTGGTGGGGTGGGAGTGGGGGTCACTGTGGTCCCTACATAAGGGAAATAGTTTCTATACTACAGCAGTGTGGTAGTTACTGACCCAGAAGGGGCCGCAAGTAGACCCAATCTCCCCATTCTGACGGAGCCTGCAAGAGAGGGCGACCAAGGAGTTCCCCTTGAACATGGTGTTAGGCTGGCGAGATCTATGAATGAAAGGGCGCCTCCTTCTGGATCTGAACTCCGACCTCGTTTGCACTCAGGCTCACAGCCACAGACTAACGACTCAACAGCAAGGAGCCCCTTATCCAGTCTTCTCTCCTCTGCAATAAATCAGCGGCAGGATTTTTTTTCCTGCGTCTTATTGCCTAGTTTTTAAAAAAAGGCAGAAATCTTCCAAGGACAATCACACTGAAATGGTCGTTGACTACTTTGTGGCTCATTTCCTAGGCGTGTGAGAACACGATGATTCCTTCCCTCCTGCTCAGATCCATAGGGGTGAATGAAACACTGCAGGGAACCCCACTGACCCCGAAGAAAAGTCCTAATTTTGGGCGCGCATGCTGGATGGGTATATAAGTTAAAGGCGGGGGGAAAAAAAGGCCTTCATACAGTGTGGTAGTGTGGCCGAGCGGTCTAAGGCGCTGGATTTAGGCTCCAGTCTCTTTGGAGGCGTGGGTTCGAATCCCACCACTGCCATCCGTGTGTTTTAATGTAACTAAAAATCTTGAATTCCCTTTCGTGCTAAGACAAAGTTATCCTTACAAGTCTTTGAAATTCCTGTTCTCCTTAGTTCCTACCGCACCTGACACTGGTTTCTCTATTTGCAAATCAAACCACCTCCGTTTACTGCAAGAGAATCACCCACTTATCTCCAGACATCCACTACCAGGTTGTATCTGCACCCGACTTTCCCGGTATCAAGGATTTTGCACTATTTGTGTTCCCTCAGTCCGTAACGCTTTTGGTCGTCTTGTAAGATCACATTCACACTGATTTCATTCTTTTTACCCTGTTTAGGGATCATCGGGTCAGGAACACTTCCAGAAATGGCGTGGCCGCCCCCATCAGCCTGCTGCTGACACTGCTTCAAGAGCTGCAGCTCTATACTCTGAAAATAGCCTGCACAGACACGATTTGGGTATTAATCACATTACTTTTGTAACTGAATATAATGAACGAATGAGAAAACGACTACTTAGCAGGCTTCAAGCTCTCAGGCACCATCGGTTCATGGAGGTAGGGTTGAATATGTAAATAGTTACTTTGAATTTCATTTTGCAGGTGGGTTTCTAATTCTAAAACACTTCCAAGCTGATTCTGGCTGACTCCTTGCATCTGGCCCAGGGAGGGTGTGCTGTGAATGGTGTTGGTTTAGCCACTCCTCTGTCCTTCCAGGTGAATCTACTTATCTTGGAGACTACTTACACTTGGAGACTAAACCACTAACTGCAATACCTGTGTAGAACCTGATTCAGTGTGGGAAAGAGAAGATACACTCAGGGACTACTTCGTAGTGTCTTCTCAGAAGGACTGTCCCACTGCACTTTTCAGCCATGACCATCTCTATTACCTACAGTAGTACTCCTGGATTAGGGCAGGCTCCTCCTTTCAAGAAGGTAGAGAATTTCCCAGCATCGCCATGAGGAATGAATGAAATAAATGGAGGAGGGAACTAGGACTCTGCAAGAATCAAGGTCTTGGGCTTTTCATGCTACATTTTTATTGTGCCTTCTTTTTTTATAATTTTCCCCCTCCCCATTCAAATCCTCTTCCATGTTTCCTAGGCCACCATCATGTCACTTTGGATGACTCCTCTTTGGTATTTGCTTCCTTTTCACCCACCTCTCACCAAGAAATATCTTGGCCACCTGAGGTTTTCACAAGAGAGGCCATATTTTTCTCAGAAATTGAGAGATTTCTCTCTTAGACATGAGAGGAAACAGAGACAAGGCAGCTGTCTACAAGCCAAAGAGCAGGGCTTTGTCAGACACCAAATGTGTTGGCACCTGGATCTTGGACTTCCCAGTCTCCATTACTGTGACCAATACATTTTTGGTTTAAGCCACCCAGTCTATGGTATTTTTGTTATAGCAGCCTGAACTAAGGCTAGCAGCTTTAGATTTACAGCAAAATTGAGTAAGAAAATACAGAGTTCCTACAGACCTTCTCTCCTCTCTGCCCACCCCACAGACTCCTTATATCAACATCCTGTACTAGTGAGATTTGTTACAATGAATGAACCAACAATTATACATCATCATCAACTAAAGTCCATAGTTTGTGATGTGGGAAACAAAAGCAAATGAAGAATTAAATTCCCTTACTGCCTACAGCCCTCTGACAAAGCCTTGAACCAGGCAGAGTGACTCTCCTCTGAGGCTCAGCTGCCTCGATGCTGACACTTTGCTAAAGGCAAAAGGCAGTCTCAGCTTAACATTGTAACAACCCCCCAGGATTCTGTAAGTCTACTTTAACATACAAAAATTGCTCTGAGGGTTGCCTGGGTGGCTCAGTTGGTTAAACAGCTGACTATGGCTTAGGTCATGATCTCATGGCTCGTGGGTTTGAGCCCCACATCGGGCTCTGTGCTGACTGCTCAGAGCCTGCTTTGGATTCTGTACCCCCTCTGTCTCTGCCCCTCCCCTACTCCCACTCTGTCTCTCTCTCTTTCTCTCTCCAAATTAAATGAACATCAAATTTTTAAAAATAAAATCCCTTTGGAAACTTCCTTTATATCTACCCCCACCCCAAGATACATGTTGGCAATCATACTTCAAGCTTATGCCCTCTGATATATATCTGAAGGGTGTCATGACCGAGTTTTTACTAACCAATTATAAATGACTTTTTCCCAACAATAGCCAGCCCCCTCAGGATCTTGAAAACCTGTTTCCAAAAACACCTTACAGACTTATGCTATCCCTAAACCCTCCCAATCTGAAGGTATATTATCAGTCACCCATCACAGCTCCAGTACAGCTCTTTCTGCCCACAGGTCCTGTCATTGTGCTTTAATGAGACCACTGTTTTGCACCAAAGATGTCTCAAGAATTCTTTCTTGGCCATATGCTTCAAACCCCAACATTTCCTCATCAGTTTACACTAGAATTTACTCTTTGTACTATGCCCTCTATGAGTTTTGACAAATGTATAATGACATATACCCGCCNCGCCAGTACAGTGGTATAATACAGAATAGTTTCACTGCTTTGCACCAAAGATGTCTCAAGAATTCTTTCTTGGCCATATGCTTCAAACCCCCACATTTCCTCATCAGTTTACACTAGAATTTACTCTTTGTACTATGCCCTCTATGAGTTTTGACTAATGTATAATGACATATACCCGCCAGTACACTGTGGTATAATACAGAATAGTTTCACTGCCCTAAAAATTGTGCTCTGCCAATGCACCCCTCCCTCCTTTCAACTATTGGCAGCCACTTTTACTGTCTCCATAATTTTGCAGTTTCCAGAATGTCATATACTTGGAATCATGCAGTATGTAGCCTTTTCAGATTGACTTCTTTCACTTAGTAATGTGCACTTAAGTTTCTCCATACTATTTCATGGCTTAATGTCCCATTTCTTCTTAGTGCTGAATATTCCATTTGTATCAATGTATCATAGTTTACTTACCTAATCACCTGTCAGAGGACATCTTTCGTGCTTCCAAGTTTTGGCATAAAGCTGCTATAAACATAAATGGGCAAGTTTTTGTATGGACATAGTTTTCAACCCATTGGTGGTAGTTTACCTAGGAACATGATTCCTGGATTGCATGATAAGAGTATGTTTGTAAGAAACTGCCAAAATGTCTTTCATAGTAACAGAGAGTATGTTTAAACTTCATTTTGTAAGGTTAAAACACTGTTGGTTATTAATGTAATGTATACATGTGATATATTTTGAAAAAATTCATAAAAATATAAAGAATACAAATCACTCACAAATAACTATATTTTGCCATATTTCCTTATCTTTGTATAAATTTCTTTGATAAATTTCTAGAAATAGAATAGAATACTTGGTCAACCATTATCTTTTTAAGGTTCCTGATTTAGTTTTTTAAAAGATTTAAAAAGAATTTTTAAGTAATCTCTACATCCAACATGGGGATTGAGCTCACCTTGAGACACCCCAAGTTTCCTGATTTATAATGCCCAATGTCCTCCAGAAAGTAGTGCCATTCTACAAGAAAGTACTCACTGCATCCTGGTTAGTAAAATATTAGCCAACATTTTCTAATGTGGTGATGAAACAATATCCTCTTGTTTAAATTAGTATTTCTTT
>NW_027530988.1:342472-365388 GCF_008692635.1 Crocuta crocuta
CTTTCTCTCTCCAAATTAAATGAACATCAAATTTTTAAAAATAAAATCCCTTTGGAAACTTCCTTTATATCTACCCCCACCCCAAGATACATGTTGGCAATCATACTTCAAGCTTATGCCCTCTGATATATATCTGAAGGGTGTCATGACCGAGTTTTTACTAACCAATTATAAATGACTTTTTCCCAACAATAGCCAGCCCCCTCAGGATCTTGAAAACCTGTTTCCAAAAACACCTTACAGACTTATGCTATCCCTAAACCCTCCCAATCTGAAGGTATATTATCAGTCACCCATCACAGCTCCAGTACAGCTCTTTCTGCCCACAGGTCCTGTCATTGTGCTTTAATGAGACCACTGTTTTGCACCAAAGATGTCTCAAGAATTCTTTCTTGGCCATATGCTTCAAACCCCAACATTTCCTCATCAGTTTACACTAGAATTTACTCTTTGTACTATGCCCTCTATGAGTTTTGACAAATGTATAATGACATATACCCGCCAGTACACTGTGGTATAATACAGAATAGTTTCACTGCTTTGCACCAAAGATGTCTCAAGAATTCTTTCTTGGCCATATGCTTCAAACCCCAACATTTCCTCATCAGTTTACACTAGAATTTACTCTTTGTACTATGCCCTCTATGAGTTTTGACTAATGTATAATGACATATACCCGCCAGTACACTGTGGTATAATACAGAATAGTTTCACTGCCCTAAAAATTGTGCTCTGCCAATGCACCCCTCCCTCCTTTCAACTATTGGCAGCCACTTTTACTGTCTCCATAATTTTGCAGTTTCCAGAATGTCATATACTTGGAATCATGCAGTATGTAGCCTTTTCAGATTGACTTCTTTCACTTAGTAATGTGCACTTAAGTTTCTCCATACTATTTCATGGCTTAATGTCCCATTTCTTCTTAGTGCTGAATATTCCATTTGTATCAATGTATCATAGTTTACTTACCTAATCACCTGTCAGAGGACATCTTTCGTGCTTCCAAGTTTTGGCATAAAGCTGCTATAAACATAAATGGGCAAGTTTTTGTATGGACATAGTTTTCAACCCATTGGTGGTAGTTTACCTAGGAACATGATTCCTGGATTGCATGATAAGAGTATGTTTGTAAGAAACTGCCAAAATGTCTTTCATAGTAACAGAGAGTATGTTTAAACTTCATTTTGTAAGGTTAAAACACTGTTGGTTATTAATGTAATGTATACATGTGATATATTTTGAAAAAATTCATAAAAATATAAAGAATACAAATCACTCACAAATAACTATATTTTGCCATATTTCCTTATCTTTGTATAAATTTCTTTGATAAATTTCTAGAAATAGAATAGAATACTTGGTCAACCATTATCTTTTTAAGGTTCCTGATTTAGTTTTTTAAAAGATTTAAAAAGAATTTTTAAGTAATCTCTACATCCAACATGGGGATTGAGCTCACCTTGAGACACCCCAAGTTTCCTGATTTATAATGCCCAATGTCCTCCAGAAAGTAGTGCCATTCTACAAGAAAGTACTCACTGCATCCTGGTTAGTAAAATATTAGCCAACATTTTCTAATGTGGTGATGAAACAATATCCTCTTGTTTAAATTAGTATTTCTTTCTTATTAATAAAAGAACATCTCCATATGCATATTTCGTCTTTTGCATTGCTCACTCTCTATTGCATATTTACCCTTTCCTAAAGGCAGACTTTCTATTTCTCCTTAAGCCCTGATTTGCCTAGTATGCATTATTTGCGCTTATGAAAAAGTGTAGGTATCTGGTGAGGTACAGCGCAGCTACCCCGGCATTTAATCAACGTAAACTGGCTCTAAAGATTAGAAGGTAACAGATTCAAATCTAATACGAAAGCCATTAGTTCACAGTTGCTGAGTAAACTGAACCACATCTACTCCATGATCAGAAAGAAGATAAGTGAAATTGGGTTTCTCGGCAGGTGGAAACCTGTTCTCTTGTTGCCTGAAAATAGAATTAAAAGGGATGTTTCAGGTCATCCGGTTGGGATGACAAAAGTTTCAGGAAGTTTTGAGTGGGGGATTACATCAAAACAACAGGCACCTCCTTCGAGCCGGATTCGAACCAGCGACCTAAGGATGACGGCTGAAGTCTCCCTCTACAGTCCTCCGCTCTACCAACTGAGCTATCGAAGGGCGCGACTGTTGGGCGTTACTGTAGATTTTTGTGGATATAGTACTAGCTAGTGAGCAGTCTGGCTTCTTTTTATTTGAGGTTCGGACTAAGATTGAAGCTCATCAAGTCCCCAGAAATCGAATCTATAATAAATCGAATCCCGGGAGTAGCCTGAGGCGTAGGACGCAGACTCTGAGACTGAGAAAGTGAGTATGGAAGCAGAGCAGAAACCCAATTGGGGTTTATCTGCTTAGTTTCTGGACTAAAGTGGCCGATTAAGCCACGAACCAGTGCTCCAGGAGCGCAGGAGAAACTGGGCGCCCGGATGGCTGCACTTGGACTGTGGCGGGATTCCAGGCTGCCGGGGGTCACGGCTATCAATGGGCCGAAGCTGATTTGCTCTCTTCCGCAAATACGGCGATGTAGCCAACCCATCCAGTCTTCTGGCAGAGTCTTGAGGAATCCGGTTCCTTTCCTACTTAGTGAAAGGTACACACACATTGACTTTTCCTCGGGATCCCAGGAGCCCCGATTCTATGACCTTCAGTCCCTGATCTCCAGGATCTGATTTCCCCGAAAAGATTACGCATTTTTCCCCCTTCATCAAGTCTGGGTCAGGAAGTAGACCAAAAACGGAGAACAATTTTTTAGGAAAATAACATCCCCCAGTCTAGGCTCCAGCGAGATTTGAACTCGCGACCCCTGGTTTACAAGACCAGTGCTCTAACCCCTGAGCTATGGAGCCGCCCTACAATCCCAAATTTACCATTGTATCCCTTGTTTTAAAAACTGCAGCTAAACGGGCTTTTATATCCAGACAAAATTTAATGGGTGATTCTAAATGAAAAGAAATTTGTTTTGAAGGAAACGTCTTCAAACAAGAGAATGACTAAGAAGCATGTTCCTTACCAGGCCTAAACTCCAATGTAGGTGTCTGGAAGACCACCGGTAGCGCCCATAGCACAGGCTCCTCAGTCTCAGTCCTAACAAGTAGCTGAGCTCCGGCAACACCAGGCCCTCGAGTGAGTCCTGGGGTAAAGTGGGGTAGGGGGAGGGCTCCTTACAGAAAAGAAGGATGCAAGATATGGCCGCGACCTCTTTGTCTCCAATCTGCGTGGACTCCTAAAACTGACTGCTCCAGCTCTTACAGATTATGATTGGGGATGTTTTATGCCTTTTTAAAAATTTATTTTTTAAGGGAGGTGACTTTCTCTAAGCACAGTTCATACCCCTCCGACCCTCAGAATCTGGGGACCGCCACAGTGAAGGCATCCAGATCTCCCTCGCCCCCTCCCCAAGCCTTTCAGCGGAATCGGACCCGGCCACGGTCGAATCTGGGCCTGAAACCTCCAGGTTTCCTGAAGCAGACGCTGGCTAAAAGAGAGTAACCCTTTCCTCGGTCCTTTAACTTCGCTAACAACTTGGAGTCCCCAGAGGCAGCTTCTCTCTGGGCCTCCAGGCTCCCCTGACGTCCAGAACAAAGTGGAGACACGTGAAAGGGTTGGAAAAAGAACACTCCTCTTTTCCTTTTCTGACCTCTGGTCTCAGCCCGCCCGGGAGTGTGGTGCCTGATTCAGGAGATTCAATAGCTATTTATCGAGTGTGTACTGTGTGCCGGAAAGGTGCTCGGTACAGAGTAGACAATGTGACCAGGGCAGAGACGAGCTAGAGCCCAAGAACTTCGTTCTCTGTGCAGAAAGCACTGCAGGGCAAGGACAACTCCCTCCCTTCTCTTTCCACCCACGATCTGCTGGGTGATACAGAAGCGGGAGGGTCCGGCCTTCTCAAAAAGAGGTCATGGGAAGCTAAAAGGAAACAGCAAAAGCAAGCCCAGTGGACTAAAGCAATAGTTTTAGGATTTGACCTCCATGGGTGCATAGTGTCCAGCTCCTCTGTTGGTCCTGGAGGTAACCTTTGCCTCTTGGTGAAGTCGGTGGTTCTTATTTTTCCTTTGTCCTGTACACCCCGGTGCGCCTGCGGGGGTTCTGGTCCTAACCCTGTAAGCAACCAGATGCCACCTCGGAAGGGTCGCGGACAGGCTCGCAGCTCAGCCTGAACTCCTTAATGAACATCCCTATCTCTGGGACACTGTGGCTCAGATTCCTCCGGATGTGCACACTGATGTTCTTAGGGTCTGAAGGAAATCACTGGGCTTTATGAGAAGAGTCAAAAACGGTCAAATAGTATGATGCAACTAAGGAGGATTAATGAACATTCCAAAAGAGGAAAGCCCCTTTCCATGGCTGGCTCGTTGGTCTAGTGGTATGATTCTCGCTTTGGGTGCGAGAGGTCCCGGGTTCAAATCCCGGACGAGCCCAGTGTTTTTTTTTTCACCTCCTCCCCTCCTTTTTAGAGCCAAATACAGCCAATACCGCCCAAGCTTAAATCCACCCACCTCTCCTGAGGCCCGTTCCAACCTGGACCGGTTTCGAGATCAGCTTGCGTGCAAGTTGGACACTTCGGAGGACCGATACAAGGACCAGGAAGATGCTACTGTGAGCCATGGGCTTCGTGAGATCCGAGCGCCCCAGTCTGCCTCTCACAGGCTCTTTTGTCAGGAATAGTTTGCTCCGTTCAGTGCTTATCGAGGCACATTGCGCGGAGAAAACCTCGTGCACTTCTCACTAGCGCATTTCACACGGAAGAGAATGGTACCTGGAGATGTGTTGGGATCACACTGCCCGACCAAAACCCTCTTTCTGGGGCCACTGGCCCACTGCAGTGATCCCTGGGCGGTGCGGAATCCAGCCCCCGCCTGGGAGCAGCGGCGCGGTTAAGAGCCGACTGTAGTGTGAGGTGTCTACCTGAAACCTTAGAATGTGGTTGACTCCGGCTTGTAGAAGTGGCCCAAACCTGTGAACTGCTGAAATGATAGGCCTTCAAACCTGCTTATCTTCCCAAACTGCTTGTACGCAGGGAATCTTCGAGTTTCTGACTGATTCCATCCATATTTGTCCTTTCCGGAGTTGCTAGGTTATGTGGCTAGACAAGAATAAAGAGTTTTGTGATTGGTGATTGGAAAGTGGGAAAATGTAGAGTCTGCCAGGATGCCCTGACTTCCAGTCGTTTGTCCCCTCAGAAATGTGATACATCTAGCCTGGGCTTGGATGTGTTTGATGTATTTGCTACCGGGAGATGCACAGTAGGAAGCTGGATATAAAGTTGTGGGGTTCCAGAGAAAGATCTGAACTAAAGAAAGGAATTTTAGGAATTAAAAGCACTGTAATTGTATATATGGTGGTAGTGGTAGCTACATTTGTGGTGAGCACAACATAATGTATTGAGTTATTGAATCACTGTGTTGTACACCTGAAACTAGTGTAATATTGGGTTTATACAATACTTCAATTAAACACACACACTGTTTATGTTAATGTTGCTTTGGCTAAGAATGTACAGGGAAGAGCATTCACAGAGAAAGAATTTAAAGACCTGCCCTGGTGATCATCAGTGTTTAAAAAGCTGATAATGCAATCCAGTGAGTGGAAGAACTGGAAAAGGAAGCCTCCTGACAGTCACTTACTTGGACAGCTGATTTGGTTATTCAGGGGTGTTGACAGCCTTTACCAGCATTTAAAGCAGAAAGTATAGGAAAGATGACAGAGCTGGGTGGGTTGAAGAATGAGGGGAAGGTGTGGACATGTAGGTAAAGAATTCTTTGTAGGAGCTTGGCTGTGAAGGGGGAGGCCTAGATCTTTCACATATTTGGCTCAAAGGTCTTAGGGGTAGTTCGTGATTATTTAGTGAGTCCTTTCTTTTCACAACCTCAAAGGTTCCTTGGGTTATCAAGGACTCGTAAGGACTTTTAAGGCCAGCACTCATGAAAGTGGCACCATTACTGCTCCTCTTACTGTGGTAGGAGGCACAGGAATACTGGCTGGGCTTATAATCAAGACAGGAAGAACCCAGCATCACTGGAACAAAGGCAGAGAGGAGCAAACTGAAGGGGAATAGCTCACAGCCTGAGGAGGGAGGTGAAAGAAGGAAAGCCAGTTCTGAAAAGCAGAAATAAGTTTAAGATGATCTTCGGTGGGAGAGAGGGGTGGGTTTCAGAACTCAAATAATGGTTATATTATCTGAAGTTCCTAAGAGTCTAAGTCTGCTTTTTATTGTTTATCTGTTGACTCCTAGAGTCCTGATTGCTTGTGTTTTGTAATATAACAGCTTTTTAAGTGATATTGATTTGTGGGAGCTGCTGTGGGCCTTTAGTGCTCTACACTATTATGAACATAACCTGTCCACCTTGAATCATGCAAAAGGGTCCACAGCAAATCACCAGTGAGCATGACTATTTGATACTTATTCAGCTCTTATATAATCTGTCCTTTCAAAAAACAACGTGATGAGATTTTGCTGTGTTCCAAATTACCAGGTACTCTTCTGGTTGGCAAGAAAACAAACTAAGGTATAACCCAGCCTCTGTCTTCAAGTCATTTTTAAAAATAATGTGCAAACGGATAAAATGGTGCCAATTGCCAGAGGAAAATGTTATCATTTAGGATTCAAAGTGGAACCACTATAAGTAATGAAGAATAAGATTCATCATAATAGGGGCGCCTGGGTGGCTTAGTCGGTTAAGCGTCCGACTTTCGCTTGGGTCATGATCTCGCGGTTCGTGGGTTTGAGCCCTGTGTCGGCCTCTGTGCTGACTGCCAGCTCAGAGCCTGGAGCCTATTTCAAAGTCTGTGTCTCCCTCTCTCTCTGACCCTCCCCTGTTCATGCTGTCTCTCTCTCTCTCCCCTAGAAATAAATTTAAAAATTTAAAAAAAAAAGGATTCATCATAATAGTCTGTGAGTTCCTTGATGGCAGAGACAATGTATTTGTACTTCTCTATACCAATTTATTTCCCAGAATATGGTATTCAATAAACTTTTATTGAATTGAGTCCAAAGTCATTTCCTACAATAAAATAATTTTGGAAACAGATGTTTTAACACACTTTATTGCCAAAATATGGGGATGCCAAAATATTTATTGCCAAAATATTCCTTCCAAAAATATTATAAACTGTGATATGAGTTCCTCTCTTTGGCCAGTGTCTGGGATTGGCTTCAGGCTTTTAGGCTCCATGAAATTAGGTTGTTTTTAAGGCAATAGTTCATCTGCTCTCTGGGCAGTGCTCCTAGATCACTCCTGAAGAATTATTTTCCCCTCGCAAACCACTGGTCATTCCTTCCATTCCTTTAGTTTTCACTCAGAAATCTTTGGGGATTGAAATATTTAGTGTGTTTTTTTGTGCGTATTATTAATAGAACTAGATGAAATCATTTCTATTTCCAGAGCCCAGTGAAGCTTTATGGCTATCTCTTTGCATGCTAATGCTCAGCTTGCCAATGTTGAGGTTGAAGTGCTGTCCATACATATATGGTGTCTATCTATACACACTCTAACATGGAATTAATCCCTGTTTTTGTCTCTCAGTCTTCTCCTCTAAAATCAAAGTTGCTTGAGGTGAGGAACCATTTCTTGTTCCTCTTAGCATATATCACTGTATCCAACAAAGATGCTTAAAGGACGTTTGCTGAACAAATGAATACATAAATGGAAAAAATAAGTGAATGAAAGAATAAGTGAATATTTGTCCAAGATTTCCAGGGGCGCCACAAAAAGGAATCTTCACTCCCTTTCAAATATCCAGTGAAGTACATAAAATGAACCACAAAGTCTGGTTCCTGGTAGGTACAGCAATAGTTGGCATTTGTAATTCTAAGTCCTTGTCCCAATTCCAATTTTACTGAAAACAAAACAATACTGAACACAACAGACATAAGGATGTAAAAAAAAGTGGACAAATGAAAGGAACACAATCTCATTAAAAAATGAGTGATGTCTTTACATCATCTTTATAATAAAGTGCAAATTAGAAAACCACATCAAATGCTATCTTTCATGAACTTTCTCTTGGATCTCTTTTTGCAAAGACATCTGGAATTACTGTGGGGGAAGTGAATAAGTTCCTTATTCAATTTACTTTACCTCTTTTCCTCCTGACAGTAAATGCAATGTTCTTCCATAAAGTGTATACAAAAATACACAGGTTATCTATTTATTTTTATGTATTTTTAAGATTATAAAGAAATTTTTCTTAAAATTCTTGTTTTTCATAAATAACTGAAAGATGCTACTGAAAAACTTTAATCAGTTTTTAACTTTTGGCAAAGGTCACACATAGATCTCCCTAAGAATTGGATTAAAACTGTGGATCCTCTTCCCAGACAAATGCATATAAAGTCAAACGCCTAAAATTTACATAGTAAGGCAGCTTATAAATTTTCTGAAGTTCATCCTTAGACTCCCTGGTGACCATGGATCCTTAGGTTAAGATCTCACTGGCTGGAGAATCTTATGATGTAATGATGATATTGATTTATGATATATCAATAATAATATGGAGTTATGTATGAGATAGAATAAAGTAATGTTGCCTGAAAGAGAAGAAGGTAGACTTGTGACTTTGGAATTCTCTTGTGATTCCAGAATTCAGTCATTTGGTGATGTCCATGATAACCATAGAGAAAAGAGTGACAATGGAGAAGACTTGGACTTACAACTGGTTATTACATCTCCCTTCATTTTCACTTCACTCTTTCTTACTAAATCTCTTAGCTAGTAAAAATTCCCCCCAAAAGCCTGCTACCACCTTCCTAAACATATCCTTCAAAGCTTCCTTGACTCGCTCATTACGTAAGGCATAGATGAATGGATTCATCAGTGGTGTCACAAATGTTGTTACCACTGTCACTGCCCAGTTAGTATCCACAGAGCCACTCTGTGATGGTCGCACATAGAGAAAAATGGCACTTCCGTAGAAGAGGGTCACCACCATCAAGTGGGAGGTACAGGTAGAGAAGGCCTTCTGACGGCCTGAAACAGAGGGGATGCGCAGGACAGCCAGAACTATGTGGCCATAGGACACAGCAGTAATCATCAGTGAGGATACAATGACAAGAGAGGCCAGTACAAAGTCCGTTTCCTCCAGCTTCTCCGTGTCGGTGCATGCCAGGCGAAGCAGTGGACCACTGTCACAGAAGAAGTGCTGCACCACGGCGTCCTGTTCACAGAAAGGAAGTAAGGCCACAGCCACCGTGGGGCCAAGCACAGGGAAAATTCCCCCCATCCAGCAAGCCAAGGCCACCCGAAAGCACACAGCACCATTCATGAGCAAGGGGTAGTGCAGAGGGCAACAGATGGCCAGGTAGCGATCCACAGACATGGCAGCCAACAGCAGGAACTCTGAGGCCCCAAGAAAGAAGTAAAAATAGAACTGGGTGATACATGCAGCAAAGGAAATTGTGTGTTGCCTTGAGAGGAAATTGCTCAGCATCT
The DNA here is from genome assembly GCF_008692635.1 of Crocuta crocuta. Classification (NCBI taxonomy): domain Eukaryota; kingdom Metazoa; phylum Chordata; class Mammalia; order Carnivora; family Hyaenidae; genus Crocuta; species Crocuta crocuta. The sequence goes on from NW_027530988.1 coordinate 351,953, forward strand.
TGGGAATGATGACGGAAGTGAGCAAGATCTCTAGGCAGGACAAGTTACCCAGAAAGAAGTACATGGGAGTCTGCAGGTGAGTATCAGCTTTTACCACTCCAACAATCAACACGTTGCCTGTTAGAGTCAGCAGATAGACGAGAAGGAAGACAGAAAACAGTTCTGCTTTTGTGCTGTTGAGATTCGGGAAACCTGCCAGGACGAACTCTGTCACACCACTGCTCTGATTCCCACCAGGAGCCATTACCTTTCCCACCTGTGCAGCAACATGAACATGATCGTGGTGAGGACACGTCATCTCCAGAACAACCCTGAAACTTATTTTATCGTGATATGGCACACACTTCCCCGCTTTCTCCAATCACTGTTAAGATCTGAAGAACCTGAGGTCCTCATTTAATTACTTTTAAAGCTGGAAAATATTTTCCAGAAACGGTGGCAAAAACTTAGGTATGAAAAAGCCAGGAGCCTCCATTCTCAGATCTTAAATGGCGATGCCTCATTATTATAATAATGATACCACTGAGTATCCGAGTTGGGCAAAAATATCAAAAAATGATTTCAAGAAGAATATGATTCCCATTACCAGGATCAGGACTTGAGCCAGACTGCCTGTTTTTGAATTCCAGCATCTCCATTTACTAGCCAAGTAGCCTTAACCACTTCTGCACTCCTCCTCGCTAAAAGAAGCAAGTTAAATGAGAGTACAAATTATTCAAAAGAGTTTCTAGAGCTTAGTTGACAAACACTGTGGTAGAAAAAGCCCTATAAGTTAGGGCACCAGACTCTAGGCTTGGCTTGCCACTTGTCTTGGAAGGCAATCAATGCATCCAGCTCATTTGTCCTTGAACTCCTCAGCTACAAAATGAGTCGTAGGAATCTAGGTCATTAGTACATCTATTACATTAAATTACCCTTTTCATGAAGAATTTCCCCAGCAACCCAAGGATCTAACTGAACTCAGCCCATCATAAAATGCTTGCCTATCTAAAGCAAGTTATGGCTTATTTAAAAGGGAGAATAGGGCTAAACTACATTGAATCACTAGGTCAGGCTTCCACATCTATTTATTTAGTGTCAACTTTAGCTAAGTATTCTGGGGGAATTGTTTATGCTTTTTCAGTCAGTGATACCAGTCCAAAGCCCTTTTACAAACTTGGGCTCTATTAGACAACTTGCCAGAGACAGAATTAGGAATCCCTGGTAATTACTCATGAAATCAGAAATGAAGTCCTCGCTGTTTGATTCAAATCCTTCCAGTTTTTTTTTTAATTTAACATTTATTATTGATAGACAGAGACACACCAAGTGTGAGCAGAGGAGGGGCGATACAAAATCTGAAGCAGCCTCCAGGCACTGAACTGTCAGCACAGAGCTGACATGGGGCTCAAACTCTCAAAGTGTGAGATCATGACCTGAGCTGAAGTCAGGCACTTAACTGACTGAGCCACCCAGGCGCCCCTTAAACCCTTCCAGTTTTAAAGACTACCAACAGTTATAAGAACTAAATCAATGATATTCTGAAGTGTTTTTAAAATGTCTCAGTTATTAGGAGAATGCCAATCCCCTTTAACCATGCAAAGCATGAGAATTGACCTTAAGGCCTTAATTCTCAGCCCTGCTATTGTCTAGTACACAACAGCAGTCCTTATTCCCAGCAAACAGGAACCTCTTTACTTACAATGCCTCTGCTGTGGGTCCTACCTCAGTAGGAAAATTTTTGTGTCTTTTGTCTAGGATAAAGCAATGCTATGGTCTTTCTCCCTAGGGATTCCATGCAGAGACTCAGCTCCCTCCAGCGTCTATAAAAATTGCCTTACTGTCAGTAAAATCATTCAACTCTTGCTCTGTATTATGGATTGGATGCTATACATGGTGATTCAGAAATAAAGGAGACATTGTCACTACCCTCATGTAGCTCACTGCATAATGAGAATGACAGAAAAGTTAATATGTGTCACAGGTGGAATGTCACAGGTAAGAATAGGGTCTAAGGGGGCACATGGGAAAAAATCCAAACTGAGACTTTAAGATAGGAAGTATTTTGGAGAAAGGTGATGCCTAAAATAAATACTAAAAAGTGAATATGGATTTGATAGGAGAGAAAAGAGATTTTTTTTAATGAAAAGAGCAGCATGTGAACATAGTACATAGGGGCCAAAGCACAGAACATAAGGCATGGAGTGCAATGAGATAGAACTGATCACCTCAAAGGAGACTCTTTCTGGCTCTCTGTGAGAATATTTCCACTAAACTGAAGTTGACTATACCTTAAGTAAGAGGAAGATGAGTCCCGACCTTAAATATGGAAGGAATCACATGGGACGCTTGGGTGGCTCAGTTGGTTAAGCCTTTGACTTCAGCTCGGTCATGATCTTGCAGCCCATGAGTCTGAGACCCGCGTCAGCTCTCGGGCTCTGTGTTGACAGCTCAGAGCCTGGACCCTGCTTCAGATTCTGTGTGTGTCTCTCTCTGCCCCTCTTCACCTATACTGCCTCTCTCTGCCTCTCAAAAATGAGTAAATGTTAAAAACAATTTTTTTAAATATGGAAGGAATGGCTCCTACCTACCCCTGAATGTCCTTGCTGTCTCCATGAGGGTGGGGGATCACCTTGTAAGAATTCTCTTTCCCTTTTTATGGCTCAATGGTCTGCTCTACCCTGGTCCTTTTCATACCCGGTTATGTGAGGCTAACAATAGCCTGGAGTTCCTAAGGATGGGCAAAGCACTTGGGAAAACAGGCAGTAGTTAGATAATCCGTTTCTTCTCTTGTGTTTTTCTCTTGGGTATAATTCCTCAGTTGCTATTCTTCTGCCTTGTAAACAAAGGGGCTTTCTGATCCTGAGGTGGCTGCATCACACTGTCCCTTTTTATGGGCATGTACAGGTCAGCCATCAGGGCTCACCTTTCTCGCCTTGTAGAGTGTCTTCTGTAATGTGATCACTGTCTTAGCCTTAAACAGGCACACTTAAAGTGAAAGACAATGATCTCACAATGCTCCATGGTATGGTACTCTAAGAATAACATGGGGTTGGAAGGCAAAGGGTAGATATGGACAGGTTAAATCATTCATCTAGCTATGAAAAGACTTACTGCACTTACCTACAGTTCTTTTCATCTCATAGTTGAAAAATGTTCCATTTAAAGGCAGGTCTCCATCTTTTTTGTGATGAGTTTATGCAAAAACTGTCAATTTTCCTGTTCTAGAATGCAACCTCCCTGAATCCTGGCATTAGCCTAAGTGCAGAGAAGGAAAATGCTGAAGACTTGTTTCTAACCAATCTGTCTATTGTAGGACAGAATCCTTCATGCATAACTTCAGTTTCCAGTGGAGATGCCTCAAAATGAGGATTGATTAATCTAGACATCAGGAGTCTGGTTAGCAGCAGTACCTGCTAGAAAAGTGAGACTCAAGTGTTGAGGTAAAACCGTGAGAGAGAAAGAGAAAATAAGTCTGAAAAGACCCAAGGGAGATTTGCAATTCAATGGAAATTTTCCAGACTCTATCACTGATAAATCTGAAAAAGAGGCTGATCCTTCATCCAACAAGGGATGACTGGGAATGTTTCTGCCTCCATCTGCCAACCCCTCCCATCCCCCCACCCCCTCACCCCTGCCCAAGCCCAGCAGCCCCAAAAGGTCTGGGGCAATACAGTGGGAATGAGAGAAAAAAAAAAAATTGAGTTTGACCAAGTGTGGAAGACCATAGTCATCATCCAACTTTCTTCTGCATTGCACTCAGGGAAATGTTAACTCCCCAGGTAACACAGACATTGTGTCTTCTCCCTGAGGACTTAAAAAGATATTGGGAATCCCTACCCTTGCTCCTGGTTGGCAAGTGATAAGAGCTCTCAGGGTATGAAAAGATAGGGAAAGATACTCTGTCTCATTTCTAGCTTCTTCTTCTCCCAGCCTTGTACTTTACCCTCTGGTAATATATACCAGACCACACATCCAAACATTGTTTAGAATTCTGGACCATTGTTCATATTTTTTCATTTGTGTCTACCCTACACCCCTGGCTGAGGACTTGATTAATTCCCGTTCATACTCCATACACTCTGGTGTATATCAGTTCTTCTGAGAATCTTCTACCTACCACTCCCTATCTTACCACTCTGTCTGCACTCCAACCTGAACTGGGACATGTTCTGCTGACCTCAATCTCAATACTTAACCCATTGTATTGTAACTCCACTTTCTCATCTGTGTCCCCTGCCAGACTCTGAACTCCTAGACAGGAATTATATTTTGTTCTCTGTATTTCCAGTGCCAAGCACAGTGCCTGGCACGCATTGTGTGCTCAATAAATGGTATGTGAACTAAACTGCTCTGAACCCCAGACCTGAGAGCAGTGGAGCAGAGGCTCTTGCAATGATATGCCAAAAAATAATAAGTTATAGTAAAGTGATATATCTGGGATTTGCTTCCAAATAAAGTGATTGGGGGGTATAGGTAAAATTAGCTTGGCCATGAATTGGTAATTCATGGACCTGTGCATTGGTTACATTGTGATTCATTACAGTATTCTATTTTTAGTATGTTTGAAATTTTTTATAAAATCTCAGAAATATTACAATCAAATCTCTAAAGAAAATTCTAAGTTTTTAGAAATTAGTTAAAAATTAAGGTCAGAAATACTTTCCTAAAGATAGCAACTCTAATGCCACAAAATTAGCCAGCTAGCCACTGGGGAATGTCAAATACCATGTGGGCTACTCAGAGGCAGAAAATGTAAAACTATAATGAACTACCAACTCCAAGAGGAATTCAACTCTCTAAGCAACACCCTGTTTTCTGATCCAAAAGCAATGGAGGCAATGCCAAAACACCCACACAGAGAATCATAGTTCAAAATGGGGAGATTGGATTAAAATAATACACTGAGTAAAGGAACCTATCTTTTTCACCATGACAAGTTCCTTAAAATGAAATAAAAATTTCATTTTCTCTTCCTCTTTTTCTTGCCTTTTCATTTTTTAAAATGGTAACTGTATAACAACATAGGAAAACGAGGCAGGGTGCCATTATCAAATGTTTATGTAAAAGGAACTTCCAGGAGGAAAAAAAAAGCAGATAATTGAATTAAGAAGAACAGTGATTTTGATTTGTATTTCCCTGATGAGGAGGGATGCTGAGCATCGTTTCATGTGTCTGTTGGCCATCTGGATGTCCTCTTTGGAGAAGTGTCTGTTCATATCTTCTGCCCATTTCTTCACTGGGTTGTTTGTGTTTTGGGCGTGTAGTTTGATGAGTTCCTTATATATTCTGGATATTAACCCTTTATCTGATATGTCATTTGCAACTNCCACTCCATAGTCCTTAACTGATACATTTTAACGGACCCTCAAATATCACCTGACTTTGAATATAGCCACAGTGGAAAGAGAAGGATAAAACAGGACAAGTGGTTTTAGAGGAAATAGGTACTTTAAAGTAGAAAAGAAAACAATCTTTAATTTTTCAAATTCGAAAAAGGCATAAATCTACATCCACTCCCTCCTGAAGCCCCACTAAAACCATAGCATGGAAAAGGAAACAGTAGCAACACAATTTCAGAAGAAGAAAAGCAGATAATTTAGCAGTGGCTGACATGAAAAAGTTGGTCAGAAAAGATGATTCTATTCAAGTAGTGAGAAAAAAAAATCAATTCAGTTTATTCCAGAGTCCCTCTACATTTTTGGAAGTGGAGTGACTGGAAGGCCAAGTTAAGAATGGGATGAAAAAGGCTTAAGGAGCCGCTTGGGTCTCCGTACCTGCTTTGTCATCCCAGGCTGATTGTCATCCCTCTCTCACTCTCAACAAGAGACTGGATGGTTTGTCTCTGGAACGAGGAAAGCAGAAGGGCTTTTACCTTTGAAACTAGGGGATTAAATAAATTATGTATTATTTATTGTTACTGTGATGTCTATTTTAGATGCCACATATTTAGCAGTTAGATAGGAAACTGAAGACTTTTCTTTGCATTATCTGAGAAGTCCAAAATGAAAGATGCGAAGATACTGTCAGGAGTGCTTCCTAAGATACAAGCCACTGACATCACCATAGAGTGAGGCTGGGAAATCTCAAGTACCATCCATACATACACTCAGCTTTCAAACAGCTACTTAGTTTCCCTCTCTTAATATAAACATTTAACCCAGGATCAGCCAATTGCTGGATAAAAATCAACTAATGTGATTTTATTTGTCTGAAACAAGTAAGCAAGAGAAGATAACTTGGAGGAAACAGTGACCATGTAGGGAGAAGATAACTTTACTTAAAAAAATTTTTTTAAGCCCTCCGCCCGTCCCCTCCCCGCACCGAATCGTGGCGACCCGCACCCAGGGCGCTCAGGCTCAGCAAAGTCCACCATACATTTCCTCTCCAATTCCATTTCTTGGACATGCTATAGCATTTGGGAAAAGTCCAATTGAATTCCTAGAAAATGCATATGAGAAGTATGGACCTGTATTTAGCTTTACCATGGTGGGCAAGACATTTACTTACCTTCTGGGGAGTGATGCTGCTGCACTGCTTTTTAATAGTAAAAATGAAGACCTGAATGCAGAAGATGTCTACAGTCGCCTGACAACACCCGTATTTGGGAAGGGGGTTGCATACGATGTGCCTAATCCAGTGTTTTTGGANGATTTTATTTTTAAGTAACCTCTACACCCAACGTGGGTGTCAAACTAACAACCCCAAGGTCAAGAGTCACATGCTCTACTCAGCTAGCCAGATGCCCTGATAATTTAATTTAACAGTGTTGCTAACATGGCGCCTGGGTGGTTCAGTAGGTTAAGCGTCTGACCTCAGCTCAGGTCATGATCTCACAGTTGGTGAGTTTGAACTGTCACCACAGAGCCTGGAGCCTGTTTCAGATTCTGTGACTCCCTCTCTCTGCCCCTCCCCCCATTCATGCATTAGCTCACTCGCTCTCTTTCTCTCAAAAATGAATAAACATTTTTAAAAATGTCATTAATGTCTCAGTGAGAATGTTACAATCATAAGACAGAAAAGAGTATTGCAAAACCAAACCAAACAAAAACCCCTCTGAACAAAAAAGAGCTTTTATGAATTAAAAAATATGATAGATTTTTAATATGTACCATAACATAAAGGCAAGTAAAGCAAATTATTACTAATAGAGAATAGGATAGAAAAGGTAAGAATATGTGAGGGTCAGTAGAGGCTGTGTTTCCAGTTGATAAAAAAGGAGAGGAAAAAATGGAGACACAGAAATCGCCAAAATAATCCCTGAAAATGTACCATATTTTAAGGGCATTAGTTTCCTGATAGTGCTGTTTGACATTCAGAAGGCTTTATTGTTGGGGTCCCTGGTTGGCTCCGTTGGTAAAGCATGTGACTCTTGATCTTAAGATTGTGAGTTTCAGCCCCATGTTGGGTGTAGAGATTATTTTTTAAAAGTTTGTTTGTTTGTTTGTTTTGCTGAAGTACAACAGATCTACTTCTTGAAAATTTTGATGCTGGTGCTTTTGGTGTTATGTTTGAGAATCTGTTGCCAAACCAAGGTCATGAAGATTCACCCTTATGTTTTCTATTAACAGTTTTATTGTTTTAGCTCTTTCATTTGGGTCTTTGGTCCATTTTGAGTTCATTTTTGTATGCAGCGTGAGCTAAAAGTCCAACTTCATTCTTCATTCCTTTGCAAGAATTGAATATCTAATTGTTCTAGCAACATTTGTTGAAAAGACTTTTCTTCCCTCATTAAGTAGTCTTGGCACTCTTCTTTTTTTAAATCTTTATTTATTTTGAGAGAAAGGCCACAGAGGTGTGCAAGATGGGGAGTAACAGGAGAGGGAGAGAGAATCATGACCTGAGCCCAAATCAAGAGTCAGATACTCAACTGACCAAGCTTCCCAGGCACCCTGGCACTCTTGACTATAGATGTATGGATTCATTTTAGACTCTCAGCTCTATTCCATTGACATATATATCTGTCCTTATGCCAGTACCACACTGTTTTGAGTGCTGTAGCTTTGTAGTTGATTTTAAAATCAGCAAATATGAATCCTCCAACTTTACTTTTATTTTTCAATAATGGTTTGGCCAATTGGAGCCTCTTGAAACCCTATAAGAATTTTAGAATCAGCATGTCCATTTCTGAAAAAAAATGCAGTTGAAGTTTTGATAAGAATTGCATTGAATCTGTAGATTACTTCAGTTAGTAATGCCATCTTAACAATGCAGTTGACCTTTCAACTCATAGGTCCACTTATATTCAGATTTTTAAAAATACAGTATAGTACTGTAGGCATATATTCTTTTCCCTATGACCTTCTTTCTTTACATTTTTTAAAAGTAATCTCTACACTAAACCTGGGGCTTGAACTCACAACCATGAGATCAAGAGTCACATACTCTACCAAATGAGCCAGCCAGGTGTCCACCTATGGCTTTCTTAATAACATTTTCTTTTGTTTACTTTATTGTAAGACTATAGTATATAATACACATAACATATAAAATATGTGTTAATTGATTGTGTATATTATCAGTCAGGCTTCAGGTTAACAGTATACTACTAGTAGTAAGTTTTTTAGAGAGTCAAAAGTTAAACTTGGATTTTCATCTGTGCAGGAGAGTCCGTACCCCTAACCCCAGTGTTGTTCAAAGGTAAACTCTATTAAGTCTTTTAAACCATAAACATGGGATGTCTTTCCATTTAATAAGGGATATTTTAATTTCTTTCAACATTGTTTTGTAGCTTTTAGTGTACAAGTCCCACATCTCCTTGGTTACATTTTTTTTCTAAGTATTTTATTCGTTCTTGGGGCGCCTGGGTGGCTTAGACGGTTAAGCGTCCGACTTTCGCTTAGGTCATGATCTCGCGGTTTGTGGATTCGAGCCCCGCGTGGGGCTCTGTGCTGACTGCCAGCTCAGAGCCTGGAGCCTATTTCAGAGTCTGTGTCTCCCTCTCTCTGACCCTCCCCTGCTCACACACTCTCTCTCTCTCTCCTAGAAATAAATAAAAATATTAAGAAAAAAACTCTAAAAAAAAAGTATTTTATTCGTTCTTATACTATTGTAAATGGTGGAATTGTTTTCTCAGTTTAATTGGATTATTTATTGTTAATGTATAGAAATACAAATGATTTTTGTATGTTGACCTTGATTCCTATGACATTGCTGAATTCATTTATTTGCTCTAATTTTTGTGTGAATGTGTGTGTGGATTCCTTAAGATTTTCTATATAAAAATCATACAGTCTCCTAGTAGAGATAGTTTTAATTTCTTCCTTTCCATTTGGATGCACTGTATATATTATATTGTTTTGTTTTGTTTTGTTTCATCTCATCTTGTCTCATTTCATTGCATAACATCCCATTCTATTCTATTTGCCTAAATGCTCTGGCTAGAATTTCTAGTTCAATATTGAATAGAAGTGAAGAAAGTGGTCATCCTTGTCTTGTTCCTGATTTAAGGGGAAGAAATGAAAATGAGCCTTGAAAGAGAGACTGAGATAAAAAAAAAAAAGAAAAGAAAAGAAAAGAAAGGTCAACAAAGAAATCAATTTAAAAAAAGAAAATTCTTCAGTTTCCTATCTAACTGCTAAATATGTGGCATCTAAAATAGACATCACAGTAACCAGTATACATAATTTATGTAACCCCCTAGTTTCAAAGGTAAAAGCCCTTCTGCTTTCCCTGTTCCAGAGACAAACCATCCAGTCTCTAGTTGAGAGTGAGAGAGGGATGACAATAAGCCTGGGTAACAAAGCAGGTACGGAGACCCAAGCGGCTCCTTAAGCCTTTTTCATCCCATTCTTAACTTGGCCTTCCAGTCACTCCACTTCCAAAAATGTAGAGGGACTCTGGAATAAACTGAATTGATTTTTTTTTCTCACTACTTGAATAGAATCATCTTTTCTGACCAACTTTTTCATGTCAGCCACTGCTAAATTATCTGCTTTTCTTCTTCTGAAATTGTGTTGCTACTGTTTCCTTTTCCATGCTATGGTTTTAGTGGCGCTTCAGGAGGGAGTGGATGTGGATTTACACTTTTTTTTTTAAATCAATCTCTTTGCTGACCTTTATGTATCTCAGTCTCTCTTTCAAGGCTCATTTTCATTTTCAAGGTACATGTTTTGGATGTCCCTTTAATAAAGATCTGTTAATCATGAACCCTCTCAGTTTTTTTTTAGAAAATGTCTATCTTACCCTAGTTCTTGATAGTTTTTCTGCACACATGATTTTAAGAGTTATTTTCTCTCAATACTGTCTTCAAGCTTCTATTATTGATAGTACTGGGAAGTCAGAGAGTCTTAATTGTTAGCCTTTACAGCTATTTATAAGATATTCTCTTTGCCATTGAGATGCAAGAGTTTCAGTACAATACATCTATGTTTAGATTTTTTTTTCTAATTCCTACATAGTCAACAATGTAATTCCCATGTTTGAAATTCAATTCTCATCAGTTCTTTGAATTCATCACATATTATCTTTTCATGTATTCATTCTGCTTTCTTCTCTAGGATATTTTTTCTTACATATTTTTCATTTCCTCATCCTTGATTAAATTCTGGGTACCATCTTCAGATGTTTATTTACATTTATTAATACTCTCTCAGCGTGTGTAATCCACCAGTTAACAGAGTTTTATTTCATCAATTATGTCTCTCATTTTAAGGTTATGGGTATTTTTTTTCCTTTTGCAAAGCTGCATGTCACTTTTATAGTTTTGTATTTCTTATTTATATGACCCCGATTTTTTTATTTTTCAAAAACATTTCATACTTAGTGATTTTGTATTATTTAGCTGAAAACTACAATAAGTAAGGGCCTGCTAGGTTTAAGGGTTTGTTTGTTTTCTCCTGTTGCTTGGTTCCTGTTAGGTGATTTTGGAATAAGATTTCTCTTCTGGTTCAGGTTCCTGGGTGGCTCAGTTGGTTAAGCAATTGTCTCTCGATATCATAGTTTCTGGGTTTGAGGCCTGCATCTGGTTCCTCACTGACAGTGCAAAGTTTGCTTGGGATTCTCTCTCTCCCTGCTCCTCCCTGTGCTCTCACTCAAAATAAATAAACTTTTTAAAAAGACGTTTTTAATGTTTATTGATTTTTGAGAGACAGAGTATGAGCAGGGGAGGGGCAGAGAGAGAGAGGGAGGCACAGAATCCAAAGCAGGCTCCAGGCTCTGAGCTGTCAACACAGAGCTTGAAGAGGGGCTCAAACTCACAGACTGAGATCATGACCTGAGTTGAAGTTGGACATTTAACTGCCTGAGCCACCCAGGTGCCCCAACATTAAGAGATTTTCAAAAGTGATTATTAAGCTGAAGAAGGGCCTTGAGTTATCTTTGCAGGATCTGAAACCCTCTGAGCATGCAAATACCAGACCAGCTGGAGCCTGAGAACTGATGATCCTGATGGCTGCCAGCCCTGGAGACTTTGGTCTGGACTCAGTCACCTGAACATGACTCTTGCCCCAATTCTGTGTTGTAGTCCCCCCACCACACAGGCCCCTTCACGAACATGGACACCGCCTTAGCTTAAAACTTCCCAGTTCTGTTGCTCAGGAGACACTGCTTTGGGAAATACCCTTCGTGCTCTTTTACTTATAAGTAAAACCTTTCCTTTTCCTATTCTTTGGCTTGGTTGTGTCTCCTGGCTTCACACTCACCAAAAGGGGAACCAAGTTTCGAGACCCAGCACTCTCAGGAATTTGGGCCCAATAACTCTTTGTTGCGGGGGGAGTGGGGGCATGCTCACACTGTGGATTGTTTAGCAGCGTCCTTGGTCTCTACCTGCGACCTACCAGTAGCAGCACCTCCTCTTCCATTTCCTCATGTCCCCCTTTCCCCAGCTGTTACAACCAAAAATGTCTCCAGACATTTCCAAAGGTCCCTGGAGTGGGGTAGGAGGGCAGCAGAATTGCCTCCAGTTGAGAACCACTGGATGCAGAATTGATCTTCTCTGAGCAGGTATCAAACTGAGGGATGCCAAAGACGTCGCGAGGACATACCAACTGCTGGACTTGGTTCCTCTTAGCGGAGATGGAGACACTAAGTAAGGCATTTTGTATTAGAAGACTAAGAGGAGAAATCCGAGTTTGTGGAACTATCTGGGAAGGTGGCTGTTGCCCCTTCCTTGTTGAGCAATACCTCCCATCTTGGAAGCTCTGAAAAGCCTGAAGTCAATCGAGTCCAAACTCGGCCTTAAAATCACCAGAGAAATTAAACATATAGTGATACAGTGATATATAGGTATCAGTTCACACGGCTCAGAGGTTCTGATTAAAAATGTCCCATTCGCGAGACTTCTCCAGGTGATCCAGCGGTGCCCGTGACCCCTTCCCCCTGATCCGGCGATAGTGGGCGCTGGCGCAGGCGAGGATGCAGGGAACCCAGACCCGACTGCGACCCGCACCCACAAGGCCTGCGTCACAGTCGTCACAATCGCTGGTTCCTTGGACACCCAGGCCCTAGCGTTCGCATGGGAAGGGAGCCCAGGTCTCTAACGGAGAGGCAGGGCCTGTGAGGAGCTCGCTCTCCGCTCTCCTTCGGCGCGGAGGTGGGAGCTCCTTCTCCGTCCTAATTCTGCGTTTTTCTTTCCCTGGTATTGTTCTCGCCTCGGTTTTGTGGATCTCCAGTATCTCGGCTCCCTCTGAAAAGCCCAGGGAACCTTGGCCTTGGCAGTCTTCTGGTCTTCCTGCAGAGGCTCCTCCTAACTCCGCACACCTTGTGTTTAGTAGCAAAAGCGCTGCGACCTGGGGTCAGGGTTAGGTCATAAGTGTGCGGAGAGTTCTTCGTCGGACCCTCAGAGGAACCGTCTGCCAAGGGCACGTTTGGGCTTCGAGCTTGGGGCGGGAGGCCTGGCCTGGGGCTCAGCGATGACCCGGAAGCCTGCCTTCCAGAGCCCTGCCTTTGCGGGTCGTCCAGGTCAGAGAGACAGTGTGGCCCCAACGACCTGATCTGCCAATTCCAGTGTGGCGCTAGGAAAGCCAGAACTGCAAAGAATGGGCCACCTCAGTCATGGGGTCTTGGCCACCTGTCGCTGCAGACCTAGTGGTAACTTGGTGCTTGAGCCCTTTGGGGTGGCTCTCACAAGTCTGACCTTCTACGTGGCAGCACTCTGCTGTTTTTTTTGTGGTTGGTCTTGGGTGGGAGATTCCAGCCCCTTCAACAGCTATCCTGGGTCTCCCCAATCTGTATAGTTTTGGGACCCAGCGTCCTGCTCTTCCCCCGAAGGGGTTGGGGGGTGTTGTTGTTTGGTTTGTTTTTTGCTTTTACACTCCCCTCAGCAGTGGGAAGTCTATGTCTAGGTCTTGAGAGCAAAAGCTCCCTACACCATCTCTCAGAGACAGAGGGGTTTTGCTCTTCCTCCTACCCTAGAAGCTAAGTATCCTTGTCTGTGCCTTGGGGGTGTAGGGGCTTGCTGCCTCTCTCCTAGTGACTTGAGGCTTTAATAGGAGAATAGGGTCTGGGGACTTCATGTG
>NW_027530988.1:365418-380608 GCF_008692635.1 Crocuta crocuta
CATGTTTCCCCCCCCCCCCCCAGCACACAGGAACTGCTAATAAATGCTCCAGATTTCTACTATGCCCTCAATCTTTAGAAACTTTGAGAACCCAGGGGAGACCAGTGGGAACCACCCCACTAGTGTTGCAGGATTCTTTACCTCAATACCCCATATTCGTTTTCTCTCTGCTTTGAAGAATGAATAAGCGAACACAAAATAAAATGAGCATCAGGCAAAAGTAAGTGTATTAGAGTATAAGATTATAAAGTAAGAATAGTTATGAAAGCTGTCTTTATAGAGCAAAGATCCTTGTTTTATAGGCAAAGATCTATTGTTTTATAGGCAAAGATCCTTTGTTTATAGGCAAAGATCTATAGGCAAAGATCCTTGTTTCATAAGGTTTTGGTCGCTTCCCCCTCTCCCTGCCCCCTCATTCCTTCTCAGGTTTTACCCTCATTGGCTTCATTACTCTAGGTGCTGGGTTATCCATTCCTGATTGACTCCATTCCATCGTGTGAGAAGTCAGACTGTGTCATACAGTTACTTATTTTAGTTAGATATTAAGATTGTAAGGATGCCTGGGTTAAGCATCCAACTTCACCTCAGGTCATGACTTCACCTCAGGTCATGACTTCACCTCAGGTCATGATCTCAAGGGTTCGTGGGTTCACTGGGTTCGCCGCATTGGGCTCTGTGCTGACAGCTAGCTCAGAGCCTGGAGCCTGTCTTTGGATTCTGTATCTCCCTCTCTCTGACCCTTCCCTGCTCATACTGTCTCTCTGTCTCTCTCAAAAATAAATAAAAAAACACTAAAAAATATTAAAAAAAAAAAAAAAAAGATTGTTAAATTCCTGAGGGGAATCTGAGAGGGAGTAGGTAGTGTCTGTTACATTCTCAAGTGGAACTTTCTGCCTGAGGGAGTTTGCTCAAGGTCCGAAGAAATGTTCTAAAATACATGCTTTTCCCCCATCCAGGGACCTTCAAGCCCTAGCCTCTCCCTTTTCACCAACTGAATCCTGTCTTTTCCTATTATACTAGTGAATGCAGTCTCCTCTTGTATCTGGAGCTCAAGCTACTCCAGTTGAACTGCTAACCTGCCCTTGGCCTTTAAGAATTCCTTAAATTTTAGCTGATTTCCTCTTGTTGGCTTTTATAGTACTCATTTCTTTTTCCTGAGCTCTGCCAATGGTGAAATAGCTTGTGTGCTCATCACTCCTTGGAGGAATCTGTCTCTCTCTTGAACTGCCTTAGCTCCAGTGTTCTTTCTAAGGGCTGATACTAATATTTTTGCCTTTGCTAATTAAGTGGAATCCATGGTGCCAATGTCAGACAGACATGTCTGAGCCAACAGGAGAAGTCCGACCACGCCTCATGCTCCTGGAAATGAAAACTGCCTTTTCCCCAGGTCTTTGCAGAAGGACTCTGAGTAAGTTTGGAGATGTCTGGAGGGATGCCCAGACCAGGCTTTCTTCTTCACAGCCAAGCTCCTGGAAGGAGTTGGCTACAACCTCGCACTTGCTCTTCAAGCTGCCACACACTGGCACCTGAAGTAAGATCTCTGACAAAAATATTCTGGTCACAGTCTCCAGGGACTGTCAATGCTCAAATCACAGGAACTCCTTTTGGTTCTTGGAAAATGTGACTGTGGTGGCTCATCCCCAATCCTTCCACACATTTTTGTGTCTCTCCCACCCTTTAAAATATTGGTGATCTCTGCAGCTTTACCTTTTTCACTCTCTCTATGTTCTGTCTGGGAAATCTCAACCCCTACCGGGTTAAACCACAACCAACCCTCCCTTAAGGTTGCAGATAAAATACAAGATGCCCAGTTGAATTTCAGAAAAACAGTATAAAATTTTCAAACATAAGTATGTCTCATGAAATATTTATCTGACATTCATTTAAAGTGTGTCCTGTAGCTTTATTTGTCAAATCTAGCAACTCTAACCTCATCCACACCCCTCACCCTCACCAATGCTGATGACTTTCAAACCACTATTTCTAGTCTCAACTCCCCATCCCGAATTCCAGGCCCCCACGTACACTTCACCCACTGGTTCCTCAGACATTGCAAATTCATCTGGTTCCAAGCAGAAAATAGCATCATCTCAGAAACCTACTCCTCCCCACGTGTTCTCCACCTTTATGAACAGCAGCACCAGCATCTGTACCAGGTCCTTTCCCCAGATTCTCCCCTTTTTCTCCCACATCCCAGCCAGTGGTATGTATATTAATTTTGCTATACTGATCCAAATCCTTCCTCTCCATCTCCTTCATCCATTCTCACCTGGTTTATAGTTGTCTGTGTTTCCAGCCAGACCCCCTAAATCCACTCTTTCATGCTGCTGGGAACTAGCAAAACTTTGCCCACAGACTCATTGGATCCAGTCTGGTTCCAGTTCTAATTTAAAAGCCCAACTGTAGGGTAGCCCCATTTGCAAAGAACAAGTTTATACATGTTCCTTCCAGTGGAAATCAAACCAGTGACCTAAGGATTCATACAGAGATCAAACTAGAGTCCTTCACTCAACTAGCTGAGCTGTTGAAAGGCACATGCTCAGAGTGTTTAGAAAACTCTTGTTCACCACAGGCAGGAACCTTGTTTGGAAAGGATGCCTGGAGAGATCTTCATGCTCTCCTAGAGTGCCTCAGTCACCTGTGCCCTGTGGGTCCCACGAGGCCACTTATCTCAATGCCTGGCCTAATGTTATGACCATCAGCCACTCAGAGAGGTGAGGAATGGTTTTTTCTTAGAGCAACTCTGGATTTGAAGAGTTAAGGTGGTGAAAAAGGTCCAGATGAGGCTGAACTCTGTAAGCTCAAGGCTAAGGTCACTTTTGCCTAAGGCAGCCCCCTGGAGGGGCATTTAATTGCAGCCATCTCTTCTCAATAGTCTCTACCAAGTGCCGCTTCCTCTTTTTCAAGCTTATTGTTCCACTTGGTGAAACTGAACAAGAAAGGAGTCTCTGCTCTGAAGAAATAGGGGAGGTATTTGCCGAGGCCAGCCTCTTGTCAGAGCCCCACTGAAGTCCTGCCCCTACCCAGAAGGTTCCTTAGCCACTCAACTTTCTTCTGGAGGTGTCTGCTTTTTGCAGTGGGTCAAGGTTTAATGGCATGATTGAAATGGCAGTTTGAACTTGTAAGAGGAGAGGATAATGGTGTTAGAATTTTTAATTTGGTCCAGAAGAACTTTTGCAAATGTCCTGGGGTTTAAACTTGGATCTTAAGGCATTCCAAGCAAGAAACATACCCAGATCAATGACCATCTGGAAAACTACTGCATTAATTACTTTTAAGGGCTTCTACTGATCCTGCCAGTGACACCAGGAACCAATGGTTTCTCTGGGACCTCCAGTGCTGCCTTCTCCTGGAGGGCCATGGCAGGCTCTCTTGATCCCTCCAAACCCATAAGCCAAAGGCCTCTGAGCTCTGAAGTTGCCTATAACAGTGTTTCTCCAGTGTTGCCTTCTCTTTCTGGGTTTTCATTTTTTTGTTTATGTTCAGTCTTAAATCTATATGACCCAGGATTTGATTTGGGCCCTTTCATATCCAATGCCATAATTATTGACCATAAATCCACAGGGACAGAAATAAGCCAGCTCCTTCTGGACATCAGATCATCTGCCCATGCACTCTTTTTTTTTTTTTTTTTTTTGCCCACGCACTCTTTACCCCACCACCCTTTCTTCCACTTTTTGGCATTGCTCTTGCTTTCACTATTATTTATTCTTGAATCCTCTTTGCTAGTCACTGAGGCCTCAGCTTCTTAAGACCACATTGGACCCATGTACTCCACCAGTCACACATCACAGGAGCAAGAAGCCCCCATCTCTTACCAGAAGCCTTCATGTCCTGGAGTAACAATGTTTGTGAATAGTCCACTGAGGGAGAGTCATTTCTTTCATGAATGTGTGGACTCTTTCTCTTTGATCCCCAGAGGCCAACTTGGTCTCTGAAGTTGAGGTCTAGCCCCCTTAGTCTCCCACATAGGAACTATAATAGAAGAGTGAAAACTTCTGTATGTTCCCTAAGCCAGCACACAGGAATCCAGGTGGGTGTGCCTAATAGGGATTCTAGGGGAAGGTTTGATTGGCTCAAGGCAGTCTGTCTTCATTGAGACTTATAAGGTTGCCACTATGGAGGTCTTAACATTCCTAGGAGAGTGATTGCTGTGGCCTGCTGATTCCCAGTTTCCTGTAGGAGTCTTGCCTGACAGGCCAGGGTTTCTTTCAGACCAAGCTGTCTCTCTCTGCTCTAAATCTGGTGTTGTAATTGTTTGCACATGGTGGGCAAGTATCTGAGTTGGGTTTCCTCCATCCTAATTTGTTCAAATCTCAATTAGCACCTTTCCCAAATGGTGCTGGTAAAGAGGCTGTGTGCTCAGGAGTTAGGGCTGAATTGTGCATCAACTGCCGGATACTTTAAGCTTCTTAACACCTTCCTACTGGGTTTGACAGAGAGGAGTAAGCTCCTTCCTTACCGAAAAGGATTTTGCAATTTAGGATTTTGGCTAGAAAAAAAAATCATTCTAGTGCTCCCTCCTTGCTGTACTGATTAAGCTGATTTTGGTGGACCACAGTCTGGGCCGTAAAATACATGTTAACAATTTTAAAAGTGTAGGAACTATATAATTCTCTCAGACTACAATGGAATTAAACCAGAAATCAATAACACAAAGATAGCTGGAAAATCCCCAAATATTTGTAGATTGAACAACACACTTCTATGTAACTCATGGGTCAAAAAAAGAAACATGAAGTACGTTTTAAAATAGTTTAAACTAGGGGAGCCTGAAAGACTCAGTCGGTTGAATGTCCAACCCTTGATTTTGGCTCAGGTCATGATCCAAGGGTTGTGGGATCAAGCCCAGCATCGGGCTCAGCACTGAGCATGGAGCCTGCTTAAGATTCTCTCTCCCTCTGCCCCTCTCCCCTGCTCATACTCTCTCTCTAAAGAAATAAATAAAAAAAAATATTTTTAACTAAATTAAAATGAAAACAGCTTGTCAAAATATGCTGGATGCAGCAAAAGCAATGACTAGGGGAAAATTTATTACATTGAATACATATATTAGGAAAGAAGAAAGATCTAAAATCAGTAATCTAGGCTTCCGTCTTAGGATATTAGAAGAAGAGGAAATTAGATCCAAATAAACAGAAAAAAAGAAATAATAATAATTAGAGCAAATATCAATGAAATTGAAAACAGGAAACTAGTAGAGAAAATCAGTGAAAACAAAGGCTGGTTCTTTGAAAAGATCAGTAACATTTATAAACCTCTAAATAAGCTAAGCTATTTAGTGAAATATAAGTTGAAAAGATGCAAGTCACTAGAAAGAAAGAAATAGAAAAGACACAAATTATTGATATCAGAAATGAAATAGAGGTATTCACTACTGATCTCATGGACATTAAAAGGATAATAAGGGAATATTATTAACAACTCTATGCCTACAAATATGATAACTTCGGTGAAATAGGCCAAATCCTTAAAAGACACATTTTACCAAAACTCACACAAGGAGAAGTAGGTCATGTGAACAGGCCTTTCTATATTAAAGAAATTTAATCAAGAATTTATAATTTCTATGGGCAGAAGATACGAACAGACGCTTCTCCAAAGAGGACATCCAGATGGCCAACAGACACATGAAATGATGCTCAGCATCCCTCCTCATCAGGGAAATACACATCAAAACCACACTGAGATACCACCTCACGCCAGTCAGAGTGGCTAAAATGAGCAAATCAGAGAACTCTAGATGCTGGCGAGGATGTGGAGAAACGGGCACCCTCCTACACTGTTGGTGGGAATGTAAACTGGTACAGCCCCTCTGGAAAACAGTGTGGAGGTTCCTCAGGAAACTAACAATAGAACTCCCCTATGACCCAGCAATAGCACTGCTAGGAATTTACCCAAGGGATACAGAAATGCTGATGCATAGGAGCACATGTACCCCAATGTTCATAGCAGCACTCTCCACAATAGCTAAAACATGGAAAGAGCCTTAGTGTCCATCAACGGATGAATGGATCAAGATGTGGTTTATCTATACGATGGAATACTACATGGCAATGAGAAACAATGAAATCTGGCCATGTGTAGCAACATGGATGGACCTTGAGGGTGTTATGCTGAGTGAAATAAGTCAGGCAGAGAAGGACAGATACCATATGTGTGCATGTATAGGAGGATTAGGAGGAACTTAACTGAGGAAGTTTATATGGAAAGGCCCACAATTCACATGATACCAAAGAACAGTGTTGGAAGCCTGACACTACCCAACTTTAAGATTTACTACACAGCTACAGCGATCAACACACTAATGGGATTGGCAAAAGAACAGACAAACAGATTAATGGATTAGAATAGAACACTCATAAATAGACCTACATAAATATAAGATTAGACAAAAGCTACTTTGAAGAAGTAGCAAGGGCAATTCAATGGAGAAAAGGGGATAGTCTTGGGGTGCCTGGCATGCAATTCTTGATCTCAGGACCATTGCTGGATGTAGAGATCACTAAAAATATAAATAAATAAACTCTAAAGACATAGAGAGAGACAGAGAGAGAGAGAAAGGGGATAGTCTTTTCAATAAATGGTACTCAAACAACTAGACATCCACATACCGAAAGAAAAAGAAAAGCATCTAGACACAGACCTTGCACCTTTCACAAAAAGTAACTCAAAATAGATCACAGACCTAAATGTAAAACGCAAAATAAAATTTCTAGAAGATAGCATAGGAAAAAATCCAAATTACCTTGCATTTGGCACTGACTCTTTTAAGACAACACTGAAAGCAGACTATGAAGAAAATTGCTACATTAGACTTCATTAAAATGGAAAGCTTCAGCTCTGTGAAAGACACTGTTAAAAGGATGAAAACACAAGCCATGGACTAGGAGTAAATATTTGCAAAACATGTGTGTGGTAAGGAACTTGTATCCAAACTATAAAATGAACTTTTAAAACTCAACCATAAAATAACAAGCAGCCTAGTTTTAAAAATGGGTAAAAGATCTGAAAAAATATCTCATCAAAGAAGATGGCAAAAAAGCATAAGAAAAAGTATCATGTATCATTAGGAATTCCAAATTAAAACAAAGAGATAGTGCTACATACCTATTAGAATGGCTAAAATCCAAAACACTGACAACACCAAATGCTGACAAGAATGTGCAGTAACAGGAACTCTCATTCATTGCTGGCAGGAATCAAAAAAGATACAGCCACTTTGGAAGACAGTTTGTCGGTTTCTTACACAGCTCAACACAGACTTACCATATGATCCAGCAATCATGCTCCTATGTATTTACCCAAATGAGGTGAAAGCTATGACTACACAAAAATCTGCACATGAATATTTATAGTAGCTTTATGCATAACTGCTAAAACTTAGAATCTACCAAGATATCCTTTCTGTAGGTGAAGGGATAAATAAACTGGGAATCATCTAGATAAATCCATCAGTGTTAAAAAAGAAATGAGCTATCAAGCCATAAAAAGACATGGAGGGAAACTTAAACGCATATTGCTAAGTAAAGGAAACTAGTCTAAAAAGGAGACTGTGTAATTCCAACAATATGATATTCTAGAAAACGCAAAACTATTGGGAAAGTAAAAAGGTCAATGGTTGGGGTGCCTGACTGGCTCAGTCAGTAGAGCATGTGACCCTTGATCTCAAGGTTGTGAGTTCAAACCCCATGTTGGGTATATAGATTACCTGAAAATCTTTAAAAACAAATTAGAGGTTTAAAAGGGAGGGATGAATAAGTGGGGTATAAGGTGTTTTGGGGGCAGAAAAACTATTCTGCATGTTACTGTAAAGATGGATACGTGAAATTATGCATTTCTTAAATCTCTAAAATTACACAATACAAAAAATAATCTCTAAACTATAGACTTTAGTTATATATTAATGTATCAATATTGGTTCATTGGTTATAAAAATGTATTATATGAATACAACATTTTAATAATAGAGGAAACATGAGGAGTATGGTGACTTGTAATTTCTGTGCAATTTTTCTGTAAACCTAAAACTGATCTAAAAAGTAAAGCTTATGGAGTTTTTAAAAGGTTCTTAAGGCTCCAGTATCTAACAATGTAAATTAAAGGTAGACAAAAACCTTAGTTTCTAGGCTTGATTGTCATGTATTGGATTGTAAAAGTGACATTTATTTTTTAATTGCCTGTCTTTGGAATATCATACTTGAATTATGTGTGGGATATTAACGATCTCATATAACTTAAAATACCCTGAAGACCCTGCAATTCCTTCTGATTTTCGACAATCTAGGAATAGTAGCACTTATGAGCTATTGGCTTTTGAGCTATTGAAAGCTATAAGGTAGTTCTTTAATATGTAAAATCTGAATACCTTTGGCCCCATGATAGTTGAAAAGTGTGATTCATGTAAGTTTTTAAACAGCTAGACTTCAAAAGTTTATTAAAGATAGTGAAACAGTTTGGTGTTTCTCTTAGGGAGAAGGTGATGAAAGCACGTTTTTTGTTTTTGTTTTTGTTTTTGTTTTTTTGGTATCAGCATTCATCCATCTTTAAAAATAATTGACTTTAGGGATGCTTGGGTGGCTCAGTTGGTTGGACGTCTAAGTTCGGCTCATGTCATGATCTCACGGGTCATGGGTTTGTGAGCTGCATTGGGCTCTGTGCTGACAGCTCAGAGCCTGGAGCCTGCTTTGGATTCTGTGTGTCCCTCTCTCTCTCTCTGCCCCTCCTTCTTTCATGCTGTGTCTCTCAAAAATAAATTTATATTTCACATAAAATCTCAAAGAAAAATTTTAAGCGTTTTAAAATGTTTCATCTAAAACCTTTGGAACATAGATATATTATTTGCAAAGTTTTAGGAGACCTATTTTTTCTAATAGAATAAAATGTCATCAAAAAATTATTTCAGGAATGATATTGCTTTAAAAATTGATGAAAGAAAAAGCATTTGGAATGGTTATCATTTGTTTTTCTTATAAATTTAAAAGTATTCTTCACATATTTGGGATGTAAATCCTTTGCTGTACATACAAATACATCCTCTACTCTGTGCAGGACTGTTCACTCAATGGAATTTTTTGGGTTTTTAAAAAAAATTTTAATGGAATTTTTTAAATGAGAAGATTTTACTCCCAATGTAGCCAAATTTATCTGATTTATCTCTTCATATTTGTTTTTATAGGTCTTGTTTAAGAAATATTTGCCTATCTCGAAGTCATCAAGGCATTCTCTTATGTTTTTTAAAATAAGCTTTACTATTTTACATTTCACAATTGGGTTTATCATTAATTATTTTACATGTGATGTCTGGTTTAAATCAAGATTTGATTTCCCCTGTTGTGTTAGGTGATGATCCGTCACCATTTATTGAAAAGTCCGTTCCCTCTCCCCTCTTGCACTACAGTATAGTTTTTGTCATAAATCAGTGGCCAACCATTCACCTATTTTTCTAAACTGTACTGTTCCATTGGTATATTTGCCTATCCTATATCACCACCACTCTGACTAAATTGTGTCTTCATAATAATTATGATTATTATCTGATACAGCAAGTCTTCTCTGTTTTTCTCCAAAAGTCTTTTAAACTAGTTTTGGCCCTTTGCATGCCCATATATTCTTTAGAATTGTCAAGTTGCACTGCCCAATTGTGGAATTTTTACTGGATTTTAAGATCATAGATTACTTGGAAAGACTTGACATTTTTATAGTATTGAGTTTTCTACTCCATAAACATAAGCTGTCTTTCCCTTTATGTAGCTTTTCTTCAATTCTCCAATAATAGTTTGCATTTTGTGCTTGGAGATTTTAAAAGATGTGTTTTTAGGTATTTCATTGTTTGATGCTATTATAAAGGTAATCTTTTTCAATTTAACATTCTAACTAGTTGATGATGGCATAGAAGAATGTAAGAAATCTTTGACTATTATTGTTTATTATTTCTAGTAATACACCTGTAGATTTTTTTCTTTGGTTTTATGCAGTGAAGATTTATTTCTCACTCATTTCACAGTCCTGTGGGCTGAAGCACTGGCTTGGAGATCCGGACCTCTCAGTGTAAGGCCTGCACAGTCACCAAGGATGAGAGAGAGACACAGGGTTGGCATACGAGGACACTTCTATCACTTGTGCTCACATATCTCTGGCCAGTATTGGTCACCTGATCAGGTTAACTGCATGGGGGGCGGGGCATGGTGTATGTGAGCCTTCACACCTCACGAGAGAGACCAGAGAGAAGACAGAGGGGAGAAGAGACAGTGCTTCAGACTAACTATTGTCATCAAAAGCTATTCTACTAAACAAGAGGGACAAACACCTAGGAGTTCATTCGTTTTCAGATGGTGAATCTTAAACCCTACAAAAAGTGTCCACAGTATTGTTACTTTGTAGATTTCTTTAAATTTTCTTTTTTTTTTAAATTTCCCAATTCCCTATTCTAGTCAAATCTGAAAAAGAATCAAACCCTTCATTCAACATAAGATTTTTCTCTCTTGACATTAGCAATATTTCTGTCTTTGTCAGCTGGCTCAAGCCAGCAGCAATGAAAATGTATGTGCAGAGAAAGTGATAATGGAGGTGCATGTTGAAGTATATGAACATTATTTTTCTTCTGCTGGCCATTCTGGTAGACTAATATACACAGCAAGTGATAAAGCCATGGTGCTTTCTCTATGAAGACTCAAAAGGGATGTTTAGAAACCTTCCCCTTGCTTCTGGAGTAAGCAGCAATTAGAACTCTAGGGAGATGATGAGACTAGATAAAATTTCATGCATAATTATTGATACTTCATTTCCAGCTAGTCCTGGGCTTGTATGTATGCTCTAGTGATACTATATATAGTTACACACAAAATGAACACTCTTCTCGTTTCTGTTTATTTTGCTGAAACTGTTCTGTGTCCACTGAACTCACCTGATCACAGACAGGTGATCAACAGACAGACTCCAGACCATTGGTGCTACCAGGAGACCTCTCCCATTTTCTACTCTGACCTCCACTTTAACTTTCCAAGATTAATTTTAGTTTTAGATTTGCATGGAATGTTCTCTTTACTTCTATTGCAGTTGTCAGGACATTATGTTTTAATTATCTGCTTCCATCTATCTGTCCCCTACAAACGCTAAACTATGACCTATACTTTGGCCTCTCTTTCCCTGGCACAATCACAGTACCTGGGACAGATTAGGTGTTTATTAAAGGGTTTGTAACTAAAACATAACATGAACACAGTCTTAAGGAGTGACAGCTTTTTTTGAGCCAATATTACCTAGGTTCTTTTGCTAAGAGGATGCAGGGTTTACTATACCCTTATTGATGAATACCTGCTTCAGTTTATAATTCTCAGGGCACATTTTTTAGCAGACAGGAAAAAAAAATCTAAATGTAAAGGTGAAAGCATTCACCAAGTACATGAAGAAGTAGAATTCTAGGATGTCATAGAGAGGCCAGAGATTCCATCGTTGATCTCACAATGCTAATTTCTGCATATGGTGACATTCAAACCTGAGGTCTCTTTGCCGAGAAAGAGCTATAAAATCCTCATGTAGATCACCTGTGTGTGCCCAGTGGTGTGAACAGATCATTGCTTTTACGACAAGAGCCACAAAATTCTAGAGGCAAAAAGTGCAATCAAATAAAACCTGTGTCTTTCAGAAGCAACAATCTAGACAGCCACGTAAATAAGCCACTGAGAGTTATAATCATCCCTTTCAAACTGCATTGACAAAATTACATTTGCATCCTGCAAATGTCAGCTAAGGTGCAGTCCAGAATTGTCAATTACTTGAACATCTTCCAAGGGCAATTCTGTGCAAGTATTACGATAAGCAGGAAGACAAGCAATTTCTGTCTTTATAAATCAAAATATTTATCTAGCATTGAATGGGGAAGCAAAAACGCACACAGAGAAAAGAACAGAATACACCGGTGCACAGATACAGAGAATGAAAGGGTGAGTGTTCAAGCAGGATGCCAGGATTGTCCCCTGACCCCTGTATGCTTGTGGGCCTCCAGGGCTTGCCCTGGGCACCTGCTTGGCTGCCACTTTGGCAGGAAACGTCCATTTGGGCAAATCGGTGCTGGTGGCAGAGCCCAGAGTGCACGTGGTGGGTGCCTGAAAGTGTAAAGCGCCCTGGATGATGTGTGAAGCGGCTGTTCAGGGCTGCTCCATAAAGCCAGAGCAAGGTGGACTGTTCGGCGCTGCAGGGCACTGGTTTGTGGACTGCAGAAAGATGGTGCAGCTCTTCCTAAACGACAGCATACACCTAGCTGTGCGGCGGTTCGGGAAAGGTTCTCCTGGGCTTTGGCCTCTGAGAGTGAGTTTGCTGTGATCCTGACCCTGCCAGGGCCTTTGGTCAGGCGGAGGTGAGCTTGAGCGTTAGACACTAGCCGGTGGAGGCCTTCATGAGGGCCAGTAAAAATGCCAGGCAGCTCCTTCGAGCCGGAATCGAACCAGCGACCTAAGGATGTCCACACAGCGTCTAGTCTACAGTCCTCCGCTCTACCAGCTGAGCTATCGAAGGGCGCACACTGCTGAGGCCGAGTCATTGCCCTTTCTGGAAATGACGAGGCCAGGACTGGAAGTTGGCCTTGCTTTCGTCAGAAGCTCCCTTTGAAGAGAGCCAAACACGCGCTGCCACGTGACGGCAGCCAGGTGTCCCGGGGCCGCGGTTTTCTAGATGCCCGACCCGGGCCCTCACTTGCGGCGTCATTTCCCCCTCCCTGAGTTTTTACCGTGGGGAGGAGACGGCCGGGGGACTACGGCCGTCCGTCGGGGCCAGAAGGCGGAGAAGAGCTGGAGGGGAGGGGGTTTTGGCGAAACGGAGCGTGGGTCGGGTGGGGAGGGCTTGCGGAGGAAGGGAAAGGAGAACCCACCGCACCGCACCGGTGGCAGCCGCGAAACGCAGGACCTCAGGCTCAGGTGGAGGCCCCTGGAGGAAGCCCGCCCCTCAGCGCCCTCGCCTCCCCGGGGTGGTGACGCCCGTCCCCGCCTCGTCCCCGCGCCNGCCCCCGCCGCGCTGTGCCCCCAGGACCGCGGGGCTCACTTCTCGGCGCGCGGAGCCTTACTGGCAAGTGAGGGGGAAAGTCTCTGGGGCCCGGCGCGGAGGCCACGGCCACGGGGGCCCGGCGTCGCGGCCAGTCTGGGCGCGTGGCTCCCCACCTCTGCCCCCCCCGACCCGGATTCCTGTGGTGGAGACGGCTGCTCTCCGAAGTAGCTCACAATTCTGTGGGCTTCCCAGAGACGCACCGAAGACAAGAGCGGCAGAGATCACCCGCGTGAGCCCGGATGGACTCCTTGCCCTGGCTCTGCGTCTTTTTCAAACGTTTCAGATCCCACTCTCCACGAGACATGTCACCCATCCAGGGAAGGGCCCCCAGGGGCACAACAAGCCACATTCAAGTGCCCTTGCCTCGAGCGAGTGTGTGGTCACCGCCTGAGTGGGCGACAGGTGTATCTGCACCTTCGAGGAGCCGGTGAGGGGCAGTGCCTTTGAGCCGGTCATACTCTCTCTGTGTGGTACTGGCAGAAAGAGTCAGCCAGTCAGGGTCTGTAGTTTTGCATGCTCTGGCCCTCTCAGGCTGTGCTGCAATCCTCTCTCATCTTGTTGGAAGAAAGCTTCAATTTTGAGCCCAGGTATTTTTGCCATAGTGAAAATGGGTCTATGGATTTTAATTATTAATAAACAGTCAAAATTGTCTCACCGGCTACAGCAAAATTTACCACAACAGTGCACGTTATCATTATAGGAGACAATAGTGGATGAAGGGCGGTTAGAAGATACACAGGAACTCCCTGTACTCTGTGCTTAATTCAACATAATACTGCCCCCAAATACGAAGTGTATTAATTGAAAAATTCATAAATTGATTTGGTTTATGTTTATTCATATGTATATATACACTACTTCATACTTAATCTTTTCACTTATTTTCACATTTTGTAATCTAGGAGGGTGATTGGATTGTGCATCACCATTGGTTTGAGAAAATAATCTTTTGCCTTCTAGGAAGTGAATTCCCTGGGGACACAACCTTACCTCCCATAGCCAAGGACAATCCTTGGCAAAAAATAGGCACTCACTAATTTGTGGAAGGTGCATACATCTTGATCTACATCACCTCCTACCAGCATTGAGGAGAAGGAGGTAAGGAGAAAAGAGAAACGTCCATTTTTACAATCCACCCATGCAACCAAATTTCAGCCCTTTACACCACTTATTAGCCTGATACTAAGAGACCTAGAAAAAGCCACACAAAGATTTAGAGTGACCGTGAGTGTAAGGCAAGCCTTGAATCTGCTCCCCTCATTGCTGCCAGAACGTGTTATTTTTTATTTGATAATGGGATCTTGATAGCAGTGTAACAGTACACTGTTGGGAATGATCCCCCGGACGGGAGAAGAAACAAGTATTGGAAAGAATGTTTTTGGGTAAGCAATCCAGGACGGCATCTAGTGCCGGGAGGGTGGAAACGGCCTTAGCTAGGATCGCGGCATAGATCATCCAGATCATCCACAGTAACAGGAGGCATAGAGATACTCAGAAAGCAGCAGGTGGATGAGGACCTTGTAGAAATTCTCCTGTGACGGCTTCTCTTTTCTCAGTGAAATGGAAACCTGAGTGTTAGAATGTATGAAGAGGTGGTGGCTGTTTTGAGGACACAAGAGAAGGGATGAAACAGCAACCTTTAAGAATCAAATATAGTTAAAAGACTCTCGAAAAATTGTTAAGATTGTCACGCAGACGTGCTTGACATCACTGCCATGAATTTAAATTGAAGCCAGTCTAGCATCACTGTTTCTCTCCATTCTAGTTGAGCCGTGTGAGTGCGGGGACCGAATGCTTTCTTTAAATAAGGATTGTGATTTTGTTAAATGACTATGCGTAAGCAAAAGAGGGACAACCAAACTTGAACTCCTAGATCGAGAAGCTGCCCAGAAACTTGAATCATTCTTGGTCATTCTTTTAAGGACACGGGCCACCTCCGTTTCTTCAGCCCCTCCTTGAAAGGAAGTTTCTTCCCTTTGCCCAAAAGAGCTCTCTCCACAACCTCCCCCATGAGTCACTGTGAGAGGGGCAAGTCTTAGATCCCACTTGGGTTCCACCGATCTACTCTTCAGGGCCCCCAAACCACACGCACAGATCCGGAAGTTCTTACAGTTCAAGATGTGAAAATGTCTGATAGGAGTTCGGACTG
>NW_027530988.1:380876-403030 GCF_008692635.1 Crocuta crocuta
GGGGGGTCGAAACTTTCTCGGGCTTTCTGAGAGCAAGCGTGTAGGCGCAGTGAGCTTATTTTCCAAGTTGGTTATCAAGGATCCCTGACTCAATCTTCTTAAGTCCGCCAGAACTGAGACACCTACTCCTCCCGCAAGCATTGCCTCCTTGCTGAGACACATCTTCGGACAGTCTCGCTCAGACCCTCTCCTTCCTTCTCGCTTCCTGGTCGAGAAGACCTGGAGGAACGGGGAGACGCTGCGTCCAGAGAGCAGAAAAGGGGCTTGGGAGCGGGGAGGCTCCAGCAAACAGGCCAACGGGAACCTGAGAACCAAGGGGCTGGCGCAAAAGTCTCCGGTATGTGCCGGCGACAGTGCAGACTCTAGGGTCTGAGCCCCGTGCTCTTGCCAAAGGAATTTCCTCTGGACGTTTCTCTCCAGGTCTTGCTGCAAAGCCTCTGTGCATTTCCATTTATGAGTGGGAAAAATGTAAAACAAAAAAGCACTCCCTGTCCTTTCCGAACCTTTGTATCAATCCTTATATCAATCCGCGTGTGACAGCTACTTCTGTGGACACACCTGCCACTGTGAAGTCTTAAAATTTGCTTCTTGCCGTCCCCTAGCCTCCTGGTGAACTTCATCTTTGAAGACTTATCAAAACGTTGCAGATTGGCAAGATTTTCCAGAGCGCTACCCAGGCGCTCTCGGCACTTCAACGGTCTGACCCGCAAGCTTACCCTCCTGTACTCACCCCCAGACCCCATCCAATGTTCCCTATGTAGACTTTGGAGTGATTATTCGTCGTCTTCTGACCTCCGTTCCGAAGCTGACAAAAGCAACAGCTGGCAGCGGTGGGATTCGAACCCACGCCCCCGAAGAGACTGGAGCCTTAATCCAGCGCCTTAGACCGCTCGGCCACGCTACCACTTGCTCTTCAAGGCTCTGCCTGGTTTCTTTCTGATAGTAACTACCTTCCTTTCCATCTCCGTTCTATTACATAGTTTTGCGTTCTGAGGTCCCAAATCTTAAAAACAAGTGAAGGAATGGTTGGAGGAAGTGTAGGGCTCACGCGAAAGCTTACTTTCCCCATAGACTCTGGATTGTGCGTCTTCCACCCACGGCTTGAAGGGGAATGTTTTACTGAATGAATGAAGAATACATGAATAATGAGTGAATGAAATTTGTAACACAGGAGAAGGCGGTGGGCCTTTTGCAGGTGTCGACTATGTGTTATTCTTGTTGGCTTCCTCTCAGTCTTGTTCAAATATTTTAGGAAATACACGAAATGTTGAAGCTAATTAAAGCCACAAAATCCTAGCTTGGAGGGAACGTGACTAATCAAATGGAGATCTAGGGCATTTGCAAATGCCTGAACACGTACTTAGAGCTAGAATCTAACCAACAACCTAAAGATGCCAGTGGAAACCGACAGTCCTTTCTCTTACCAGGTAAGATATCAAAGAGTTCAGGCATGTGTCTCTGCTGAATTATTTCTTCAGAGAAAGAGAAGCCCCTTAAATGGTTTTGCACTACACTCCTAAAACAGCTGGAGATGTCTTCTTTCTGCTCTCATAGGGCAGAAATTGAGAGCTTTAGGACCTTAAGGGTCTCCCAGGTCACCACGTTGCATCTAAGCGTGGCAAAATCGACCCTCTGAGACTGCTCCTGTTGCTCCAGAATTTGTGCAATTTTCAGGTGAGCAGAGATAGCAGCGCTCAAGTTCCCTGCTGACAAACTCTGCCGGTATTCAGACACCCGCAAAGCTATGCCCGAGCCCCAGGAAGAAACGTCATCTCCAGGCTTTCCTCTGAGCCCAGGGACACAATGTGCTCATTTTTCCGAGAAAACTGTTTCAGTGAGAAGTAGTAGAAGACATCCTGCAGCTGCAACAGAGGCCAGACTGGGGCTGCCAGTCCCTGCAGCTCCCCTCTCCCATCAGGCAGTTTTTATATTGCAGAATATTCTGTCCCTGTTTACAAGCTGTCTTCATTTAATAGCTGCTGCCAGTTTTCAAAAGAGCATTTGGGGTCTGTCCAGATTTTGCTCTGGCACATCACAGCCAAAGTAATTATGATGTCCCTCGAGCAGTAGTTCTCAGCTCTGTTCATTAGAATCACGCGTGGGACTTTTAAAAATTCTGACAGGGAGACTGGGCTCTAGACCAATTACCTCATACTCTCTATGAGTGGTATCCTGGACACTTGGTTCAAGAAGTTGCCAGGTTCAATGCCTGGGTGGCAGTCGCAATGCTGCTTGACTACCATTGCCAGACCACAAACCACCGCATATGAATTGGAAAGGACCATGTGCTGGAACAGAGAAGTTGCTCACAGATTACAATGTGGAGCCATGTATCGGAAGGGGTCTTCCCTAGTCCTTCCATGTTCCTCTATTTGTCTTTCAGCCTCGTTCTTTTATGTATCTCAAGATGACCCAAGGCTTCTCACGTGCTTATCTCTTCCTACACCCCTGGGGTGAACTCTGGACTGAATGCCTTAGATCTAGGACCAGATACACCCTGGAAATGACAGGTAAGAATGGGCTTTCCAGTTCAAGATTGCATAGATCTTAAATCATTCATTTAATCCTCAGAAGCTGACTTTATCAATATATTCTAAAGTATTGGCTTTTCCATGACCTTTTACACAGTTTATAGAAGAGATGGGACAGAGAAGCCCCTTCCAGAGCCACTGTGCTCTTCCCAAAGTTCAGCCCAGGAACCTGGGAGACTATTGGAGGTGGGGAATCTTGGGGGAGTGTCTGACACCACTCCCAGAGTGATCTGCATGACACTTTAGAGATTTTCCACGTTAGGAGAGACTAGGGGTCGTGATGGATATAGTGCAGGATACATCGTACACCAGGGGGACAATGTACTTCAGGCTTCCTTCAGGTTCAAATGCACAGGTTGCACTTTAGAAGATTTGGTTCCTGTCTGGTTGTGGGTTGAGGGGGAAGTGGGGGGCTTTGTCTTAGAGTGTGATGGCCTGGGGAGGGTGGGTTGGAATTACCTGAGCCAAGGACAAATATCTGTTACTTCTTCTTTCTGTCAGTTTTGTTGGTTGTGAATCAACAAAATGAAGATCTCTCTTAGAAGAATATGGTTAGAAGCTGGAACTCAAGAGTAAGTGCACCAGGCAGGGGCTAAAATGTGAAATACAGTTCCTCCTGTTTGAACAACATTAGCTAGTTGAATCCACGATATATAAAATAACAATACATCTGGAGCAAGTGGGATTTATCCCAAAAAAGCAAGATTGGTTTGATATTCAAAATCAACCAATGTGATTTATTATTTCAAAAGACTAAAAAGAAAAATCATATGATCTCACCAAAAAAATGCAGACAAAGCATTTGAAAAAGTCCACATTCATTCCTGACACAGACTTGCAGCAAATTAGGAAAAGAAGGAAACTTCCTCAACCTGATAAAGGGAAGCTATGAAAAACTTCCAGCTAATATCATGCTTAATGATGAAACACTGAATGTTTTCCCTGTAAGTTTGGGAGCAAACATGGACATTTACTTTCATCACTTTTGTTCAACACTGTGCAGTGGATTCTTGCCCAATCAATAATGGAGGGGAGGGTGGGATGAAATGGAAGGCATCTAGGTTTAAGCAAACAAGTAAAGCTATCTTTTATTCCAAGAAAACATGAAAGTCTATGTAAAAATCCTACAGAATCTACAGAAAGCTGTAACTAATAAGTGAATCCGGCAAAGTTGTTAAATACAAAGTAAATATTAAAATTAATTGCATATATTACTGTTTATATACTGTATCTACATATCTATAATTGTACCTAGCAATGAACTATCAGAAACTGAAAATTTTTAAAGCAATCCAATTTACATTAAATATGAGATATTTAGGGACAAAATATGTCCAAGATTTGTACACCAGAAAAAAAAAATACTGAGATAGAGAAAAGAAAACTTAAATACAAGGATCCTTGAATCATTTCATGTTTGTGGATGAGAAGACTCAATATCATTAAGATATCAATTATCCCTATGTTGATTTATAGATTCAGTGAAATCCTAATCAAAATAACAAGGCTTTTCAATTTATTTTTAAGACATTTCTTTTAGTTTAAAATTTATTTTTAGTAGTCTCCCCCAAATGAGGCTCAAACTCATAACTCATGATATCAAGAGTCTCATGTGCTTCCAACTGAGCCAGCCATGTGACCTTGGTTTTTCTTTTCTATTTTTTTCTTTGTTTTAGAAATTTACTAGCTGATTCCAAAATTCCTATGGAAATTCAAAGACATAGCATGCCCAAAACAACTTTAAAAAGAAGAACAAAGCTGGAGCAAACCCACTTTGCCTGACATCAAGACGCGTAAAAGCTGCTCTAGTCAAGACTATAGTATTGGTATTAAAATATAAAAAATAGATCTATGAAACAGGAGTACAGGGGTAGAACCACACACATATTATCAATTGATTGTTGACAAAGTTTCAAAGACAATTCAATAGCAAAAGGTAGTCTTTTTAAATTTACTTTTTTTAAATTAAGTGTTTAATTTTAATTCTAGCATAACTAGTGTTATATTAGTTTCAGGTGTATGAGATAGTGATACAATAATTCTATACACATTACTCAGTGTTCATCATGATAAATGTATTCTTTAGAAAGGTAGTTTTTTAAACAAATAATGTTAAAAAAATAATTTTGATCCTTACTTAACACCACATAAAAAATTAACTCAAAGTGAATCTTAAACCAGAACTACAAAATATTTAGAATGAAATCTTTGTTAAGTTGTATCGGGGAAAGATCTTTTAGATACAACACCAAAAGCATGATCCGTAAAAGAAAAATATGATTAATTGTACTTCATCAAAATTAGGAAACTTTGCCCTTCAAAGGCACCATTGAGAAACTGAGAAAACATGCCACAAATTGGGACATAATAGTTGTATCATTAGTCTTTAAGAACGATTTTGTCTCCTATGGGACACTGACAATGTCTGGAGACACTTCCAGTTGTCATAACTGTGACAGTATTACTGGTATCTAGTGAATAAAGGCCAGGGATACTGCTAAACATCCTACAATATACATGAGCCCTGACCCCCACCCTGAAGACATTATTCAGTCCAAAAATGTCACTATTGTTGAGGTTGCCTAGAATAATAAGCCACATGGACAAACTTAACTCTTGCTTCCTTTAGGGCATGAGCCAGTCAGGTTCCCCCACTATCTACTAAAATGAGCAGGGAAATCCTTCTCAAAGCCTTGAGGAGGAGACAGTGCCTGGATTCAAATCTGAATGCGGTATGTATTCGTATCTGTGTGTTATGTATCCAAATCATGCCTAATGCCTTAATGCACCCTCCAGGTGCCAAAGGCTGTACACATACACTGAGCAGGAAAGGCATTGCCCTCAAAGACCAGAAAGTGAGAATGTTCCTTAAAGAGCTTAAATTCTTACTTCAGACCCATTGTAGGACCCTCTTGGGGGCTAGGTAAGAGTCAGGGTGGTCTTCCTGGCCTGGCTCAAGCCTGGTTGTTGAATCACTTACCTGAGCTGGTGAACACTTCCTTCCCTTGATGATTAGCTTCCTGCTTAACATATCTCCTTTGCTGTCCTGATGGTGAACCTGGAGGGAGAAACAGAGTGTGGGTTGGGAAGGGGGTGCCCTAGTAGCCGGGAGACCAGAGGCCCCTGGAAAGAGAAATAAAACAGAACATCCTCCAGGTAACCCATTAGGGATCCGAGAGGCAGCACTGGGGATCACACGGACACTTTGGGTGCTGCGTGCAATTGTCTGAAATTTTTACTTCGGCTCTGAGTGGAATTGCTGAATTTTTTTGAGTTAACACTTGGGAGCAAACGCTCACTTCACTCCCTACTCCCCTCTGTGCCCCACCTTACCTGTTTACCACACTTTCAAGGTTCTGTCAAGATTCCAAGACTACCTCTCCTACCCTAAGTGCCCAGGTTAAATGCCATCCCTTGGCAAGCAAGGCTTTATCCTCTCCCTTCCGAACAGCAAGGAGACTGAGGATACGGAGGAGTGTGTCCTTTAGACATCCTCTTGTGTGCTCCCTGCCAGTAAAACCGAGTCGTTCATTCACTAGTCCCGCCCTATCAGTCCAGCCCTAAGTAGTCCGAAAATTAACATATTGGGTTTTGAGATTTGGTCAAATCTCGCAGGAGATCTACAGTTTTAGTTGGAGTGAAGGCGAAGGCCGTGAATACTTAACAATTTGAAACAAAACCCTGGCAGCGGTGGGATTCGAACCCACGCCCCCGAAGAGACTGGAGCCTAAATCCAGCGCCTTAGACCGCTCGGCCACGCTACCAAACCTACAAAAATGTAGTGCTTACACTTCCTACTTATAACTTTCCGGTCTTTTTTTCAGTATTGTCCTCTGAATCACCAAACTGAGACCAAGATTGTAGATTATCACCAAAGGACCCTAAGGAAAAGACTCTTCCTTCGCTCCTCCGATCCACTGGGATTCCAACCTGCATCCGCCCACCTCGGAACAGCTCTTCTTACTCCAGTAACTAAAGGGAGAGATCTTCAAACCAAACTATCCGCTCCGGAAGAGAAGCTCTTGGGATCTAGAACCTAAGAGCATTCCAAAGACAAGGGTCCGCCTGGCGCCTAGTAAGCTCTCAGAAAGTATCTATTGAACGGATGAATGAACTCCTTTAGACTCCAGATAGCTTCGGGGTGGGGCTGATAGGGTAAAGAAGAGCAAAGCTGCAGCTTTCGCTGAATTTTGAGTTTCATACTTTTCGGTTCTGAAGCCAAGAGAGAAGTCTTCGGGTCTCGAGGAAGCGTAGGACGTAAGTTAAAACCACCGAGAAAAAAAGCTTGCCTCCTTGTTCCCTTTTGCTCCTTGAGACCCAACCGCAAACAGGCCGTGCCAATCTACGCCCGCTCCCTGGTCTGGACGGAGCAGAGTCTCCAGAGTCTTCCTCCCCCAGTCTTGCTTGCCCGGGGGAAGGCTGTGTCAGAGTGGATCGGTTCCTGCTGCTGGGAAGCCTTCTTGAGAACTAACTCTTTCGTCTCCCAGAGAGGTCCCCTTTCCCCTGAGCAGTTGTAGCCACGTGGCGACTATTATTACCAGCGACTGGGGACAGAGATAGCCAGAGACGCCCTTCCCTGGGGATAGAGCCCGGATTCTGAGCCCACACTAGTGCGCCTAGCACCCAGGATTCCCAAGAACTCAGCATGCTCCCGCTCCTCATCCTCCCGGGAAGCCCAAGCCTGCAGGCCTCGGGTGAGGAAGCTGTGAGCAGGTTCCAGAATAGGGAAGAAAAAAATATTCACACCTAGCCTCCCCTTGACACAGGGAAGAGTAGCCACACCTCAGTTCTCCAAACGTCCCTGTTTCTGTTTTAGGGCCTACCAAACTTTGGTTTTCCATGCTCCTTTGGATTACATCCAAGTGGAAATTACAGAATGCCAACACTGATGTGTCTGTTTGCTAGTGTGTGGCAGTAGCAGAGAAATAAATTCACAGTTACTACCTAGTCTTCAGAGAAAAACAGGTGCCTGTCTCACAGCAAAAGGCTGGGGGATGCGGTTGGATGATGTTTCTGCTAATTTCCTGCCTTCTGAAGGTGGAAATTGTGGCTCCCTGGTGACATCCAATCATATTTGGATAAAATTATTTATTTGATAAAATTAAGGATATTTGGGGACAAATTTACACAAAGAGCTTTAAACAGGGAGGTTGTGTATGTTTATGCTTTATGCTTCTCTCTCTCTTGCATATATACAGCCTATGTCAGGGAAGAAGCAGCCAGATCTGGCTTACTTTCCTGAAAACAGACAATAGTCATTGTCTCTTAATCAATTATGCTTCCCAAAAGAAGGGAAAAAGAATCCCACGGTGATGTTGGAGGTTCTCAAGACACATAAAAGAGATTTTCCCCCCCAAGAGCCTCCTGTAAGATTCCATGGTCCTTGTTATGGGTGGAATTGTGTCCCCTGCCTTCCCCCCCAAAAAAGATCTACACAAGTCCTAATCCCCAGTTCCTCAAAATGTGACCAGATATAGAAGCAGAGGTAATTTAGTGTGGGTCCTTATAAAAAGGGGAAATTTGGTCATAGAGGCAGAGATCTCTTTCTGGAATCCCGTAAGCTTCAACATAAAAGGGAGAAGGAAAGGAGGGCAATGCTAACTCTGAGATGTTCTGTGGGGCTCTCAGAAAAAGAACTGCAATGCATTTTGAAGGTATAGGTATAGGTATAGGTATAGGTATAGGTATAGGTATAGGTATAGGTATAGGTATAGGCACATTGGAGCCACTTGTGTGGAGACAAATAACTGGGGAGAGAGGCAGCGTTTTAAGCATAGAGCAGTGGTTCTCAAACTTTAATGTGCACCCAAATCACCTGCAGGATTTGTTTAAAAGGCATTGCTGGACTCAACCCCTGCAATTTCTCATTTAGTAAACCTGAGAACTTGCATTTCTCATGGTTGTGAGGTAGTACTATTACTGAGCCAGGGAACATGCTTTGAGAATCACTGCCCTGGAGATCAGTTTTGTAATTTGGAATTCTGATAGAAGTAAGGAAATAGAATTGAGGAAGTCAAAGACATGAGACTTCTTGAGAGCAGTGTCCAGGGAAGATATGCATGCTTAATTGACAGCAGTGGGAATAAATGAGAAGTCTCATTTGTAAGTGAGGGAGAAAAGCCTGGCAAAATAGTCAAGCCTAATGTTTTTTTAAAAAAAATTTTAGACTTTATTCATTTTGAGAGAGAGAGCATGAGCAGAAGAGGGGCAGAGAGAGAAAATCTCAAGCAGGCTCCACACCACAAGTGCAGAGCCCCATGTGGGGGCCCAGACCAACAAACCATGATATCATGGTCTAAGCCAAACCAAGTGTCAGATGCATAACTGACTGAGCCATTGAGGCACCCCTACTTAAGCCTAAAGTTAAGGACAAGAAAAAGGGCCTCCCAATACTGGACAATGGTAGTGGCCATTTTACCACCTTTTAGGATTCCAGTAGAGCTTTGACCTAAGGATGCCCACTTCGAGAAACATTAGAGTCTCAAATGAATCACACAAAATGTAAAATGGTGCTATCTTCTGTGGTCTCTGGCCGTGTTTATTTGTCCTTCTGGGTATGACATAATGATAAGCAAGGGTGCAGGAGAAACTAGGAGAAATGCTTGCAGCTTTACCTTCTCCTGGACCATTTGGAAAGTTCCGTACATGTCCAAAGCAATCACCTGAGGCTCCCCAGGAAACTTGCTGCTGGAGATCTTTCTTATCTGTGAAAGAACTTCAGAGACTTGAAGCCTGGGAAGGCTGAGGTACCAGAACAATGCACCTGCAAGATATGAGCCCAAGAATAGGGAATGTCACCCACCACTGTGTGGTTCCTTTTTTGTTCAACTCTCAAAAGTAGAATACTTGGTGTCCCAGTTTCAGAGACTTGCCACAGACCTCTGTATGATGATGGGGGCAGAGACCCTGCAATTTTACCCAGTATTCAGAGAAAACAACCAAATTACAAATACAGTTTATATTTACAATCTATTTCACTTGACTTTCTAAGTCCAAGACTAAGTTTAAGTTTTTATCATGTCCATTGTATTGGCTTAGACAAGGTGGAGTCCACACCCTTGACAGTAGTGTGTGATACCTGAACTCTCCTTTGATCCTTAATCAGAGACCGAAGGGTGTCTACCAGGACGTGCATCCTACTCTCTTCTACTCTATCAACTGAGCTACCCAAAGATGCATAATAAAATCTATGCAAAATTTCTGTAGGCATCTATTCAGTCACCTCTCACAACCAGATATTTATTGGTTACTGTGTTGATTAACCTATGCCCTTACTGATTTTTTGTCTACTTGTTTAACTCTTACTGAGGATTGTTAAAATACCCAATGATGACTGTGTATTTTTCTATTTCTCCTCTTAGTTCTGTCAACTTTTGTTTCTTGTATATCTTATTCTTACAATGCTTCTTATA
Organism: Crocuta crocuta; assembly: GCF_008692635.1. Classification (NCBI taxonomy): domain Eukaryota; kingdom Metazoa; phylum Chordata; class Mammalia; order Carnivora; family Hyaenidae; genus Crocuta; species Crocuta crocuta. Next base: position 390,820 of record NW_027530988.1, read on the forward strand.
CTTTGCTTCTTATATTTGCTTCTTATATTTTGCTTTTTATTTTTATGTTTTATAGCAAGCTGTGTTATTTGATACGTGGAAATTCAAAAATATTATGAGGTTTTTAAATAGAGTTTTTAGGGCAGTGTTAGGTTCACAGCAAAACTGGTTAGAAAGTACAAAGAGCTGGGACGCTTGGGTGGCTCGGTCGGTTAGGTGTCTGACTTCAGCTCAGATCATGATCTTGTGGTCTGGTCCATGGTTTAGAGCCCATGTGGGGCTCTGTGCTGACAGCTCAGAGCCTCAAGCCTGCTTCTGATTCTGTGTCTCCCTCTCTCTCACTGCCTCCTCTGCTCACACTCTGTCTCTCTCTCTCAAAAATAAGTAAGCATTTAAAAATTTTAAGAAAGTACAATGAATTCCCATATACCTTTTGCCCCCACATATGCACAACCTCCTCCATTATTAACATCCTACACCAGAGTGGTGTATCTGTACAATAGATGAACTAACACTGACACATCATCCTCATCCAGAACCATAGTTTACATTAGGGACCTTAGTGATTTCCTGTGAGTTTTAGGATTGTTTGTTTCTATCTCTATAAAGAATGCCATTGGGATTTTGATATGGATTGCCTTGAATCTATAGATCACTTTGGGTAGTCTGGATATTTTAACAATTTTGTATAGTTTGGATTTTTCCAATCCATGGACACAGGATATTTTCCTATTTATCTATGCCTTCTTTAGTTTCCTTCATTAATGTTTTATAAATTTCAGCGTATAAATCTTTCACACCTTTAGTAAAGTATATGCATATACTGTCTACAAATAACAATTTCCTATAAATTGAGAGTTGGTTCTCTTTTATCACCAAAATATTTCTATTTCCTCTTTCTTCATGGAAGTCTATCAGGTATTTGAGGAAGATGATAATGTCCCTCAAGTTTTCTCTTTCACATACCTAAGAACTTCATTTCCATTAAACATTCTTCCTCGAGTGAGGTAGCTAGCCACCCAGCCAGCCGCTCAGTCCCTCTGCATTCCTGGTGGTTCATATGGGCATAAGGCCTGAGAACAGTGCTTACAAAATGATCCTGATAGAAAGAAAGGTGGACAGCCATGAGCAGTGTCAGGAGGAAGAAATCAAAGGCAAGATGACAGTAGTGGAAGGTCTGAACAGAGGTATCAAGAGAAAGCGTTTTATGGAGAACAGAGTAATCTGCAAGTGACATTTAAAGGGGTTGTGGAAAGCAGAATAAGTCAGCAGGAATTCCTGGGCACCAGGCAAATGTTTGTAGGGTAGGACTTGACTTTTCAATTCTTTTTTTTTTAATATTTTTATTTATTTCTAAGCGAGAGAGAGAGAGACAGCATGAGCAGGGGAGGATCAGAGAGAGAGAGAGATACAGACTCTGAAATAGGCTCCAGGCTCTGAGCTGGCAGTCAGGACAGAGCCCGACACGGGGCTCGAACCCACGAACCACGAGATCATGACCTAAGCAAAAGACGGGTGCTTACCCGACTAAGCCACCCAGGCGCCTGTGAGTTTTCAATTCTTAAAAGATTTCCTTTAGCTAGCACAGAGCCTGCTTGGAATTGTTTCCCCACCTCTCTCTCTCTCTCTCTCTCTCAAAATAAATAAATACATAAATGAACTTAAATACAAAAGCAAGCCATCAACTTTTGGAGAAAGTCATCTGCAACGCTTCCCCAGCCTGTCACACAAATCAGTGGCTCAAGGATAGCTATACAATAAGCACTACTGTCCTCCCCTCTTCTGGCCTAGCTATCTGAGGATATATGCCGCAATTTCTTCATTTTGTTTTTAGGATACTGCAAAGTTTGAATCTCTCAATAGACGGGACAGAGCAGTCCTACAAGGTTGTTGGGTCCAAAATGAGAGTGGGGGCTCTAATGAAATGCAGAAATGAAGTCTTGGGAAGTCACTATTGTTTTTAATTTAAGCGTCATAAGGTTGGATCTTACAGGTATGAACCCTGGCCCTCTGGTGCCCAAAGTGAGAATCACATGTGATGAGAATCACATCATGAGTCAAACGGCTGAACACGCATATCCTTTAAAGGACCTGCATTTCCATGGCCACTCATCTCTGGCAGTTTCTGGGGAGTCTTGTGATGTTCTCTACTGCGTTTTGATTTACACTATTCCCCTTAATATCCAGTCTTAGTTTCTTCACACTGTTAGAAACATGAAATCTCTTCCTCAAATCCTGCAATTAAGCTCAACCTATTTGGGATTGAAGGCCATTCCCTCCAGGTCTTAGGAAAGCAGAGTCTTGTAGAAGCTGGGTCCAAGAAACATCCTCTTTGCCTCCCCTTAACCTATCTTACTTGCCAAGACCTGAGAGTACCCAGATGCAGCTCAGACCACACCCAGCATTGCTCAGGTCTGAAGAAAAGCAGGAAGGTGGCTGGCGCTGGTCATCCACTTAGCAGGACAGAATGAGTCTTCTCCCAGTGGAAAGCATATTTCCTTGGTAGCCTGAAACCATGCACTGACTTGAGAGAGGAGGTCAGACATTTTCCAGGGGAGCCTGCCCAGCAGGGCTGACGCCACATCAAACTGATTCTACTTAGTGTTTGGTTGAGGACATTACCTTAGAGATTCTCACTCTCAATAGTATTTATGTTTAGGTAACTTCTTCCCTTTTCCCTGAGGATACTCTGTGTGCTGATATCTGGCACACCATTTAGTGACCACATACATATAAGAATTGGCACCTGAATTCAGACTGGTTTCCTGGAATTTATGCTTAAACTGTATGAGAACTGGAATGCCTTGGAGATTTTTAGTGTTTGTTTTACCAAGAATTCCATGAAGAGGAAAGTAAAAGATTCCATGGTGTTCCAGATTTCGGTGGGTTATAATTCCCTTTTTTCTCTGCACATATATGTGCATTTGTTTGTTAGCCATTTCAAATACTTATTAATGCACTGAGATGTGCTGGTCTCTTGGCTAGGTAGTTGGAGATGCAGAAGTATGAACCATATAATCTTCCCTCAAGGAGCTGAGGTATAAGCTAAGGACATTATATTAACGTATATGATTTTTTTATACTTACTTATTTTGAGAGAGAGAGAGTGTGTGCACGTTTGTGGAGAGGGGCAGAGAGAGAGAGAGAATCCCAGGCAAGCTCCTTGCTGTCAGTGCAAAGCCCAATACAGTTTCCATTCGACAAACCATGAGATCACAACCTGAACTGAAATCTGGAAACAGATGCTCAATGAACTGAGCCATTCAAGAGCCCCATTAATGCATATGATTCTTAAAATAAACTTCATAGTCTATAGCTAAGTGCACTAGAATCTCCTTCCCTTTTCTTTGCTTTCTCATTTGTTCTTTATTTGTATCTTTCTTAGCATTTTAAAAAAGATAGCATTTTTAAAAAGTAGAGATTACACCAAGAGATTTAATAAAAATTTTTATTTTATTTTAATGTTTTTTTAAAAATTTATTTCTGAGAGAGAGAGAGGGGCAGAGTGAGCAGGGGAGAGTCAGAGAGAGAGGGAGACACAGAATCCGAAACAGGCTCCAGGCTCTGAGCTAGCTGTCAGCACAGAACCCAATGCAGGGCTCAAACCCATGAGCTGTGAGGTCATGACCTGAGCTGAAGTTGGACACTTAACTGACTGAGCCACCCAGGCGCCCCATAAAAAATTTTAAAAAGGGATAGGAAACCACAACTTAGGAGTAAGTCTGAAAGACTAAAAAATAATATTAAAATGTGTGTTATCTTTTGACAATCTTTCATATAAGATTAAGAAACATGGGAAGGAGACCAGAACAATTTGATAACTTCATAAACAACTGAACCTATGTTGAGTGGGTAATGTCATTCTGGATACTTAGTTCCTAGGTGCCATGGGTCACCTCCATTATATCTGTCCTAATCAGTCTTTTAAGAGTGGGTGTGAAATGGAAGGAACAGCAAGGATAAGAAAAAGTATCAAGGGTTTCAGAGGAGAGAAGAGATGAAATCTACTTGGTAAACAGCAAAGACTTTGTGAGTTAGAACAGTGAGATGGTCTTTCCAGGATAAGTGGTGTTTGACAGGTATGATGAAATGGGAACTCATTCTAGTTGAAGAAATAATAAGCAAATGATCATAATTGAAAAAGGTATGAGTTCTATTTGGGGAATTATAAGTGGATCAAGTAGACTCGAACAAAGATCTCTTGCCACTATACAGCTGTCATTTGATAAATGTTGATCTGAATATTAGAAGATAAAAGCAGTAAGGTAGAGAGGCACAGACTGAGAGCACTTTAGTGTATTTGAGAGTCTTTACGTTGAAAACAATTTTGGCTAAAATAAAAAAGGAGGCTTTCTGTAAGGACCCAGGAAAATCTCATAGATTCTAAGAGTGGGAGCATGCTGAGGCCTCTGGAATGGACCATAGCCAGGGACTCGGAAGGTGTATAGGGAGGCTCTCTCGTTATCACCTCCCCATGCTCTCCTTTGTGTTTTTTCTACAGTAATGCTTTCTCTGCTTCTCAATTCATGTGGTGGAATATGATTGATGTTACAGCTCCTACATCTCCAATGTCCTTCTTAGTAATTGTGGGCTAATTCATTTGAACCAAACTCTTTGAGGACAAATGATAACAGTATTGGATAAGATGTTACCAAATGTCCTTAAAAGTATCAAAATACTAAAGTGGTAGTAAGCAACAACTAGGCCAGAATCCAACAAAAGATGGAATCTGAGAGGTAGGGGAAGCATTGACTTTTGTAGCTCTGAAGACATTTGCTAATTACTGCAAAATTGGGCTAGAGTTTTGGCAGCCTCTTTGGGTGGGAGAAACAAGAGGGACAGATGTCAAGACCCAACACCTAGCAAAAAATAGAAAATCTAATGAGACACTCTCCCCAAATATTAAGTTTAATATTAGTACTAAAGAGCTATTTCCATAAGGTAAGGATGACAAGAAGTAAACCTATCAGTATCCTCCTACTTTCAATAATGGTTATGGAGCTCAGCAGAAATCAGCTGAGCTTAGCAAGGGAAACCAGAACAAATGAGCTTGCAATTTGTCCTGAGAAGCTGTGACTGCAGGTCTCCATTCTCCCTGATTTGCAGCTTGATAAGATCATCTTGGAGGCGCAGGAAATGTCTGGCCACTAACTTTTTTTTTTATAATGTTTTATTTATTTCTAGGAGAGAGAGAGAGAGAGAGACAGCGTAAGCAGGGGACGGTCAGAGAGAGAGAGGGAGTCACAGACTGAAACAGGCTCCAGGCTCTGAGCTGGCAGTCAGCACAGAGCCCAATGCGGGGCTCGAACCCATGAACCGCGAGATCATGACCTAAGCGAAAGTCGGACGCTTAACCAACTAAGCCACCCAGGCGCCCCTGGCCACTAGCTTTTTCTTAAGGGTCCTTTTGCATTGGTGGTGCTCCAGCTGCCTGGGAGAAAGCAAAGCCATTCTTTGCCCCCACAGGAAGTCTCCTTCATCTTAGCCCCCAAAATTCACTGCATATAATTTTGCAGAGACATTGAGCAGTGCTCATTCAAAGATGACCAACTACACAAGGAAACAATGTGACTTGAGTAAGAATTATGTAAAATAATAGATAGAATAATACTGGGATTATCCATTATAGATATTAAAATTAATATAATTACTATGTTTAAAGAAGACAGGCTGGTAAATATGTGTAAGGAATAGGAAATTACAAAATTTGGCTTGACCATTGGTGGGATTATAAACTAGTATAAGCTGCTATAGCAAACAAAACGGAGGACCATCAAAAAATCAAAAACAGAACTACCATATGATCCAACAATTCTGCTTCTGGGAATATATCTAAAGGAAAGAAAAATAACAACTTGCTGCCTTTCTTCTTCTCTCTTAAGTAGGCTTTGCACTCAGCATAGAGGGCAACATGGGGTTTGAACTCACAACTATGAAATCAAGACCTAAGCTGAGATCAAGAGTCAGACACTTAACTGACTGAGCCACCCAAGTGCCCCCAAAAGCTCTAGCATAAAAATGATTCTCGCAACTGCATGTTCATGGCAGTATTATCTACAACAACCAATTCATGAAGACTACCTAAGTGTTCAATGACAAACAAAGAAGTTGTTATATATAATACATAGCATCTAATAATAATATATAATAGAATAACATAATAATATATGAATATTATTTAGCCATAAAAATGAGGAAATATTGCCATTTGGAACAACATGGATGGACCTTGAGGGCATTATGCTAAGTGAAACAAGTCAAACAAAGGCAAATACTATATGATCTCACTTATATGTGGAACCTAAAACAAACAAACAAACAAAAAAGCCCCAAATCATAGAAAAAGGGATCAGATTTGTGGTTACCAGAGGTAGGAGCTGGGGAGAGGGCGATAGGAGAAAGGTGGTCAAAAGGTATAAACTACCAGTTACAAGATAAATAAGTACTTAAGTACACGTAATGGACACCTGGTGACTACAGTTAACCATGTTTTATGATATATATGGAAATTCTTCAAAGAATAAATCCTAAGAGTTCTTATCACAAGGAAAAACTTTTTCCTTTTTTTGCTTTCTCTTTTTATTGTATCTATATGAGATAACGGATGCTAACTAAGCTATAGCAGTGACCATTTCACGATATATGGAAGTCAAACCATAATGCTGTACACCTTAAACTTATACCGTAAGTTTAAACAAAAATAAAATAGAACTTATTAAATAAGAACCTTAAATAAAATACAACTTCTAGGATTGAAAATTAGAATTTATAAGTACAATTGATTCAGTGGGCAAATTTAACAGCTGATTAAACACAGCTGTAGAGAGCATTAGTCTATTATGAATTCAGAATTCAATCTGGAGAGACAAAAAATATGGAAGATAAGTCAAAAGAAATGAAGGACACGGTGTGAAGGTTTAACTCCAGTTTCATAAATGAACAAAGAAATATAGAGCAAAACAAACATTTGAAAAGTTGACAAAGAATTTTCCCAACCCAAAGAAAGATAACGGATCTACAGATTTAAGAAAGCCCTTTATCTCACAATTGAAAAAACATGGGATTCCCCTCTGGTATCAGTCACTCCTGTTTTATGCATCTAAATTGAAATCTTCCTTGGATTAATCTAACTGGTAGAACCTAGGTCACATGTCCACCAAGCTGGGAAAGCAAATTTTCTAAGACACACTTATATTATGTGAAATTACCAAATGTAAGGACAATGTTCAAAAATGTTGGACAGTCACTCATAGGACAAATGCCTGCAACAGAGCTATTCAGCTCATGTTCAGACCTCCACAGTTTTCCATTTAGCACTCCCTTCCTTCAAGATCACATGACTCTTAGAGGCTCTACTCAGTATAATTCATGTAAATTGATCTAATCAGGACCTATTAATCTATGGACGTCTAGACACGACTATTCTAGCTATTGTACAATTCCCATAAACTCTTCCAATCTTACTTCAAATCCAGTTTACCTAAATCTCAGCACTTCACCCCTCTGCCCTTTCCAGATACCCATCTCTCCTTTGGACTTCTCCCCTCCCCCCGCCCGGAAATATCATCTTGCTATTTCGAGGTATAATATCCGAGAGTTCTCCCTGTCTCTGGTCTGATTCTGTTTTCATATTTAACTGACTCTTTATTTATATTTAACTTCAGTCGAATATGTCTTCCCTCTCTCTCCCTCATTCCTTCCTTCCTTTCCATAACTGTCACCTTCTTGCAGCTTTATAGTTGAGCACCTACACCATGACCAATTTCTGATGTACCTTTGACTCTGGGTTCTCTTCCTTTCAATTCATTTTGCATATCCATGCCTGGTGAGTTTCCATTTTCAATTTTTTAAAGGGCGTAACTTCATTCCTGAAATCTCTCGGTCTCCTACTAACCTGTTTTACCTTCCGATGCTTCCGGGAGGGCAGACTCCAGCTCTCTTGGCTCCTTAAATGCCTCAGTTTTCCTGTCACACTTGGCTCATACATTTTCTTGTACCAAAGATCACTCCGCCCCCAGACTTGTGTCTTAATCTCCCTTCAAAGTGCAGCGCAAACCCCATCCCCTCCTGAAAGCCTGCCTCTCTGATGGCTCCCTGTGAATCTGCGAAGCTCAGCACAGTCCACCGCCCCCTCACACCTGGCACAGCTACTTTTCACTGTTTTCTTTCATAAAAAGTAAAGTTCTTTTATTCCACAAGACTATATGACAGGAACTTCACGTTCAAAACCCTATCTGACCCCTTGTTCCTAACGCACAGCCTAGCGCAGAAGTAGAGTTCAGTCCGGGTTGGTTGAATGGAGGAATGAATTAAATAACGAATTAACAAATGCTTGCTCTGGTACTGAGACTCGAATTGTAAGAAAGGTCCCCACATGTAAGGAACTTGAGGTAGGCGGCTGAAAGTCAGTGGCTATCCTCAGTCAAGGAGAAAATCAGTGGGAAGGCCCAGTTTCAGCTGAGAGACCAGTGGTAGGCAACTTCCTCTACGCCTGATTTCTCCTCTTAATTTTCAGTCTGCGGGCGGCGAGGTGGACTGTTTCACTGTGTTAGACTGTGTTGGGTTAAGCAGAGTATTCCAATCTTAGAATAGAGGTGGTTGCCGTCACTGGCCTTCACATTGTGTTATCTCTAGCAGAAGCCTGCAGACCGAATTCCAACAGTAAACAGATTGAAACGAAGTTCGGATTTATATCCACTTCCTACGCTTGACCCTCCAACAGAGCCAGCATAGAAACTTTCCTTTTCAAAGAAAAAAGCAAAGCAACGGATCGCGAGGCCCTATAGCTCAGGGGTTAGAGCACTGGTCTTGTAAACCAGGGGTCGCGAGTTCAAATCTCGCTGGGGCCTTCCTGTTCTTTCTTATTGTTTTAAATCTATCTCAATCCTGGACCTCTCTCTGTCCAGTAACTTTAACCCTTACCGAAATTCAGTGCTTTAGGTCTTCTCGCCGCAGGCCGAATAACCCTAAAAAACGTAGAGCAGAAACATCTCCTCATATGTGCTACTGCGCAAGTGCGGCTCTGCTACGTGGATTGTGGCGGAGGCCATTACAAGCTGTGGGAAGCGCTGCCGGCTCCGCGGGCGCCCAGGCTCTGCTGACCCGCCGCGAGAGCCCTCTCTGAGGGCGGCGAGAGGCGGAGCGGGGCTAATGGCGGTTGGGGAAAAGAATGGGATCTAGCTCTCTGCTCAGGCTTGGACCCCAGAACAAGCTCCGCTCCCTAAAGGGGAGGAGCCGTCCGGGTTAGGGGTTCTGGAGAGAGTAGGCAGCCTAGCAAGGTGTCCCTTTTCAATGGGTTTTCGAACACCTTCAGTATGCCAGCGCGAAAAGTAAAATGAGGCTTGGGTCACTAAGTTTGTTATCGACTCCAAGGAACTATGGCTTCCTCTTTTAAAAACCCTGAAATATCTTCTCCAGAAGTCCTTTCTCACAGAAACATCGGGCTTACCCGTACGTGCTATATTCCACATCCTCTCCCTCCCCGAGTCTGTGCGTGTGTAAACGCAAGAGAGCCGCAGCTCGCCCGTGCAGCCACGCCTGGACTGGGAGGCGAGCACAGGAAGGGAGGAAACTGGAAGGGGCGCAGGCTGAAGCCCCGAGGCCCGCCCTCTGCCTGGCTCGCGGCTGCGTGGTTAGAATCGCCTAGCCCACCGCCACAGCCAACGGCCCACGGGCGAGCAAATGCCCCCGCCCCGGGCGGCCACGTGACGCCAGGCACCTGGGGGTGCCTGTGAAGAGCCCACAGGTTGGCCTTGTTTTGGAAGCCCCTCGGTGAAAGAGGAGAACCTGTTTCCAGAAGGGTTGTCCCCAGAACTGCGGAAGCAGGACTTTTCTCACAGGCTGGTTTTGTGACTCTCAAGTGTCCGCTCGCTGGTGGAGGATCGTTTCCCAGGCGCCTGTTTATGGGTGTCCTGAATAGGTGACTCTAGAGAGGTGTTCCTCGCGTCCCCTTCGATAGCTCAGCTGGTAGAGCGGAGGACTGTAGTGCTGCTTCCTATGCGGTCATCCTTAGGTCGCTGGTTCGATTCCGGCTCGAAGGAGGAACTCCAGTTTTGGTGGCTCCTACTCACCCAGGGGTCCGTCGCTCTCTTGTTTCTTTGGGGGCCTTTGGGAGTTGCTTTCTCCAGACCTTATCCCTGTCCCAGAGAAAGAGTTTGAGCTTCACCAAGCAGGTGTGAACAAATGGATCCTGTTGGGCATAGATTCTAATGAGGAGGCGACTGTGCGCCAACTTTATCAGCCAATTGGATGGGGCTGGGTTACTTTTCTCTCAGTTGTATTCTTTTGGCTTCTATTTGATCCTAGATGGCTGCCTGAAGTCCATGGTTCAGAAACCGAAGACCACTGGTTGGTACACAGGTACATTGTCTCTAAACGCTGTGTGCACATATCTGGTCCCTGCAGCCTGAGAGGCTCCAATTTGCAAAGGAGATCCCCTAAACTGTGATCCTCGTCCCGAGTGTTCGTCCGCACTCTATATACACATCCATTCGGGGCGGGGTGCTTACAAGGCAGTTTTTATACTTTTACAAAAAAGATTTTGACCCAGAGCAGGAAACTGCAACAGGATTGGACGTGAGGAGGGCTGAGCCAGGAAGAGAGAATTCCAGACCCAGGAAAAAGGGAAACAAAGGTGGGGAGGTGGGAAAGTCTCCTTCCCGGGCCTGGACTATCTCGACAAGCGCGATTCCCGCACCTCCCAGGGACCCTGGTTCCCCGTATGTTGATGCCCACCATTTCCTGCCCCTAGGGTGGTAGGCTTGCGCCAGGTAGCAGCCCCGCGTCCGGCCTGGGGCTCAGAACTCTACAGCCTTGCAGGCGAGGATGCCTCGGTCCCCCGGGCCCCGCCAGGCTCCCTCCAACACGCGGCCCAGAATCTGAAAAGTCGCCTCTCCTCACCCTATCCGGCTTCTGGAGGGCTCCAGAACGTGGATCGGGGAGAATAAGCTGGAAGAGTACCCGTCTCAGGTTTCAAAAGGGTGAGACTTTGTGAAGATGGGAGAAAGGGCTGCAAGGCAAAAGGTAAGTGTCGTTACGTACAGCAGAACTCGAGAGTGGCCTGGTGGCCAACTGTGAATGGAAACGTAGTGTTCAGAGGAAACATGGGCGAGAACCTGCTGTCGTGGCTCGTTGGTCTAGGGGTATGATTCTCGCTTTGGGTGCGAGAGGTCCCGGGTTCAAATCCCGGACGAGCCCAAGCTTTTGCTTTTTCTCCTGCCTTCCAAACTACGCCAAAGTTTAGTTCTGTACAAACTCTCTCACTCTCCGAATGTCCTGCAAAAGAAAAGTGCACGGAACGAACACGTGCCAAATGGGGCTGGTGAACTGTGCGGGAAGAAACTGCCTGGTCTCCCGGACTCTTGGCCAGGGGACACCTCCGAGGGACCGCCGCGCTCCGGGCGGGGGGGGTGGGGGGCGGTGTGCTAAGGCCCGCTGCCCCTCGAGGCCGCTGCCGCTTTGGGGCTCGGGTCTCCAGGCCCTCTCCTTTCCCAGGCAGGGACTTGCCAGCGGCTCCTGCTCCAGAGGCATGTCCGGGACGGAAGGGCCCCTCCGAGAAACAGGGCGCGGTCCCAACTGCACAGAGACTCCACCGCCACCCTCCTCCCCGCCCCCTTTCCGCGGCATCCCCCGCCCGGCAGTGTAGCCGTGTACACAATCGCAAGCTGACCCCACCCAGGATCGAAAACAGGATTCAAAAGAACGTCTTTGCGTCTTCTTACCAGCTCCCTATCATCAAACAAGGGGGGGAAGAAGCCAGAGAGAAAAACTCTTTCCACCGCCCTGCGCGTTTCTGCAGCCTTGTTCCGAGGCCGAGGTGGGTTCACATTCCTCTCTTCCTCCTTGTCAGTAGTTTTACCAAGAGCGTTTTGGCCCGAGGAGCCCCTTCTTAGCAGAGTCAGTATGGGGCTCTTTGGGGAGGCTTTTGCGGAATCGGGTTGGAGCTGCTGAGGAATGGGAAGGAAGGTAAAAATACTGTTCTCATGAGTTGGCGAGTCTACATTCCCACCCTGAGGTTTACTTCCCGCAGCTGAGCAGAGATGGCAGCATGACAGCCTGTTGCCTAGAAAGTAGGCTCAGAGGGGGAGCACAGAATTGGCTGACAGCGGACAGCATGGAGGCCGGGGTCGGGGTTGGGGGTTGGGGTGCAGGAAGCCTGCACTTGCTCAAACCTAAGGATTCTTTACCTGGTATCCAGGTTGATCGCCAAACTGATGAAGCAGGCCTTATCTTT
>NW_027530988.1:403150-460089 GCF_008692635.1 Crocuta crocuta
GGGGGGGGGGTTTTGTTTGTTTGTTTGTTTTTGTTTTTGTTTTTGTTTTTTTCCAGCATAACGGGCACTTGAGACTGATGTTTTCATTTTCTGGTTACTCACTTCTGTCTCCTCACCCTTAACCCCCTCAGCCAGTGTTGTGAAATTCTTGGAGACATTGCAAACAACCTCTAACCCAAACTTTCTTACTAGAATGTTGGGATCCTGAGCCTTCCTACTCTGAGACAGCATGTCATATGGTAACACATGGTAGCACATAGGCAAAACAGAGCATCTTATTTAGGAAGGACAGTAAAAACAACTTCAGCATCATTCCAGGGACTAAGGAAATAAATGAGGCAAGACCCTCCATCAGTGTCCTTAAAAACCCTATAATCAAGTCGTAAACGTAATCACTAGAAGCCCAAGTGACATAATTACCTGCATAGCACTGGTCAACTTCCCAGAAGCAGCCTCAGGTATTCAATGAGCTCCTCAACTATACAGTTACTAACTAGTTTGTGCAGGACAATTTTGTTACACTTTATTTTAAGCAACTCCTTTACAGATAAAGGGGGAGTAAAATATTTTTGAAATTCATGGAAATAGTCAATAGGTTTCCCTTAAACAACAACTTTCAGTGACATTTTAAAAATAATCTTTAATTTTCTAGAAATTGCTAGTGTGGAATATGAACGCCGTGCGGTGCATTGGAAAGCTTCTAGGTCCTGAAACACCAGATGTTCCTTGGACAGTGCATGTTATCTTTCTCTGTTCCCCAGTTTCCTTATTAGTATAATGAGGGATTGATAGTCCTCCAGGTCTCCCTCTTTCTTATTCTATGACATCTTGGGGCAGCAGGGTGTAAATGACTCTTATATAAAAGAAGGTACTCAAGTAATGTGGAGAAGAGCTCTAGTTTGGCAGAGAAAATGGGGGAGAAAACCATTCCAGGAAAAGATTTCTGGCTCTTGTTGAAAGAGCAGACATCAGGTTTATAAGCAGGCAAAGATAAGAGATTTGTCAAGTTATTGTTGGAAGCATTTGCCCATGCGATTCAGAAATTAACATAGATGGCTAAGAAAGTGGACCAAAGCAGACTAGTGAAACCCCTGGGTAAGAGTTTTCACTTAATCCGTATTTGAACAAGGAGCAATTTCTGTTAATAGTTATTCCAGAAGAACACCTTGAGATACTTGGGAAAGACAATGGGCATACAGCCCCCTGTTTGTTGAGAGTAAATGTGTAATTTTTGTCTTTGAAAATACACAGGCATGCGAGCAAGACTTTGGCTCATTCTCCCTCAGTCATAGTACCCCCCTCCCCGCCCCGTTCCCAGAGACCTGATCCTTCTTTTCATTGGAACTTCATCCTCTTTTAACCATTACTTCTGTTAGTCAATACATTTCATGCTTCTAAACCTAAAAAAAAAAAAAAAAAAGTTACAGTTAAAACAAATTTAGAGATTATTCATTTCTCTCTGTCACCTAATTTTATAATTAGTCTTAAGGACAGAATTAAATATATACACTCTGTGTAAAGGGTAAAGGACACCAGCACTTGAGTCCTTAGAAGAAGAACCCTGGGCTTCCTGTGTCTATGTGCAAGGAAACTAACTAGTGGTATGAATAAGAGACACAAGAAAAATTTCAGGAAGAAGGGAATGAGTTTCAAGTTCAGGCTGTCAGAACATTTTTTAAACATAGGAGTGGGTTTTTCTCAATTAACAATTACTTCACACCTATTAAAATTACTGAAAAAATATAATTCCTTGTTGTAGATATTTTGAAATACAAATGAGTAAGCACTTAGATGCATTTTAATGAAATAGTCAAAATCCCCTCCCAGCCTTTATTTTCTGTTTCATCATAACCACATTGTGCCAAGCTGAAAAGAAAGGAAAAACAATTGGAACGAAAGCAACCATTCGCCATTCACCTAACTGGTTTTTTGCATTGTCAGCTATGTGGGGGAGGGTGTTAATTCTCCCCCAAGCTGTCAGGTAGAATCCCATAGACAAAGACCACAGGCAAAGAAGGGACCTGGCTGTGTTCAGAGGCCGGAGGCTGCTCCCAGCAACACAGCAGAAAGGTAACATCAGAGGCTGGACTGTTTGTGCGAGTTGACGTTTGACCTGGTGTTCCAGGCCATGGGACTCTGTGTGTGTGTGTGTGTGTGTGTGTGTGTGTGTGTGTGTGTGTGTGTATGCTTTAGGTGGTTTATCAGAGAAGGATCCTGTTAATCAAGTCATCTTGATCTCCACACACTGTGGGAGTTCGCTGCTGCTTCACTGTCCAGGATTGCTGACACCACAAGGTATTCCAATGGGCAGTGTCCTCCCCACCAAATGACTAATAACTTAAAAAATATTTTTTAATATTTATTCATTTTGAGAGAGAGAGAGCAGGCAGAGGAGGGACAAAGAGGGAGAGAGGGTATCCCAAGCAGTTTCCATGCTGCTAGCACAGAGACCAACAATGTGGGCCTTGATCCCATGAACCATGAGATTGTGACCCTGAGCTGAGGCAATATCAAGAGTCAGACACCTAACTGTCTGTGGCTGAGCCACCCAGGCACTCCATCAACAACTTTTTAGAACTCAGTTCTTCTGTGTCTCTTTAAAAAGTGGTATATGACCAATTTACAATAGGCACCATTCTCAAATAGCTGGTTTGCCCACAAAAGGAAAGTGAGGACTAGGGCACCCGGTTAGATGCAGGTAGAGACCCCACTCTGTGGCTCCTTGTCTTGTTGATTCTCTTTGTACCTAATGGACTTTGAACTTTGGGATTTGGCAGAACAATTGTGTGTGTTAGGGACACACCTATCCTTTCCCTTCCAGAGACTTCAGTAACCCTGAAGCACCAGGTACTGAGTTTGTGGCTGTGTGCTAGGTCCTTTTCTCGCTTCCCCAGACCTTTTTCCTTTTAGCTCAGACATTGGCTGGGGACGCTGGGAAAAGGGAAGAGGACAGGGGAAAAAACATGAAGCTCAGGCAGGGCTGTGCCTCAACACCGCTGAAAAGCCAGTAGTGAAGGTCGTCCTTTTCCAGGTTCTCCGTGCTGCCCACTCTTCCTCCTCCTCAAATCCTCAGGCCATTTCAGTACCCAAAACTGTTCTGCCGCTAGGCTCGAAAGCACATGCCCCAGCAGGTGTGAATCACAGA
The DNA here is from genome assembly GCF_008692635.1 of Crocuta crocuta. Taxonomy (NCBI): domain Eukaryota; kingdom Metazoa; phylum Chordata; class Mammalia; order Carnivora; family Hyaenidae; genus Crocuta; species Crocuta crocuta. The sequence continues at coordinate 406,296 of NW_027530988.1, forward strand.
CGGCTGTTTTAAGAGTTAATCCTTCTCGGAATTTTGGCATTGGAACAGGACCAGTACCTAAGAAATGAAGGTCCGTCCGTGGGCTTTCGGGATCTACCAGCCAGTCAGAAGCAAAGCCTTCCTGAGAACCTTGGAAGCCTTCCTGCTCTAGCTGGGAATCAGGCCCGCCCTGTTCAGTAGCTGTTGCCAAACCCAACCATGTTTTTAAGTCTTAAGAGAAGCCAGGAGAGATTGTGTGGTTGGGATTTCCAAAGTGAAATCAGATGGTACATTTCTAGAAGTAATGAGGGATAAAAACAACAACAACAACAACAACAACAAACCGCGAGGAGTCCGTCACTCTTTTAGATACTAAGAATGCAGAGATGAATAAAACCATTTTTCTTCTCTCTAAGGGTTCCATCTAATGGAGTACACAAGAATCATCAAAGGGTGATGGCTAATGGCCTGTTTGCGAACCTAAAGTGAAGTCAGATCCACACTACCCATGTTGTAAGAACTCCAGATCAGCTCGCATGCTTCTCTGAGCATTCCTGAAGTTGCCAGGGGGTGTAAACATGTTTGCCAACTAGCCCCTTTAGCCTACACGGTGAGGCTGCCATTTAGTTCTTTCTCACTCCAGCTCCCTGCGAGAGGTCTGTTGCTGCCCTGAAAGGGGCCCATGCTGTTGAGAATGTCAGAAGATGCCAACACACAGTGTCCTCTTCCTTTCTGATAGAGCCCATGGTCTGACCTGCTGCTGTAGTTCTTGTCCAGACTCGCCTCAAATCTGTCTCAACCTTTCCAGTGAGGAAGGTCGTTTGCCTCCTGCCCCACCCCCTACACCACCTGCGGTCAGCCATGTAGTGAACTTGTTTACACTGGGTTGCTGTGTGCTTCCTGAATCTTAGAGACATTTCATGAAACAACCTTGATTTTTATGAAAGTTTTTATTGTAGAGCTCTCTCTGTAGGCCCCAGGAGAACAGGTCAGAGGAGATGTGAATGAAGCACACCACATTCCTTGCCCAACACTGCTCCATGGCCTTGACATCTTTCTCCTACCTCTCATCATGGCCTTCTCTATGGATGAATCCCTCCCTGGAGCATCACAGACTCTGACACAAATAGGCTTCACTCAGGCTGACCCACTAGCTTTTCACCCACACCGGGACCCACCTGAAGTCTAGAGTCAGTTTGGGACCCCTCCTCCATGCTGGCCTCAGCACGGTGTGTCCTGGGCACAGAGAATCCCCCAAAGAAAGACGTGGGCAACTTCTCTTGGGATGGGTGGGACCGTGGAGGGCCTGGCGGGATTCAGAGGAGGCGCCACTCATGCTGAGTCTGGAAAGCTGAGTAGATCCTCTCCCCAGAGATGAGGGGTTTGAAGGCTGCCTATACCATTCCCCTGCTGTTTGATCTGGGGGCTTCCTGACTTAAATAACACCTACCTCACACAGTCCTGGTGACAGTTATGATCAGGTATGTGAGAGCTTCATAAAACGAAAGGCAATGACTATAATTATTATGATGATTGCAAGTACAATTATTTTATTGGCAGGCAGCCTGTCTTTACTGACACCTTCTCAAAGATAAGCAGGCAGAAAACAGGTGGATGGATGACAACAGAGGGCTGAGGATTTTTAAAGAGACAGCACTGTTGGAGTTGCACACCAGAGCGGATGGTTGCTGAGGGCCTGTGAAACAGTTGGCATCCTGTGGCTACCTGATATTTGAAACTATAGGATCTTTATAGAGTGACCCCAGTGAGCTTTGGCTCAGTTGGCTGGTTTCTATTCAAGCAACAAATCCAAATCTGCTTTGTGAGTAGATGCAGTTTCAGTGTTGCATTGATGGTGGAGATCATCAATTTCGCAACTGTGTTACAAGAAACAGAAGACTGAGTGCTCAGGATTAATCTCTTGTGAACAGGTTAGGACAAAACGAAGGAAAAGCCCAGGAAATACAGCCAGGAAACTTCTGAGGCTTAGTAGCTGTAAGGTTGAGGTCACGGGTAGGGTACGGATAGCTGTCATGTAACCTTATCTAAGAATGCTTTCCTGGTTCTGTGGATTCAATGAAATAGCCTACTTAGCATTTTTCATGAAACCAAATTATGTGGATAAAAACAAAGGATAGTGGAACAGCATCATCTTACTCTGCAGGGTTCCTCCAAGGTGGTTCTTGGAGATGGCCCATAAGATTAGAAATGACATCTTCTGGATCCAGATCACCACGTGTCCTGTCATGGGCAAGAGTCAGAACCACAGACATCAGAAATAGGCAGCTATGGGACAAAAGGCCATGTTTGTCAAACTTGCCCTCCCAGAACAAATTTCTAATCCATTCAGGTGGGTTAATATTTGACCCAGTCACGCCCACGGAAAAGGTGAATGACTCTCCATGTTTGTCCAAGAGCAGTGTCCTTGGTTTTCATGTCTCTGCCAGGATCGGGGATCTTTAGATCTAGTCTTCCCACCCCATTTATCTGATCACTATATAATCAGAACCAAAAGGGGCCTGTGGGTTCACACAGCTGGACCCCATCTCCAAGAACAAACAGCTGCAACCCATCTTCAGTTGGAGGGAAACTTCCAGACTTTTGTAAGATTCTTCCTCCTGGGTAATCTATTTTTCTGTTTATTTATATGTATACTATTTCTAGACATCCATCCACTTCAGTGAAACCATTTTTTTCCGTTTTAAAAACTCTTGGTCCAAGTTCACAAATTAAGAAGGAAATAAGTCAGATTCTAAAATTTAAAATACACACAGATTTCTTCTGGGACAGCCTAAATGTAGATAAAAGGAAATTAGTGATACTGGGAACAAGTGGAGATTTAGGAAGTTTCCTAAATTGTGATAAAGTCCCCAAAGATCTGGGAAAAGCATTTGCTGAAGGGTATCTGGAGCCCCACCCTTCCGCCCCTGACATTAGATGTGGCTTAACAAGGAAAGAAACAGAGTATACCTTCAGCTCTGTTTTCTTGTAATCTTTCCTGCTAATTTCTTTCCTTAAGAAGGTTTCGGATGCTCTTTGAAAGCACAATAGAACAACATAAGAGCAAAAAAAGGTACACTGCAGGTTGAAGAGAAGAAGGAAGGAAAGGGGGCAAAGGAGGAACATTAAGTGTTCCACTTCCACTTTGGAGAATATTGGCCTAGGACATATAAAGGCGTGAGACTATATTTACGGAAGCTATAACCATAGTTACTAATCATAAACTGTCAAGTTAACTCCCTAGTGAATAAAGTTAGATCGCTTGACTACAAAGCATTACCTATAGGGAGAGAGAATATTCATTTTTGAGAAGACTAAGTGATTGGTTTGAGACAGAAGGTAAAGTTAATCTAAAAAACAAATTGTGGGACAAATTCCAGTGGCAAAAACGTGACAGTTATGTGCTTGGGTGTGGAAGGACACGTGTGAATGGATTTGACCACTAGATTTCTGCACCCTTGGCCTAGGCAGATTTGCTTCTCCACCACGAATAACCTCTTACTTGTTTTCTCCCAATTCTATTTGACGTCTTTTGGGGGAAATTTAGTATTGAGTATATAAGTGAGGAGGTTATGAGTGGGAGAGCAGATGTTACTAGTGGCCCTAGTGCATACTTGCCGGGATTGGTTTCTGGATGGCTGAGGGAGTTACGATTACAGTAAACCTGGGCAAACCTCAGCTAAATTGTTACAGAACTAAACTCAGACACAAACTTGCCTCTGCAATTCCATCCTAGTGGAACTAGAAAAGGCTTTTATGCTTAATGAGAGCCATGGAGAAACAGGCTTTTAGAGTTAGCAACCCTAAATGTTTTATAGATGAATACATTTAGGCCTGGACAGGAAATGAAGTCAGTTATTAAGAACATAATTATTGAGGGTCTACCATGAGACAGGCACTGTGATTCAAGGTGACTAATATGGGCTCTGCCCTCCTATAGATTACACACCAATAGGAAACACTGACAAGTAAACAGGTCATTTTTCACCCAAGATCACATAGATAATGGCTTGGAAACGGCACCCATGAAACCTAACAAGAGGTAACCTTTATTTTGTGATATCCTTGTGGACAGATCAGCTTTGTGACTTTTGCTTTGACACTTATATCTAGTAAAGTGTCCTTGATCTTAATATCTAAAGCATAGAGTCTTTGGACAGACACTCTAGGCAGACCTGCCATCTCCTACTCCCTTCTGTGAGCAGCGATATCACCACAGCCTGTATAATACTGGCACTTCCTACAAGCACCCACGGTCTCCTCCATTATGTGGAAGCGGTTGGCACCATTCCTATCCACCACTGCCACCCAGTGACTCTTTTGGATACTACCAGCTCAGGTTCTACTTCCTGATTTATTTATTTACTGACTGACTGACTGACTTATTTACTTATTTATTATTCTGAACTCGGGATTCCTCCCTCTCTGGCAGAGAGATGTTGACTGTGGTCTCCAAGTTCCCTTCTGTCTTGAGATCCTGTGATTCTACAATTACCTTTGATGTTAGAAGGCATTGCTGAGCAAGAAACTTAGTTGATTACAAGTCAATAAAACTTTGATGAGGTGTTCCAAAAAACGAGAAGAAAACACACCCAGGAGAATGAAAAGCACAATGTGAATGTAAAGAACTTGGCAGAAACTCTGTTGGAGCAGTAGCCATGTAGCCGTTATTCTCTTAGGAGTGGCTCTCCACCCTGCAATTATGTACCACTTTCTTGCTAAACTTCCAAGAACACAATTTCACTTGATTCTATCACAAATGATACTCTGCGTGTTTAATGGAAAACTTTTCAGCCGCTATTTATTTCAGTATTGTAGAATGGCCAAAAAATTCCTCAGTGTCTACTTTGGTATTCTTCAGCAGTGTACCAAATTTGTTTGTAGTTACTATGAAACACACAAGGTGGATCAATGCCAAATGTTGATGAGAAAGAGAGCTCACTTTGCTTACTCTGTCACATGCCTTTCCATGTAACCAGCAAAACCCTGGATTATACTCCAAGGGCTGTTTAGCAACAGGCTTACTGCTAGGACCTATGGCCTCTGTAAGGTCTACCAAAATAATTTTATAGGAAAATAATGTTTATTGACTTATGCACAAGGAAGCACAACATAAACATCAATAATTAACTTAATATCTATGATAATATACCATTTATTATTAAATTTAGTATTTAAAAGAATTATATTACATTTAGGAATAATTTGAAGGTCAAATTTTTCTCCCATTACAAGAATTTCTCAGTATGTGTGATGATTGCCAAAAAGAACCTCGCTGGTCATAAATTAAACTAATTACTCTCAAACAATTTGAGGAACAAATTTATAAAAATCAGTTTCAGATATACAGTGAAAAGTCATTTATTTTATTGTTGGATGTGAGGCATTCACATGTATTTGATATAATGTGTAGGACTACTGTGCATTTTTTTTCTGAGTCACATAGAATCAAGATGATTTTTTTCTTCAAATTTTTATTTAAATTCTAGTTAGTAAACATACAATGTAATACTGTTTTCAAGGACTATGGTGGTTTTAAAAGTCACTGAATACTCTTGAAGGTTTTCTCCAAAGAATTAAAGATATACTTGCTTCAATTCTTGCTGCAAACACCAAATATCTTTCAATTCTCAAATCTATGAATTTCATAAAAAATCTTAAAAGTCCATAAAAAATTTGTTCTCTATTTTGTTATCATCTATCCTTATTTATTTCTATTTTTTTTGCTTGAGAGAGAGAAAGAGAGTGCAAGCAAAGAGGCAGAGGGAGAGGGAGAGAGAGAATCTTAAACAGGCTCCATTCGATCTCACAACCGTGAGATCATGACCTGAGCTGCAATAAGAGCCAGATGTGTAACCAACAGAGCCACCCAGGCGCCCCAATCCTATTTTTAATTATCTATCACTGCGTTAACGTCATGCTCCAGGAAAGAAAAAAAAAAAAAAAAGCACCATGTTTACCCTGGGGCTGTGTTTGAGTATCTGACACACCACCCCTGGGATATGTGAGTTCTATGGTTTGAGATGGACAGCTCCTGAGAGATAATGGCAGCAACCCTATTCTCTTTGTTCTTCCTTTGAGAAAAGTTTGAGAAATCATTGCAGCAAATTGTAAGGCCTTTGACTTGATGAAAAAGTCTAAGGAGAGGTACCTGGCAGGCTCAGTCCACAGAGCATGTGATTCTTGATCTCAGGGTTGTGAGTTTGAGTCTCACATGTGGCACAGAGTTTACGGGGGAAAAAAGGTGTCTAAGGAGTTGTTTTTATTTTCTTTTTGTTTTTGTCACAAGGTGACATCATTTGCCTGTGTGTAACAGTCTGCATACACGTGCAGGGCAAATTAGAAAATATTTTCTGAGGGATACCTGGGTACCTCAGTTGGTTAAGCATCCCACCCTTGATTTTGGCTTGGAGCCTGCTTGGGATTCAATAAACAAACAAACAAACAAACAAATTTTTAAAAAAGAAAAGAAAATATTATCTAAGGATGATTCAAAATGTTCAGAATGCAAGAAGCAACTGAGGGTAAGCTTTTCTTCTTCCAGTCCTCTGTAAGAGTTGACCCAGACCCACTTCCAGGCATTACATGGTTCTTCCATGTTCCTCCCTGTCCTTTTTAAATAGCACCTCATAATTCCACCTTTGGCCATGAAACACCTACTTCTTGGGGAGCTAGGCTACCTCCTTTCTCCTGAGGATAAAACTGCTCTCAACTGCTCTCCTCACAGCTGGCTTACTAACTGACTTGCGTACCTGGCATCCTGCCTTCAACAGTTGTCTGATCGACCCTTCGCTGGGCTCAGGGTTCCCTAAAAGTCCCCCCTTCTTCATAGCTCTCGCCTCCTATCTTACTTACTGTCTCATCTTAGGAAACTGGAGCTGCATCCCTTCTCCCTGGATGCTCCATCCTCTTTTAGGGAGGCATTTGGTGTATCTTGATGGTCTTTGTGTTCCAGGACCTAGCACAGTGTCTGGTACCTAGGAGGGACTTATGCAAAGTTTGTTAATATGTTAACCAATAAAGGAATTAAAGAGTGTGGATGGGTTTTGTAAGGCTGTGACTGATAGGAAGGAAAACACTCAGCCATCCTAAGGGATAGGAAAGAATGGTTGGGGCAGGAAGTTGTGTTCAGGAAACTTTTAAATAGACTCCACAAAGGAATGGACTGACAAAATGTTTGAGATTAATGAGGAAGGGAAAAGAAAAGATGTACTTAGGTGACTGAGGATACCTGATTCATACAGCTTTGTCAGAGAGGGAAGTCCCCATCCTTTTAGCCTCATCTGGCAATGCCGTTCTGTGCCGCTACCACACATCCTTTTGCCCTTGGCAGGAGCCCCTGTTGGAAGAGATGGTGATGGGCCCCGGCCCCCTCTTGTTGGTCTTCATGCTGGGTCTGGGTTTGACCCCACCAGCCCTGGCTCAGGATGACTCCAGGTACAAACACTTCCTGACCCAGCATTATGACGCCAAACCAAAGGGCCGGAATGACAGATACTGTGAAAGCATGATGGAGAGACGAGGCCTGACCACACCCTGCAAAGACACCAACACCTTTATTCACGGCAACAAGGGCAGCATCAAGGCCATCTGTGGAAATAAGAATGGAAACCCTTACAGAGAAGCTTTAAGACTAAGCAAGTCTCCTCTCCAGGTCACCACGTGCAGGCACGTAGGAGGGTCCCCTCGACCTCCCTGCCGGTACAGAGCTACACCAGGCTTCAGACACATTGCTGTTGCCTGTGAAAATGGCCTGCCTGTCCATTTTGATGAGTCCTTTTTCCGTCCATAACCAGCAGGCCACAGCTGGCTCTGCTCCTCTTTCCTTGCATTTTCCTCCACACCCCAGAACAGTGGTGGCAACATTCATTGCCAGGGGCCCAGAGAATGAGCTGCCTGGATATCTTGTTTTCCTTTTTACAACATGCTTCATAAATAAAAATATCTCTGAAAGCAGTAAGAATCAAAGTCTTCTCACTGATTATTGGCCTATTAATCTATTAAAACCCCATTTTCTCTACTCAGCTGCTCCCTGAGAGGATTGTATAGAATAGAAATGCCGCTCTTTTCCTTATCAGTCAGTCCCTTATCAGCCAATAGGGAGGTGGACTTTAGCTTTCTGTAAAAAGAGCGTGGTTAAATTAATCTTACAGAGAGAACTAGGAAAATTCCAGGGCTCATGGCAGCTAAACAGAGTTTTCAGAAGGGGCAAATAATGAGCCCAATATTACTTTTACAGGTGTTAAACCCTCAGGAGAACAGTTGAAGACTAAATACCAACAGATTAATTACACTTTCTTTCACACACCTGTACATGTAATCCTGCATAAATACCAAAATCCATATGGACTAGACCTCTCTTATCTTAAGCAGGAGCTAATTTTTTGATGTTCCTTTGAATGGAATGGAATGGAATGCTCCCTGGATATTCTCATGGCTATTTTATATAAAGATCAAAAAGTGATTATTTATTTAGTCATTCATTCATTCATTATTACATTCTTTTCTCCCTAATCTCTTACTTTATCAATTAATGTCTGGCAACTGTGAGGTCTTAGGGAAGTCATAGAAAGACTCTAAGCTTCCTTTTTATTCTTCTTCAACTAGATTTGTTTTTCAAGTAAACAGAAACTCAGGTTAACGACATTCTCTTTGTAAAATACACTTATTAGTCCACAGGTTAAGTGATTAACTTCCTGTTAACCTAATTTCTATCAACAGTTGCCTCAGTATTTTATTTAGATAGCAGTTGATAAATTACAGTTATAAATCACAGTTTTGGCATCTTGTGAATATGTAACTGCTGTGGTCACAGTTCCCAGTGGTGGCCTCCCCTGCTGCCCACATTGCCCTGAAATGGGCCAGAAACCCTGGCTGCTCAATACTCGGGTTATAGACCCGTGTCTAGGTGCCATCTTGGAGTGCCCAGCCTCCCTGAAAATATTCAGATTTTGGGAGGAAGTGATAAAGAAGTAGGTTACTGGTGTACACTCAGCACATGAGTACATGAGTGATCTATTGATCACATGGCTTGAGTTATCTATTTCAAAATTTAAAACACTGTCTCTCGTTAGAGAGAAGAATTTTCCAAATCTGTCTTATTAGAAAATTTGCCTTAATATAAGATCTCAAAAACTCCTTAAGGAGTAAGAAAATTCCAATTTGTGGTAGAATATTTGGACACTTTCTCAAGTTCTCCAACCAGCACTATGTCCTTGATATGAGGCAAAGTAACTTCCATACAGATCATTGCCCCACTCAAAGTCTTGAGAGAGAAGGTCAAAGGCATAGACCATTATTATTTTGATCAGACAATATTTGAGAAAACTCATGCCTTTTCCAAACATATGCCTAGAGCATTATCACTGCATACTCTGCTCTAGAGTTGGGGCAAATGACTGTTTCCTGGGAAATGACATGGCAACGGGCTGTGAGTGCTTCCTGTCCTGCTGTTGGAGCTAGTAGCAGCTTGGTGGCCAATCCTAGCACTTTTTGCCCTGAGTTTTTGTTCTCTCACCGTCAAAATCTGTTTAGAATGACATGTCAAGTCATAGGCAAGTCATTTTATCTCGAGTGAATCATTTGAAGAATTGAAGTGCTGGCCAGCTGTACTTTGTTGACTTTGCAAGAAAAAGAGAAGAAAAACCTGAAAAATGTCAAGTCCTTTGAGGAATGGTCACATTCAAGGAAGGAACTTCAGTGCAACTTGGATAGGACAAATTTCTCTAGAGACACAGCAGGAATGCTAGGAGGTTAGATATTTCAGCTTAAAAGACGCCTTATAATTTCTTGGGAATATAGGTACTCTACAAAATAAAGGGGAGGGGATCCAAAATATAGGCAATTTGGTGCAGTTATTCATTATTTTTATGAGATTGAAGGAAGCAAAGAAAAACGAGAAGAATGAAGTTGTGGAAAGATCATTGCCAACATTTACTAAACACTTATCATTGGCTGGGCATTGTGATAAGCACTTGATACTGATTTTATTCTTAAGTCTTCATAACATCTCTAAGAGGTGGATATTATCATTATGCTCATTTTACTTATGCTGAGAGGTTAAGTAATTTACCCAAGGTCACACAGTTAATGTAGCAAAGCTAGGTTTTCGGGATCACCATATCAAAATTAGTTCTTATTGAGAGTCAACCTGGTACAGGTTGAAAGACTTTGGTCTTTCTCTGGTTTGGCTCTGACCAAACACTATGTGTTGGGATGATTTGGGGATCATTTGATTTTCTGTTGTACCTAGCACCCTGAGATGTACCCATTGACATCTACATTGGACTTCTGTTCACAAATATTTTCCCATGTCTTGTTAAATCAGTTGGTTGTGTGGCTGAAGCCATGGATTCATTCTTGTATAAATAGTTCAGGTCTTCTCTGTAGCCCGTTATGTTGCTGAACCATGATCTTGGTCACAAAGGATGAGAGAAAGCAGACAGAACTGTGCAAGATGAGGGGTGCAAGATCCAATCTGGGAAAAACAACCCAAAGGACATCACTGTGATGAAGCCATTACCCAAGTGCTAAGTGTGCTTTCAGAAGTTGTACCCATGGGTGCTGGGGTAAGGAGTAAATTGAGCATTATTTCTCCCATCGATCCTTCTTCCCACAGCTACCTTCACTTCCCCCTTTTCCTGACTCCATCTCTCATATCAGCTGCAGGCACAAGAACATGACATAGAGCTTTAGAACTTTCTGTGCAGAGGCAAAAGGTGGCTGTGAACATAAGAGGTGGTATGTAAAAGAATGATGGTTATATTTCATCCTGTCATTACCACTAACCAAAGTGTAGGCTTTAGGTGGAACAGATCACAGGTCCCTCACCAGCCATTTCAGTGGCTTACGCGCATGACCTGGCATCAAGAAGCACCTTTGCAAACAAAGGCCAGTAGTGCCCATATATGTCAACCTAGGGGTTCAGCTGAGGCCAGTCCTTGGACTGCACATGTAGAAATGGGTCTATCTGCCTCAAAGTATTGCCTGTGCTACTTTGGGATGCTCACTCCCTGTTGAATTGTAGGTTTTTTGTTTTTTGGGTTTTTTTTGTTTTTTGTTTTTCTTTTTTGCTCTACTGAGTCAGCCCTGCCTCATTGCACGAGTCAAGTAGTTCACAGTTTGAGTTCATGTCAGTCCCAGACTGAGAGCCAGAAGGCAGCATCTAGCTAGTGACTCCCACCTCCACTCCCACCCTACTCCACCCCTCAACATTCTGTTGCTAGAGAGAAGCAACTCTGAGCACAAACGTCTATAGTATCTTGAATATTTGGGACGTGGGATGGGAGAAGCAGTTAGAAGATGGCAGAAAGAGTACAGATTTTAGACCCAGATAGGCCTTGGATTCCTTTCTTTAATTAGTCTACAGAAGCAATGTTCTGAAACTATATCACAGTGCTCTCTTTGTCATTGCTCCAGAGGTGTTTTTTTTTTTAACTCCATAAAATAACTCTTTATTTCCCACCATCAAGAGGTGCCAACACAAAGATCCTGCAGTGAGAGAATACAGAGAATTACCAACAGCTATTGACAAGACAGGCAGAGCATCAAGGATAGGATAGATGCAGGATACTGGAGTATATCACCAGGGCCTAGTTTTTTGGGTTACATAGAAACAGAAAAAAAAAAAAAACAAAAACACAAAAAAACAAAAAAACAAAAAAAAAAAACCACCCCACAGTCTATGTCTTTTTGTGGAGATTGTGCTATTTAGATTTCTTTTTAAATGTTTATTTATTTTTGAGAGAGAGAAAGAGCATGAACAGGGGAGGGGCAGAGAGAGGGGGGCACAAAGGATCCAAAGCAGGGAGCTTGAATCCATGAACTGTGAGATCATGACTCGAGCTGAAGTTGGATGCTTAATGGACTGAGCCACCCAGGTGCCCCTAGATTTATCTTTTTTTAACTTTAAAAAATGTTTTATTTTTGAGAGAGAGTGTGAGAGCGGGAGAGGAACACAGAGGGAGGGAGACAGAATCTGAAGCAGGCTCTGAATCTGAGCTGTCAGCCCAGAACCCAATGTGGGGCTTGAACCCACAAACAATGAGATCATGACCTGAGCTGAAGTTGGACACTTAACTGACTGAGGCACCCAGGTGACCCTAGATTTATTTATTTTTTAATGTTTCTTAGCTTATTGGTCAGTTCCACAAGCCTGGATAACACCTTCACTCTCTGTATCCATTTCATTTAATTTATTCACAAGCTCACTCATTTCGTTTATTAGTTTATTTAGCCAATATTTACCACCTTTAATGCACTATGGCTGCATACTCTGCTTTTATAGGGTTTCTTTATGTAGGATTAACAGGATTTTCAAAAGGCCCTGATTTTAATACCATAGGAGAGTAGCCAATTGAGAGGAAAAACTAAACCTAATACTGCCCTGACCTCTTTTCTGTACTTCTCCAATTCAGTAAGGAATTAAAATCAGTTCATAAGCTTGCCTTGACATATCTTGAATCTAGGGGCACCTGGGTGGCTCAGTCGGTTAAGTGCTAAGTGTCCGACTCTTGATTTTGGCTCAGGTCATGATCTCATGGTTTGTGAGTTCATGCCCCACATCAGGCTGCTCGATTCCAATCCAGAGCCTACTTGGAATTCTCTGTCTCTCTCTGTGTTCCTCCCTGTTCTAAAGAAAGAAAGGAAGGAAGGGGAGGGGAAGGGAGGGGAGGGGAGGGGAGGGGAGGGGAAGGGAAGGGAAGGGAAGGAAAAAGACATATCCTGAGTCTATCCAAACTTTTGGGAATCAGAGTCTCCAAAGGACCCACCACTCCAAAGATCACATGACTGGAGAATTACCTCAAGAGACAGTCAACTCCAGTTTCACTGAGATCTGCCTTTTTTTCCTGTTCATGCTCTAACCACACAGGCCAGATACACTGGATAGATGCCTAGCCAGCATCTGACCTGAGTTATTGTGCTCAGTGCAGCAACTTCTCTCCATAAAAGAGAACAGCCCTTGCTTTCAGAGAAAGCCATGTTTGCAAACTGTTTGCTCTAGCAAAAGCAACCCGAGAAAAATCGTGAGCAGAGAAGAATGAGGAGCTGGTACAGATGAGGAAAGAGACTAGAGTTGAGGAAATGTCAGTTTGCCATTCTCTTCACCTCTCTCCAGTGCCCAAATCTTACCTTCCTTTCTCCTGCCCCTCGGGCTTCTCTCTAGGTGTCTCCAAGGTCGTGATGGCTCCCCAGAGGATTCATTCATTGCTTCTGCTCTTGCTGCTGACCCTGCTGGGGCTGGTGCTGCCCTCCTATGGCCAGGATCGCATGTACCAACGATTCCTGCGGCAACACATGGACCCTGAGGGGACAGGTGGCAATGATGCCTACTGCAACTTGATGATGCAAAGACGCAAGATGACGGTGCGTCAGTGCAAGCACGTCAACACCTTCATCCACGAAGACATCTGGAACATCCGTAGTATCTGCAGCACCGCTAATATCCAGTGCAGGAATGGCAAGATGAACTGCCATGAGGGTGTAGTGAAGGTCACCGACTGCAGAGAGACAGGAAGTTCCAGGACCCCCAACTGCAGATATCGGGCCTTGGCGAGCACCAGGCGTGTGGTCATTGCCTGTGAGGGTAACCCAGAGATGCCTGTGCACTTTGACAGATAGACACCCTCTGCGTGGGTGATGGCCCAGCGCTTGGCCTTCAGCTTAATGCTTAAACATCAATGAGTAATGCATTTGAGCTGCCTTAGGCTCTGTCTCCTCTGCTTACTATTCTTTTTCTCTTTGTAACCTGTTCTGTTAAGCACATTGTATCAGAGAGAAATGGAGACATAAACTTAAAATGAGGCTGGGCTTTGCTGTAGTAAACTTTTTTGTTTTCTTTTATAATACTGGTCAGTTGAGCTGTCTCATCAGATTCTATCCTCTGGAATTTAGTCATTATCTGTATTTATATAGCACTTCAAACATTTCAAAGTGCTTTCGTCCAAATTAACTCATTTTAATAGCACGGCAGTCCTGTGATGCTGTTGTATATAGGAGTCCAAAGTTAAGAGATTTGCTGAAGACCATGAAGCTAGTGGAATAGCTGACAACACAAAAATCCAGTGGAAACGACTACCAATCCAGGGCTTTTTCCATGTCATCACAAGGAACAATTTGAAAGTAATTGCTTTTTGTTATTCCCAAAAGTCAGCTGTTAGGAGAAGCATTACAAATCTGGAAATATATGCTGGCAAATGAGAGCTCTATCCGTGTGATTTGGCTCCCTTGTTATGCTGGGCACAAGAAATGATACAAGGAATTTTCTCTCTCTCTCCCCCACTTTTGAATCACTCTAATAAGTCAGAATATTAAAAATGTACTAGATCATTTACGACTCATTTACTCTTCCTGACTAAATGTTTTTCTTATTTTCCTTGTAATAAAGGACATAAACTGCAGGTATCTGAGAAGGCTGTGCTATGGTTCTTTTGGGGGGATTATTTTTCCCCTCCTGGGTAGGGAAAAATTCTTTGAATTCTTAAGTTTATAAGTATGCACACACCTTAGTATCCTTGTAAACTCTGGTCAAAGACTAATGCCCATCAGATCCATGAGTACGGCACAGAAACCTTTGTCTCATTTACTCCAGAGGAAGGAATCCCTCTCAGTTCTTTTTTTTTTTTAATTTATTTATTTATGAGAAACAGAGAGAGACAGAGCATGAGCAGGGGAGGGGCAGAGAGAGAGAGGAAGACACAGTATCTGAAGCAGACTCCAGGCTCTGAGCTGTCAGCACAGCGCCTGACATGGGGCTGGAACTCATGAACCGTGAGATCATGACCGGAGCTGAAGTTGGACGCTTAACCAACGGAGCCACCCAGGTGCCCTGATCCTTCTCAGTTCTTAAACCCTTTCCTTCTCCCTCTGACTATTTTAAGCAAATTGGGGAGATGTATGAAGACGCTAGGGCTAAAGAAAGGAAGTGTGTGTGTATATGTGTGTGTGCGCGCACACGTGTGTGTGTGTGTAAGGACTAAACTGAAACCATTTGAGTTACAGCAGATACAGAAAGAAATCATTTTATAAATTGATTTGATATACATATACATCGTGAAATAATGACTACAATCAGGCTAATTAACAAATCTATCACCTCACTGTTTTTGATGTGTGTGGTAAGAATAATTAGGATTTAGGGGTGCCTGTGTGGCTCAGTCGGTTAAGCGTCTGACTTTGGCTCAGGTCATGATCTCACAGCTCGTGGGTTCGAGCCCTGTGTTGGGCTTTGTGCTGATAGCCAGCTCAGAGCCTGGCGCCTGTCTCAGATTCTGTATCTCCCTCTCTCTGACCCTCCCCTGTTCACGCTGTTTCTCTCTCTCTCAGAAATAAATTAAAAAAAAACATTTAAAAAATTTTTTTAAAAAAGAACACTTAGGATTTACCCTGTTAGCAAATTGAAAGTATATAGTAGTACTATTTCGCCACCTGTTAAAGAAAAAATTTAACTGAGTAAAAAAAGTTTTTCAGTTTATGTATTTATTTTTAGTAATTTCTACACCCAACATGGAGCTCAAACTTCACAACCCCAAGATCAAGAATTGCATGTTCCACAGACTTAGCCAGTCAGGAACCCCTTAACTGAGTACATTTTTAAGATCTTATTGGCTTTACTCAATGATTCATGGATCAGGCAGCATCCAGTCTAACAGATAGAAAGGAGCTCCAAGGACCAATACAAAATAAAACACTTTTATAGGCAGGAGTAAGTAGGAACAAGGATGTTCTACTAGACAAAAAGCAGGTCCTATATTGCAAGGTTACTTTCTTTAAGGGAGTGGCAGGAATCTATTAGGCAGATTATTTAACTAGTGCATCAAGCGGTTTCTGGTGTCTGGGAGAGCAAAAACCAATTTAAGTTTGAGGATGTGGGCTTAGCATAAGCAACTCCATTTTGGGCCTGTGGTCTTGTTTTAACATACCTACAGTCACTGTGCTATACATCAGATCCCCAGCATTTATTTATTCAGTTGCATAACTAAACATGACCAACATCTCCCCATTTCCCCTTCCCTCTCAAACCCTTAGTAACCACCACTATACTCTGCTTCTATGAGTTTGACTATTTTAGATTCCACATATAAGTGAGATCATATAGTATTTGTCTTTCTATGTCTAGGTTATTTCACTCAATATAATGTCCACCAGGTCCATCCATGTTGTCAAAAATCACAGGATTTCCTTCCTTTTTAAGGCTGAATAACATTCCATTGTATATTTATATCACATTTTCTTTACCACACATTTTCCTTTTCCATTCAACATCACCACCTATCAGGGAAGTGCAAATCAAAACCACAGTGACATATCACCTCACACCTGTTCTAGGATGGCCATCATAAAAAAAAATAACAACAGGTGGTGGTGAGTGTAGTGTTAAGTCCTGGACATTTAGCTTTTTTAATTGCAATGTAAGTGCCTAACAGTAAGCTTTTGATTGCCAAGGCATCCATTTCAAAGATATCCAACTCAAATAAACATACTTACAACAAAGTAAGGAGCTATGCCACCCCACTCATGAAGTTCTCCTTTTAGCCCTGGATGACCTAGATAACTGACCATTTGTGTGGCCTTGCTTATCCTTTTCCAAGCTTTAATTCCTGCTCTTATATCTTTAACTTGCCAATAAAAACTGAACTCTCAAAATCTTAGGCATCCCACCCATGACTCCAATAAACGCAGAGCCCTGAGTCTGTGCACTCCTTCTCTACACAAGACCTCACAGTATGACTTTGAGCATGCCATGTACCTTCCAGAATATATGAGTAATAAGCTTTGTTTTTTCAAAGTTCCCAATGGTTGTTGCTGAGATGTATCCTGCAATCGTAATAAGAGCCACAAGGGCCAGTCCAGCCACAAGATTGGCTCTGGTTGGGGAAATGTCTGTGGGGCTCCATGTAAATCATCCGGGGAATGTACATGCCTCCAAGCATCCCTAGTTGATGACATCATGCTGAGAGCCACACCAGCCTTGCTAGATGAACAGTCACAGCGAGGAAATGGCAGCATTTGCACAGCTCCTGCCATGAGAAACAAAAAACTGGTATCTCCTTCTGCCACTACTGGCTCATGTTGGAAATGAGTCTCCTGGTATTGAGCAGGCCTCACAATATTCCAAATCAGACCAATATTCCCCACACAGATTTCTCATAAGGAAAAGCATATTCCTGCCTCTTCAAAAGAGATTTTAGATGACAGCACTGTGGATGATTGTCAAAAAGGCTCTTCCTATGGGCCTTGTAGATCCAAGACTTAGATAATAAAGGGGGTTAAGAACACCAGTTACAGTTGAGCCTGGCCCCGAGACAAAGAGCCTAATTTAGAGTTAAGGAACAGATAAGGACAGAACTTAAGTTAATACTTAAACCTTTTCTAACTAGTGATGTATAGCAGTCCCTTTCCTAAGGCCTACTTTCCACAAACACCCCCCTGCCCCCATACTGACTGCTGGGATGAGGATAGATAAGAGTAGCTAAAACATAACCCAAAAACAAAGGCTGACACATATAGGGCCTCCATGGTGTTTACACATTCAGCATCAAGTCAAAAAAGTTTCCACAAACAACTTATTAACCGTCTCAAAAACATTCGTCCTCTTGTGAGCCAGACAAAATGACTCCTAGCCTATCTATATACAACTTAACCTATGTCCTAATCCTAGCGTTATTAACTTAGAACAAATATGTATGTCATCCTGTTTTTCACTAAGAACATCCTGTTATTTCTGTAGTTGTAAGATTTACTCAACCTCACTATGATTGGGGTAATTCTGCAAGAATACTTCCGAAAAACCTGTTCTTATACACTTTTCAAAGCATCTTATCACAAAGAGTTTCCATTGTAAAAATTCCTTTTTCTGATGTCATGTTGTCGTTGGACCTTTAAATAAAGACACTAAAACCGACAGGACAGAGATGCCTGCCTGGTGATCAGATAGAATCTCGGGCCTCTCTCATTCTCTCTCTCGCCGACACCGTCCATCCTTCAGGGACCCCTGGACCAGCTGGAGCGGGTCTCCAGCAACATCATGATGCAAGAGCGGAGTCCAAGACAAAAGAGTAAGGATATGGAGAAAAGAGAACCCTGCTACACTACTGGTGGGAATGTAAATTGGTGCAGCCACTCTGGAAAACAGTATGGAGATTCCTCAAAAAATTAAAAATAGAACTACCTTATGATCTAGCAATCCCACTTCTGGGTATTTATACAAAGGAATTGAAATCAAGATCTCAAAGAGATACCCATACCTCTATGGTCATTGCAGCATTGTTCACAGTAGGCAAGACAGGGAAAAAAACAAAACAAAAAGAGCATCAGCAGAAAAAAATCTTATCTGAATTTCCATCATTTGACTAAAGCTGAGCCTCCTAAGAAAACAGCCACCACTAACTTCCCTCCAAAGCAGTCTCCAGACAGGAGGTGTTTCAAGAAAACTGTGTAGAGTTGCCCAGGTGGATCAGTCAGTTGAGCATCCCACTTCAGCTCAGGTCAAGATTTCACCATTCTTGAATTCAAGCCCCACATGGAGCTCACTGCTGTCAGCACAGAGCCTGCTTCGGATCCTCTGTTCCTCTCTCTCTGTCCCTCCCCAGTTCATGCATGGCTCCCTCTCAAAAATAAATAAAACATAAAATCAAGCAAGGAAGGAAGGAAGGAAGGAGAAAGGGAGGGAGGGAGGGAAAGAAGGAAGGAAGGAAGGAAGGAAGGAAGGAAGGAAGGAGAAAGGAAGAGAGAAAGGAAAAGAAAACTGTGTAAATGAGCTTTATCAGAACCTTCCATTTGTCTCCCTAAAAGCCTATTTGTTTTTCCCTTGGAAGCTGTTTCCCCACTCTCTTTTCCCTAACTAAGTTGGTTTATAAACTTCTATTTCTAGCTGGTCAGTGAACATCTTCATCAGAATGCTCCTGCATATGGATGAATAAAGTCCGTTTTCTTTTTTTCCTTTTAATCCACCTATTTTCCTTGCAAAAATGTGTTTGTGTAAGTATATTTAGAGTGAGGAAGAAGGATGGGAAAAGAATTCTGTCCTTGGCTCAATCCAAGTAGTCATGAGAGTTGGTAACTAAAAGAAACAATCTGGGGTGCCTGGTTGGCTCACTTAGAAGAGCATACAAACTCTTGATCTGGGGGTCATGAGCTTGAGCCCCATGTTGGGTATAGAGATTACTTCTAAAAAGGCAAACTTAAAAAAAATATATAAAAGAAACAATCCATGCTGGGCACATAACCTCACTTGTGAAATTTACTATCGACTCCTGTCTCTATGCCCTCTGCTCAGGTTCTACTGACCTTCAATCCTTCAATAATGAATCAGACCCTGTATCACCTACTCTTCTCAAGTGTAGAGGTAGCAAAAGTTTCCCTTCTTCCTTTCTGGTTTTTTGGCTGTTGTAATAATTAAACTAGCATAAGGCAGATTATCAAGAGAAATTATGAGACAAGTATCAAGGTACAAGTGTTTCTGCCTAATTGTGTTTTTACTGGAACTTCTGAAATTTATCCAAAGCCTAATAAAAATAATGCATTTTTTTCTTTGAAATACTTATATCCCCTTTATCTTCGCATAAATAGCTATGGCAGATTTTAATTAGAACATTATTAATAATAAAAGATGACATTTATCAAAACTGTCCAGACAATCAAGATGGGGTTAATTATGGAAAGGCTAAATTATGAAAACAATATTGTTGTTTAAGAACAAAGCATTTTAGGGGCGCCTGGGTGGCTTAGTCGGTTGGGCGTCCGACTTTCGCTTGGGTCATGATCTCACGGTTCGTGGGTTCGAGCCCCGCGTCGGGCTCGGTGCTGACTGCCAGCTCAGAGCCTGGAGCCTATTTCAGTCTGTGTCTCCCTCTCTCTCTGACCCTCCCCTGCTCACGCTGTCTCTCTCTCTCTCTCTGTCCTAGAAATAAAAATATTAAAAAAAAAAAGAACAAAGCATTTTATTTCTTTCTCACTTAAGAATTTCCAGGTAAGTGGTACCAGTTATTTAGGGATCGCATTTCTTCCATTATGTTACTCTGCCATCCCTTAGAGGAGAAGTATTGAGCTCAGTTGTATCATACACCCCTTTGGCATTCTGGTGAAGCCAACAAATAACTGAAAATAATAGTAATAACTATTGAGAACAAAAGAATTTTTAGATGCACAAAATAAAATACATTGGATTGTAAAGGAAATTAAATCTAATATTTAAAGTTTGTGATATAGTAAATATGTGTTTATTAGTGTATTAAGTAATAAGATCTAAATGGGTGTCTAATCACTACTGTAGTTTTGAGTATGATCAATGCAAAATATTTTGAGATATTTGCAATGACTATAAATTGATATCAAAGATTTCCATGTTTTCTAAATAAAAAGTCAAGAATTTTTTTTTGTTTTTGTTTTTTAATTTTATTTTTTTTAACGTAATCTCTACATCCAACATCAGGCTCGAACTCAAATCCCAAGATCAATGGTTACATGCTCTATCGACTGAGCCAGCCAAGCGACCCCAAATGTAAAGGAATTGTTACATTTCAGGTGCAGGTTAGTGAAAATAAAGATGTTCTTTTTTACTCCCCCTGTGAAAATCAAAAGGAAACCTGGTTTATAATGACCTGGGGAGACCAGCAGGTGGCGCTCTCATCCCCAGCCACTCATGCCAATTACAGACCCTACAAGAAAAGACTACTTTACAAGGCGTAATACTTTCAAATCCCAGCAGGAAGATAGGCTTCCCCTCACTCCTAGGGAACAGCCCAGCCAATTAAGACTGTCACAACCCCACCAATGAAAAGCCACTACAGCTCCAAATCCTAGTTTACTCCAATGGACTGTTTGTTTATAATAGCCTTCCAAACTTCTTCCTTTCCTCTAGAAAAAAATGTTCCTCTCCTTTGTTCAGGGGACTGGCCTATGTTTTTGGTGTAGTTTGCTTGTCCTTGATTACAGTTTTCTGCTATTCCT
Organism: Crocuta crocuta; assembly: GCF_008692635.1. Classification (NCBI taxonomy): domain Eukaryota; kingdom Metazoa; phylum Chordata; class Mammalia; order Carnivora; family Hyaenidae; genus Crocuta; species Crocuta crocuta. Next base: position 427,224 of record NW_027530988.1, read on the forward strand.
AAATAAGCCCATTCTTGCTGGTAGAATAACTGTTATTTTTATTTTTTAAGATTAACACCCCGTACCAGTTCATGGATCCTATAAACCCCATTTTTGGAGTTCTTAGAAGCCCATGGATTCCAGGTTAAGACACCCTGAGACAACATGATCATCTGCATTATAAAATTTATCACTCTTACAGTTTTGGGAAACAGCTGTACCAAAACACTGAAAAACATAATTGTTAACAAAAGGACATATCAAGGAATTCATAGAAAGGAGTTAAAGCCAAGGAAAATGTTTAAAGAAAGAGTATAATTAACAAATGATTTTAAATTTGTATTCAAGGATAACATCTCTTTAGGAACTAAAATCAGAAGCCACAACCCAATCAGTTTTTATTACAAAAGCTGGTAGAACTCTAGGAAGCAGACCAAATAAACAGCTCTCAGAAACAATGGCTAACTCACTTTCCTGAGCTGCTTTGGTAGTTGATTTCTACAGATATAAGGGGATATGTTTCTACAGTTCAGTTCAGGTTGCTTCCTAACTGACTTTATTTCAGGGAAGCCTTTAGAACTTACGGCTTAGCCCATAGTTGATGTATGCTTTGGGTTCACAATAATTTCTCTTCCACATCAAAAGTAGAATATCACATGTATTTCACAAACACTGGATGAACTAGTTAAAACTGGAAATGACTGAGGTACAACCACCTTGTAATATTTTCAACAAGTGATATCAACGTAACACTTTATTGTTTACAAAAGCTACTTTCCCATGCATTGCTTCCTATTGATTCTCAGAATTACTTATTGATGTCCTAGAATATACTATAAAATATATGGTATTGGAAAACCATGGATCTCTTTCTGAGCTTGCTGCTTTCACACAGTAGTCCTCATAGTTTCTCCCTGCTGCCTCTCTCTGCCTTCACTGAATCACTACCTGATTCAGTGGATTACATAAACTTGTTAGAAAGGGCTGTGGATGTGTGGCCACATGATAGCCACCTTAATTCTTCTCAGAGTCATCTGTCAAGTCCTCCAAACCTGGGTGCCCAGAATCGCTGCCTTTTTACTCTCCCTCTTCACCCCAAAATACTAGAGAGTAGTTGGATTTACAGTGTGCTCTGAGACAACTCCCATTCAGTCTATCAGCACATGACTACCTATTATCCAAGGAAAGCTTGACATGAGCTGGGGTTTGAGGTGCACCAGAGTGTCTGTAAATCCAAACATGTTTCTATAAATGCCAATATTTCTCTATCTAATCCTGATGACATAGCTCCCCTTCAAAGAGAAGATCAGGACACCATATGCCAGGATAGCATTGCTATTAATACACTTTGAAGACAAGCTCTGAGTATAAGCTGAACATGCTGACTATAAAACAAAACCAAAAAATTCCCCTCTACCTCCCTGTGAACAATGAAATAAAGTCACAGGGTGCCTGGCTGGCTCAGTTGGTACATCATGTGACCCTTGATGTTAGGGTCATGAGTGTTGAGCCTCATATTGGGGATAGAGTTTACTCGAAATAAAAATAGTCACTTAGGTCAAGGGAGGTTAAAATGGAGCAGTGAGACCATTACAGAGGTGGCCCTTATGTATGTCCTCGTCCAGTGGAGTCATGAACTTTTGAACTGACTGGGTCAAACCGTAAATACTCTAAAGATTCTGCAAGACACCTGCAATTTGCTATGGTATCAATTGGACTTTTGCATAGTGATAGCCTTAGCAACCAATTATGGTTAGCCAAGATTAGTTTTCTGTCACCAACATCAATCAAAATTCTTTGTAAAGAATGTATAAAAGCATTCCCCTTTTGTCCCTGTCTTTTGCTCTCTTGTGGGACACTATTTGGGTTGTATAATCAGAGTACCCCAAATTACAATTCTGGATCTCAAATAAATACTTTTGCTTAATCATTGCCTCCTTACAATTTTTGGTTGACACCTTCTAGGTTCTTTTATTACCTCTGTAATAAAAAGTGATTAACAACAACAACAAAACGAACAGAAGTTCAACAATGTGTATCTCCTGTATATATTGTGGATAGTCAGAAAAACTGAGTAAAACTCCCCAAAATGGCTCAAGCCACCACCTTAAATACCACCTGCAGCTAAAGACAAAAGAAAAGGGCATCGGATGGCTCAGTTGGTTAAACATCTGACTTCAGCTCAGGTCATGATCTTGCAGACTGTGAGTTTGAGCCCCACGTTGGGCTCTGTGCTGACAGCTTAGAGCCTGGAGCCTGCTTCAGATTCTGTGTCTCCCTTTCTCTCTGCTCCTCCCCTGCTCATTCTCTGTCTCTCTTATTCTCTTATTCAAAAATGAATAAATGTTGAAAAAAAAAAAGACAAAAGAAAGATGTTGCAGTGGAGGTGGGAAGGCCAGTTAAGGAAGGTTGCCAGGAAAAGCACAGCAAAGTTAAGGTTTGTGGTGCATATTTAAGTCTGTGCCTTCACCATTGGCAAGAGTTTTTTGTGACTTATAGTCATCCTTCTCTTTCCGGTACTAAGAGGGAGATACTTTAACAAATGGAGATTTCTCATGTGTCCCTTACAAAAGGGTAACTTCCACTCCAGGTTTCAGAGCTTCTCCTTTGCCTGTAGTTTCTTAAAAATAACAAGCTCAAATAATCCTTATACCAAAGAGGTATAACTTGGGGTGGCATACTCTGCTACCCTTCATGATAATTTGAGGAGAAGGTGAGAAATTAGCTGGGAGTAGCCCTCAAAGAAATGCATTGATGAGGTGTCTGGGTGGCTCAGTTGGTTAAGCGTCTGACTTCAGCTCAGGTCATGATCTTGTGGTTTGCAAGTTTGAGCCCCATGTCATGTGAGGCTCTGTGCTGACAGCTCAGAGCCTGGAGCCTGCTTCAGATTCTGTGTCTCCCTCTCTCTCTGCCACTTCCCTGCTCATGCTCTGTTTCTCTGTCTCTCAAAAATAAATAAACATTAAAAAATAAAAAATAAAAGAAATGCATTGGTAGAAAGCACATTCAAAGATCTCACTTTATCCATAAATTGCACCTTTGACTACATACTTTTTCATCTCTTAATGAAGATTCCACAGTTCACAACTCCAGAGGTGTTTGGGTTTGTTATTCACTGAAGTTCCCATAGAACATAGCCTAGACATCTGGGGACTTTTCCCCAGAAGTTGTTTGGGACATGAATTTAGGAGATATATCTCTGATTGTCTGCTGATAACTGCAGATAACCCCTCTCCCAGTTTTACCTCTCCCCAGAGCCTTGCAATTCCTTTGTGCCCTGAAGTGAGTCTTTGATGTTGGACACCTTTGCTCCAGGCTATTCTCAGAGTGAACCCAAGTGTTCTAGATGAGAAGGTACAGGAACAGGTTCACATAGTAATGTTATTCCCTCTCTCCCCACCCCCACTATCAATCAGGCGGAGTGCTGTACCTCTCACTGCTATTCCTCTCTTCCCTGCTGCAGACATCTTGACTCTGCCCTTCAGGTCCACATATTGATTTCCACCACCAGTGACACGTGAGTGTTGGATCTGAACAGGGGGAGTTAGAGTTAGGGTTTGTGCTGAGGATGCTTGAGGGGAAAGGTCCAGGAACTCTGGAAGGGACCTGACTGAACTTCCAGATGGTAAAGACTGGAATGTGACCCAATTTGTAAGAAGCAAAGACCTGAATTCAACTCAGGATGAATCCCACTGATACAGTCTCTCCTGTCAACCCCTCCAATCTTCCCAAGCATAATATTCTGAAGCAGCTTGAATCCTGATCTTTTATCCTGGTTAGGACCTTTGGCCTGATATAGGGTGCCAGAAATGAGTCGTGCCTATTCTGTCTTCTGTGATTGATGTAGCACTTGACACAACAGGGGAGGAAAAACATTTCCTTTTGTCCTTCAAGATACTTCCAACTGGTTTAAGAATTAAATTGAAATAAGATTTAACAGGAGGGAAAAAAAACACCAAAGTTTTATTATGTGCACATGGAGGCCCATTAATGAAATGGAGACCCCCAAAGAAATGACCGAGGCAGGCAGTTTTTATACATTTTGAACAGTGAGACAACACATTTGTGAGGAATGGACAGAACTGAGAACATAAATGTTTGGGAGTTTCAATTAGTCAGGAATTCTAAGCAGAATCTGGACTGAAGTAATAGATTAGTAAAAAGTAATAAAGTTTGTTTATACAATTTCTCTGGTGGGGTGCCTTGCTGGCTTAGTGCAGTAAGCAACTCTTGATCTTGGGGTTATGAGTTGGAGCCCCACATTGGGCATAGAGTCTACTTTAAAAATAATTTTAAAATAAGTAAAATCTCTATATTTGGTGATAAGAATATCTTTTTTTTCTTACTATAGGGATGGTGCCTTTCATATAAGACTCATTGCTTTTAGGGGGACAGAGGAGGGTCTGAGTATCTTTGTTCTGGCTATTTTCCAAGTAGCTTCAATTCAAAACAATCAATATACCTCTGTGACAGCTTTTGGGGTGGCCTACCCTGGGTTCCTACAACATTCTCAGAAGTGCTCTCACATACATATCTCATTAGATTCCCTCACAAGTCTGTGGGGCAGCTATTATTAGGCCCATGTGAGGACACAAGTACTCAGAGAGTTAAGAATCAGGTTAGAGATTCCATGGGGCCAGCTGCACTCCCCATGGTAAATGAGGACAGAGAGCTGGTTTAAAGGAGACACTTTTTCGCATACCTCTATGCCCTAATTCTGACCAGGGTCCTCCTGTGTGAGCAGTTTCAATCTTGGTGCTGGATTGATCAGGACGATATTTCAGAACTGGAGCTCCTGTATGATGGCATTCTTAACCACAAATCAAGATCGTTTATAGCTATGATAAATAGGTAAACAGCCTCTGAGAAGGTAGATGGGTAGGCAGGAGTGATAACATGTTTCACACAGGCTTGGGGGAAGTGTTATAAGGAAGGCAAGATTAGATAAGCACCATCTTACAGAATCAGTGTAACTGTATCCTGGGGTCTGAGGGAACCAAAGCCTTCTTGTTTGGAAATATCAGCCAAGTCTTCGCTCACCTTCTGCATTCCCTTAAAAGGTGACAGTCCTTTCCACTTCACAGCCATGCAGCTTAAAATGCCATTTTCTTTCAGACTCACACTCTTCTGAGAACTGGTCTGCACTGTAAAACAGAATTAGCTAGAGAGTGATTGGTTTGGGTGGAAGAGAGGGCAGACAGGAGGTGTTTGAAATTCTCAAAATAAACTCCCCCTATGTTTTACAATTTTGTGTTTGTCTCACTCGGGCTCTAGCATATTTTCAGTTCTCATAAATGTTATTATCTAATGAGATTCATTACCTTCAAGGCTGGGAACAAAATGTTAACATTGGGCCCAAGTGCCTACGTTGGCTGGGGAAGGAATTTTAAGGTGGAGGTCAGCCCTTAGGGCAGCTGAGATAATGCTTTCTTCTCTCCATGCTGTGGACCCGCAGGTGGCCCTGGTGACTGAGATGGCATCCTCTCTAAAGGTCCTCGGCCTTGTCTTGGCCATGCTGTTTCCCCTATGTGGGCTGCTTGTACATGGCCAGAACCTTTCCTGGAGGGAATTCATGCAGCAGCACTACCTGAGCACAAGCTGGAAATTCAGTGACTACAAATGCAATGATCTCATGAGGGAAAGAGGAGCTCCAAAAGACAGGAACGATCACATCTTCATCTATACCTTTTGGCACAAAATTGAGCATATATGCCTTAGGAAGTGGAGAGATCGTTACAGAAATGTATATATATGGGCCCAGTATCCCTTCAAAATCCTCAGGTGCTACCAGGAGAGTGACAAAAAGAGCTACAGAGAGCATAGGAGCTACAGCTACATTGAATTTCACTGTGGCACGAATGGGTATGTCGACAGCATAGAGGACATCCAATTGTTAGACATCAAAAATTAGAAAGTCTACCCACACCCCCAGGTTTTAGTAGTGTGTCCATTACTTCCCAAGTGGTAGCCCAATGCCTACATCAACAGCTCTGGCTACTCCTGCCTTTGTACGTATGTGCCAATGTTTTCTAACTACTGGAGTTATGTATCACAAGATTTCTTGATATCAAAACTGCCTACGTTGTTTCTCTACCCAGAATACCTTTCTGTCCTCATCTACCTGATTTGCTCTTACATTTTTTTTTAAGTTGTAGCTTATATAGCTTTTCTTTTCTTTTTTTTTTTTTTTTACCAAACAGGGATCTTCCTGATATTGACTCTCCTTATACCTCCCCGAGCTGAATGATCTTCCCTTCCCTAAATAAATTATATCATTCCAATGTGTACGAAATTTATACATGTTATATGTGCATAGTATGTGTTGTGTGATTGGTATAGGGGTTACAGGGTGTGTCATACAGATTATGCTTGGATATGATTTGTGCTGAGTGTAGGGTTAAGGTGTGTGTTACTGGACATATTCGTCAAACATGTCTCTAAGGAAATGCATGCATTTTGTGTAGGTTAAGGAATTATGTTTCCTGAGACATAATACATTAAGTAGAAGATAATCACAGAAATGAGTTTACCTGATAACCTTTTTCACTAGGCAGAGAAAGAGAATCCAATAAAGGACTTTAAAATGCAACCTTCAAGAATGGGTCTTAAAATGCTGATGCATAGGAGCACATGTACCCCAATGTTCATAGCAGCACTCTCCACAATAGCTAAAACGTGGAAAGAGCCTAAGTGTCNGAATGGGTCTTAAGACTTAAATTTTGTTGGAGGAAAAAGGAAGTGAATTGCAGAACGAACTGTTGAGACAGAAGTAAGCAGAGTCCACGAGAATTCTGTTTGCTAAATGGGGAAGAGAGATTCAGAGAAAGATAAATCTTCGCTTCATATAATTTTGCCTCAGGCAGGTATGGGGAGGAGAAATACTAAACACTAAAGTACCTTGTGTTCTTTAGCCTCCTGCATTGTTGAAAGACTCCAGTCCTGAAACAATTAGAGAAAAAACCAATGTATGAACATTTTCAGTGAGATGGCTGTGCTCCTAGTCTGCAAAGGGAAACTCATTATATACCCTCAGGTTGGGAGGGGTCAGGGATAGAGTAAGTCTCTAAGACTAGGCTGTGCTCCTAGTTTGCCAAGCCTCAGCATTGCAATTTTTCAGTTCACCTGGGGATGAGCAGACAGCAAGGAGGTGATGCTGTATACCAACCAAACTCATAAGAGATTAGTGGTAAACCAGTAGTTCTGTATCAATAATCAGTTTACATATGAGGAATACTGATGGTTTTTCTCCGCTGATAAAAGCTGCTTCAGAATGCACTGGCAGCCACCTCTGCACTGTCAGCTTGGAATTTTCTCTCTCCCTCACTGTCCCTAGCCTGCTTGTGTTCTCTTTCTCTCAAAATAAATAAATAAACTTAAAAAAATGCAGGGGCATATTTTGTGGTGGCATTTTTGGGTCTCCTATAGTCATATTTCAGAGAGATCTTTTCTGGTCACCCACGGTTAAGTTTTCACAAATACCTCATTTAAAAAACTCTGAAAGTCCCTTTTATTAAAGTGTTAAAAGATGATAGGGGCACCTGGGCAGCTTAGTCACTTAAGTGTCCAACTTTGGCTCAGGTCATGATCTCATGATTCGTGAGTTTGAGCCCTGCGTCAGACTCTGTTCTGACAACTCAGAGCCTGGAGCCTGCTTTGGATTCTGTGTCTCCTTCTCTCTCTGCCCCTCCCTAACTCACACTCTGTCTCTCTCTCTCAAAAATAAGTAAAGATTAAAAAAAAAAAAGATGATGGTTCAAAACAGTATAGGAGGAGCACAGGGCTCCACAGGGCTCAACTCAGGGCTCCATCCCACAACCCTGGGATCATGATCTGAGCCAATACCAAGAGTCAGGTGCTCAACTGACTGACCCATATTGATCATTATTAACTAAAGTCCACAATTTAATTAGGATCAATTCTTTGCATTATATAGTTCTATGGGTTTTGACCATACATAATGTCATTGTAGGAGAGGAAAAATTTTCCTTGGCTCCCTAGGGGTCTCTGGCTGGGTCTGAAAATTAAACTGACAAAGAGAGATTTAGTAGGAGAAAAGCATACAAATTTTATTGAATTTTTTACATGTCCATGGGACCCATCACAAGGGAATGAAGAGCTGAAGAAGTGACCAGAGCAGGAAGCTTTTATACCTTTTAGACAAACAAACAATACATCTGTGAAAAATTGACAAGATAAAGGGGTTTGGTTTATGGGTAGTAAATGGTGAGAAAGGAACTACGAAGACAAGGGTTAGTTTAATAAGGTTTGTTTGCAGGTTCCTCTGGTACCACCTCCAGCTGGTAAGAGTTTGTCTACAGTAAAAGAATTTATTTCCTGCCTTTAGGCAAGAAAGGGAGAGCTTTTTCTGCATTTGATGATTCTAATTGCCTTTACTGCAAAATAATTTTTATGTCTAAGAGCCAGATTTTGAGATGACATAGTCTGGTTTCCTTCAGTATGAACAAGGAGTATCTCCCTGTTTATTTAGACTTTCTTTGATTTATTTCATCAGAGTTTTCATTATAGTTTCATATTGATCGTGTACATTTTTATTAGATTTATATCTAAATATTTCATTGTTCTTTGATGCCGGGAGCCGCACCGGCCTCTCTGGATGGCAGTCACAGCAAGGAAATGGCAATGTTTGCACAGCTTCTGCCATGAGAAATGAAGACTAGTATCTCCTTCTGCTACTACTGGCTCATGTTGGAAATGAGCCTGCTGGTATTGACCAGGCCTCACAATATTCCATATCAAACCCATATTCTGAACACAGTTACCTCATAGGAAAAGCATATTCCTGCCTTTACAAAAGAGATTTTAGATAAGAGCTCTGTGGATCATTGTCAAAAGGTTCTTCCTATGGGCCTTGCAGATCCAAGACTTAGATAATAAAGGGGGTTAAGAACACAAGAGTTACTCTTGAGCCTGGTCCCATATCAAAAGAGCCTAATTTATAGTTAAGGTACAGATAAGTACCGAACATAACTTACTAATTGGTGATGTATGGCAGTCCCTTCCTCGGGGCCTGCATTCCACAAACACCCTCCCTTACACTGGCAACTGGGATGAGGATTGATAAGAGTAGCTAAAACATAAGCCCAGGTGCCAAGATGGACACATTTAGGGCCCCCATGAGGACTTCCACACACAAACCAATTCAGAAACATTCATCCCCTTGAGAGCCATACAGAATGACTCCTAACTTATCTATATACAACCTAACCTATATATTATCCTGTTGATCACTAAGAGCATCCTGTTAATTCCTTGGTTGTAAATTCACTATGACTGAGATAATTCTGCAAAATATCAAAAACTTGTTATTGCAAAAGGCCTCCCATTGTAGAAATTCCTTTCTCTGACTTCATGTTGTTGCTGAACCTTTAAATAAAGACACCAAAACCGACAGGACAGAGATGCCTGCCTGGTGATCAGAAAGAATCTCGGGGCTCTCTCACTCTCTTTCGCCGACACCGTCCATCCTTCAGGGACCCCTGGACCTGTCGGAGCCAGCGCGGCCTCCGACACTTTGATGCTAATGTAAAAATTTTTTTTAATTCCAATAGTTCATTGTTGGTATATAAGAAAGCAATTGATTTTTGTATGTTAACCTTGTATACTATAATTTTGCTATAAATAGACATCATTTTTATCCTGTAGATAATTGAAGCCATTAAAAGCAAGAGTGTCCCACTATTATATTTATGCTCCAGGAATACTAACTTGGAAGTGATATGTACAATGGATTGGAAGAAAAAGAAGAAGCTCAAGGCTGGGAGTCCATGTAGGAGGCTTTTATGTGAGCCCTTCATGAGACAACAAGATTGTAAATAAGGCTACTGCAGCACCAATGGAAAAGTAAGAACAGATTAAAGAGGCAAATACACTAAATTTGTCCTTCTCCTTCATATGTATGGGTCTCTTTGTTACGAAACTCAAACTTGTCCATGCATCTGATATGCAGTAAGCCAAATTCTGAGACACTGGATTTAAAACAACAAAGAAAGCTTTATTATCAGAAAGGCAGCCCAGGGATAAGGTAGGGGATCATTCCCAAAGCTGTCTTGCCCTGATGAGCTTAGTGACAGCTTATATACATGAGGGAGAGGAAGGTACAGGGTTTCCTGAAATCTTTTTAGGAGAGGGGCCTTGAAACAATCTGGAGGTAAGCATTCTTCTGGACAATGAGTTGCTATTTGGGACCTGGGATCAGATATATTAAGATAAATGTTACTGTCTGGTCTCCATTAGGTGTCTATAATCAGTGAGTAAACAGGGAGTAGGGGTGAAAAATTGATCGACTGTGCATGGGGTTAAGAGGTACATTAAACATAAGTAGAGAACAAAACAATGTGGAACTAAGTTAATGCAATTAATTCAGCTATAGTTTTGCTCATGCTTTCAAAACAGGTCCAAAAAACCAACAGTCCGGCCTCATCTTCATACACAGTTCCCTCTTTGGGGCACCCTTACCACCTCTTCACCTAACTTCTAATTAATCCTCAAAACTCAGTTCAGGTGTTGTTGCCTTCTCTCTACTCACTCCTCACAGTCCCTGTTGTTTCCTCCACCACAACGGTAAGTGCTATTTATTTGTATTAATATGCAATGTATTTGTCTATTTATCTGTCTCTTTCATTAAATCATGAGCTCCTGAATCTGAGTAGCCAGTATCTAGCCCCCAATAAACATACACATAAATAAATAATTCATTCACATCTGTTGTTGGAACTCACAACATTATCAAGTACATGGCAGCTATTATATCAAATATACATGGTGTGTTTTGTCCTAAAGAACTGAAATCATAGAGCTTCAAAATGCTGAAGCTTCAGATCAGGAAGGAAGCACTCAACCCATATCAGAAAGTCATCAGTTCCTCAAAATTTCTTTGAGTCACGTTGTTTGCTTAAATAGGGCTTACTCTTCCTGCGTCTGCAGTGATATTGATTTTAAACCGTGAGTTTAAGAGTCTGGGTTTCATCTACACTGTGCATGAGAAGTTCATCTTTCAAGTCCTAGGTTTCTCTTTCCTAGGGCCCAGAACCCGTCAGTCCCCTGCTGCACACAGGTGGCAGGTAGCTCTGGCATACCTGGGAGAGGAACAGCAGACAAAAAGCCTCTGAGCCTGGAACTAACCACTGCTTCTGTTCTCAGTGGGAGCCCGAACACGGAGACCTGGTAAGGGGAGAAGCCTCGGGGCCAGGGAGTAGAGTGGTGAAGATGGCTGGAAGGTCCTGGTCAAAGAGATAGAGGATAAATATTCCAGGAGGGAGGAGGGAAGAGACAATGTTTTGTACACATATGTATAGGAAAAAGAGAAGAATGTGATCTGCCAATCAGAGGAAAAGTCATCTTACCTCATATTCCTCCTCACTGGGCTTCAGGCTCTTCATAGGATTGTGAGACTCAAGTGAGAAAGAAGAAGTTAAAAAAAAAAAAAAAAAAAAAACAGTTGAATNGGGTTGTGAATAATAATTTTGTTCTTATCGCTTCTACTACCATCACTATCTCATTTTTTTTCCTCTTCTTACACAGAAAAGATGATGCTGGATCTTCTGGGACGCTTTCCTCTCCTCCTGTTGCTGCTGGGTTTATGGGAGCCAGTGCATCCACTTTGTGCCCAGCCTCAGTCCCTCACCAGGGCACAGTGGTTTGAAATTCAGCATGTAAGGTCAAGCCATGTCAACTGCAACAGGGAAATGAATGGTGTCAATAATTATACTAGGAACTGTAAGTCTCACAACACCTTTCTGCAGGACTCCTTCAAGAACGTGTCTGATACCTGTCTTTTGCCCAACGTGACCTGCAAAAATGGCCTGCATAACTGCCACCAGAGCCCACAGCATATTAATATGACTGACTGTAATCTCACTGCAGGGAGGTATCCCAACTGCACCTACAGAAATTCTTACCCGCAGATGTTCTACATTATTGCCTGTGATCCCCCTCAGCAGGGTGACCCTCCGTATCCATTGGTTCCTGTACACTTAGATGGAATTTTTTGAAGTTTCCATCACTTTCCCTCTCACTTGGCACAGGTTCTCTTATGATCTCCTCCGCTATTTCTTTTCTGTGGTTGATTTCCATGGTTCTCATAGAAGAAAGAAGAAGTGTACTGGGGGGATTCACATGCTGAGAATGCAAGACCAGTGTTGGGGACAAACAGAAATGGGATTTTTTTCTGCTTTGGAGCTCTGTGTGTTTTTAAGGAAGGCAATAGGGAAGAGGGCAGAGAAAGACACAGGCCTCCATATTTTTAATCTTGGAACTTCTGCTAAGCTTTGCTGCACTGTGTTCACAGCAATAAAACCACTTTCTTTTGCATTGTAATGACTATGACTATGTGTGTTTGGGATCCCTGTACATCATTGCCACCCTGGAGCCATTTAGACTTGCATTTGCCAGGATTCTCAGAGCTATTTGGGTCTTAGGCAACCTTTGAGGTTATGAAGCAACCCTGGGCCTCTGCCACTTCCCTCACCCCTGTGTCTTTGGGACTATGGAGCAAGAAAGTTCTCTATCCCTTCAAACTCTGCTCATAGATTTTACATATTTCCCTTAAAACCATTGTCTATGTTTATTTGTAGGTGGCATGGATGCCTCAAGAGTGTTTTGATAGCACTTTCACACACAGATTCTAACACTGACAACTGATGCATCCTAGATCTTTACTATTGGTTTCTATATGTTAATCAGATAATGTTTTAAATACAGGTAGTAGTAGGGATAATAATCCACTCTAGGCTTAGAGTCAGTTCTCCCGTTATCATTTTTTTAAAAAACCATTTTTTTTAATGATTAGTTACTTATTTTGAGAAAGAGAGAGAGAGTGCTAGGAGGCGAGGGGCAGAGAGAGGGGAAGAGAGAGAATCTCAAGCAGGCTCTGCACTGTCAGTGCAATCTCATGAACCACAAGATCATGACCTGAGCTAAAATCAAGAGTTAGATCCTCAACCAATTGAGCTACCCAAGTGTCCTCAATTCTCCCAATCTTTTGGAATGGATAAAGAGAGAAAACATAGATTCAAGAAAAAAAAAAAAGCAGTAGGAAACTAAAAACATTCTTGGCTTATGTAAATGCTGAAATTTCACAGAAATCATGGTGCTTTGGAACAGGTAGTGGATTTAGAAATTGAAAGACTGGGGTTAAGAATTAGGCTGGGATTAAGAATTTAGGTCTTAGATATAGGGGAAGAAGAACAATTTTCCCGCTATCCTAGATTCTTGACTGAGACCCTGATAAAAAGGCAGATTAATGGGACAAAAACTATTTTAATTATGTACATATGGGAACCCCACAAAAATATGAGACTCAAAAGCCAGCTGAAGCTTATGTACCATCCTGGGCTAAGGAAAGGATAGGAGTCAAGGGCTTTAAAAGAGGGGAAGGCAATTCATAGGAAGGTGAGAAGAGGAAATGTTTGGTAAACAAAATTTGCCCTGCCATGCTTATATGAAAAAGCAATCCCTGTCATAGCTCACTTCCAGGTACAGGTCCCCTTTCTCATGTAAATTTGCTCTACAAAAGGGTAACCTCTACTCTGCTTTCAGAATTTCTCCTGTGTTTGCACTTTTTTCAAAATGAACAACTTAAAATAATTCTTATGCCAGAATCCTTTTTGAGGATTCTGCTACACATCATACCCTTCGGTTTCCTTATCAACTACTAGACTCATTGGGCTAGCAGGCCAGTGTAAGTTAAAGTGTTTTGTAGACTGATCTGACTTTGAGTAGCAGCCAAACACAATGCATATTGGAACGGCCACTTACTGAAGTAGTTTCAAGTCCGTCAATTACCAGTACTACAGAATGGTTCTTTCCAAACCAAACTGCTCCTTTAACAGGTGTGCTAATTGTGCTCACCTTCCTTTATGCCACATATTTATAGTATATCTTTGAAACAAAGACTGAAATATGAAGTTTCAGGTTTCAGGAACATGGATTCCAAGGGTACTAAATATTTAAGGCCCCTCTCAGTGGAAGAGAAATGCAAGCAGGACAATTTGGCATCTGAGAAGGTGGGTACCTAGTAGGGGAAATTCTGAGGGAATTTGAGTCTTCCAATTTAGAGCAGCTTTCAATAGTATTCATATTTAAGCAGTGTTGTATTTACATTGTATAGATTCAGTCTTCAAGAAAAATCTGTGGGGAGTAGACAGAAGGATCTGTGTTCGTGTTCAGTGTGAACCAGTGTAAGAAAGTAGCTTCATCCTCAGGGAAAGGGATCTTCAGATGGCCTGCGCTGACCTGATTGGGAATCAAAATGGACTTATGTACAATATGAATGACAGGGCTTAGGAATGGTGGTGGGGGTTCGGAGCTGACAGCCAAGAAATAACTTTTGAAGATGTCTTTGGTACAAAAAGGTGATTTTAGTAAAGCACAAGGACAGGACCCATGAGCAGAAAGAGCTGCACTGGGGTTGTGAAGAGTGACTGGTTATATACTATGGAATTGGGGGAGATAAAGACAAAAGGAGGCCTCCAGAAGGACTTTGATATGTGAAAAAGGATTCCTAAAATACCCGAGTCTTTGCTATTGTCAAGCTAAAGTTGTTTTTCCTCTAACAAGGCATTATCATTAGAATGGTAGGGTGTTCCCAGAAAAATGTTCTACTCTGTATTTGTCTCAAATATTTGTCAATGGGCTGTAGGTTATAAGGAAATTTAATTTTATCTCCCATTTTCTTCTTGCCTTTGCTCCCCACAGCCCTATGGAGGAGAGGATGATACTAGGGGCTACAGGAAACTGAATCCATACATTTCTAGAGATTAGGCTATTGATTGTAAACCAATAGAGACATGTCCTGCATGACTGTGATCTCCATCAGTCAACCATTTGTTTCCTTTCCTTTTGCTCTTGGGCAGCCAGGAGTGCTCAAGGAATATCACACTTATCCCACTGGTGGGGGGGTGGGGGGGGCGGTGCTAGCTTGTGCTTTGTCCTCAGCTTGCCTTATGCTCCCTCATCATAAACATTACCTAGACAATTCCAGGGATTCTTGGAGAAAATAACCTAGTAAAAGACTGAATTTCCTTTACTCAAACCACTCACTTACTCAATATTACTCAACTAAGTTATTTATACATTAAGGGAACTCAAAGATGGAAGAAATTGTAGAAGGGAGTAAGAATGAGGATAACTTTGGGGAAATCTTTTATGATGAAAGGTGTTAGTTCTAAATAAATGGAATAGACTGTAGTGGAGTCTCTCTCAGATTTGTGCTATTTTCTGCATCCAATAATGTATTGTGGGAGAGTCAAGATAATTGACTAAATCAGATATTCATTTACATATATCCCTAAATCAGCTAAAGTGACCTGATAGTCCTTATACAATGATCCAAAAAGTAACAACAAATTTAGAAGGTAGGAGTTAAGGTGGCACAGTAGGGGAACCTATGCTTGTCTTGTCCCTTCAACATAGCCAGATAAAGATCAAAGCATTCTGAACCCCCAAGAAATCAGTCTGAGGACTGAGAACAAACTGCACATCCAGAGGGAGAGAAACGGCCACATCGTGGAAGTTAGGAGCTGCAGAGAGTTGACTTGGGGGAGAAAATAATCGAGGCTGCTACAGAGGGGAGGGACCCCTGATCAGGGAGAGGGAAGCAAGAGAGAAAGAGTGAAAGCAGCACACAGGGAATTGCACAATAAAAACTCTTCCCCCAAACCATTGACTGAGAAAAGAAGAGAGGCTGACTATTGCAAGTTTTTAAAAGCAGCGAATCTCAATGCTTGAAGTTTTAAAAGTCCACACTGATGTGGGAAACAAAGGCAGAAGGAAATGCAGACAAAATCATATTTCCTTATGACCTGCAGCCCATTGACAAATACTTGAGGCAGGCAAAGTAGAACATTTCTCCCAGAACTCCCTACTGTCTTAATATTAAAGTTTTGCCAGAGGGAAAAACAACTTTAGCTTGACAGTAGCTAGGCCTCCAATATCCTGTGAGTCTTCTTTAGCATATGAAAATCCCTTTGGAAACTTCCCCTTCACTTTACCTCCCACAACTCCTAAATATATAATCAGTTTCTCCTTATGGTCCCAGGGCAGCTCTTCCTGCCCACGAGTCTTGTTGCCATGCTTTAATAAAATCACCTTTTTGCACCAAAGATGTCTCTGTCGGAGGCCGCGCCGGCTCCGACAGGTCCAGGGGTCCCTGAAGGATGGACGATGTTGGCGAGAGAGAATGAGAGAGCCCCAAGATTCTTTTTGATCACCAGGCAGGCATCTCTGTCCTGTCAGTTTTGGTGTCTTTATTTAAAGGTTCAACAATCATATGAGGTCAGAGAAAAGGAATTTCTTACAATGAGAGGTCTTTTGTGATATCAATTGCAGAATTATCCCAGTCATGGTGAATTTACAACCAAGGAAATAACAGGATGCTCTTAGTGAGAGACAGGATAACATATAGGTTACATTGTATATAGATAAGTTAGGAGTCATTCTGTCTGGCTCTCAAGAGGATGAATGATTCTGAATTGGTTAGTTTGTGGAAACTACCAAGGGGGCTCTATATGTATCAGTCTTTGCATCTGGGTTTATGTTTTAATTACTCTTATCTGTCCTCATCCCAGCTGCCAGTGTAAGGGAGGGTGTTTGTGGAGCGTAGGCCTTGAGGAAGGGACTGCCATACATCACCAATTAGTAAGTTATGTTCGGTACTTATCTGTACCTTAACTATAAATTAGGCTCTTCTGATATGGGACCAGGCTCAAGAGTAACTCTTGTGTTCTTAACCCCCTTTATTATCTAAGTCTTGGATCTGCAAGGCCCATAGGAAGAACCTTTTGACAATGATCCACAGAGCTCTTAACTAAAATCTCTTTTGTAAAGGCAGGAATATGCTTTTCCTATGAGGTAACTGTGTTCAGAATATGGGTTTGATATGGAATATTGTGAGGCCTGGTCAATACCAGCAGGCTCATTTCCAACATGAGCCAGTAGTAGCAGAAGGAGATACTAGTCTTCATTTCTCATGGCAGAAGCTGTGCAAACATTGCCATTTCCTTGCTGTGACTGCCATCCAGAGAGGCCGGTGCGGCTCCCGGCATGTCTCAAGAATTCTTTTCTTGGCTGTCGGCTCTGGAGCCCACCACCATTCCAAAACCCCATCACACACCAACACTGGGGTCTGCCTAGCTGACTCAGTGGTGCTCCTCTGGGGAAGGAGGACAGAGGCCCAGGAGTGGAAAGTGTGGTCTGAGGATCCCCTGGGTCTCATGGGGAAAAACAGTTCCCCTTTGGAGTGTGTTTGGAAGAGGCAGCACTGCCTCTCAGGACAAAATAGAAGGCAGGTGCAATTAAACAGCCCCATTAATTAGCATAGCAGCAGAGACACCTGCTGAAGGCAGCTAACCTGGAAACTAGTTTTTGGCTGCACTTTACCTTTAACTCCTAGCTCCAAGAGATCGTGTGACTGCTTTGCTTAGACAAATAGGCACCAATCACAGCATGGTGAAACCCTCTCCAGAGAATCAGCATGGGTTTATGCTGCACTGGGTCTCTAAAGTTTGGAGCTTTGAACCCCAGCCATGTACCTGAGATAAAGCACAGAAGTACTGTGCCACCAGGCAGACAGACAGCTCAGCACAAACAAGGTGAAGGCAGGGTTCTGACAGAAGTCTGGGACACAAGAGGGGAGATACTTTACTTTTCTGTGAGGGCTTCCTTGAACAGCAGCAGGCCTGGTCCAAGGCAGAGAAAGCAAGGACACGCCATTTTCTTCCTGCCCATCAGCAAAGACAGATTTCAGTGAGCAACATAGCACTCCTGTGGGGGCTGGAGCAGCTTACACCAAGCCCCGCCCACTGCACCCTTCAGGTGCATCTCTACAAGGGCAAGTCAGCCTGAGAAACTGCCAAGCAGACCCCTTCCCCAGAACACCAGCGCACGCGCGCGCACACACACACACATACACACACACACCTGCCCTAGGCCCGCACCAAATCTACTGATCATAAAGTGCTGCAAAGTTTCAGCTCTAGGGGAAATAGGATCTAGCCTTTTCTAACAAGCAGACCAAAACACACCTATTTAAAACTTACCATACACTGGACCAGATCCAAACACTCCACACTGCAAGCAAGGAGAAGCTCTGCAAAGGACTGATCAGAGGGAAGGAGCATCCAAAACACAGCAGCAGAGTGCACACAGCATACACCGAAAAAACTTCTCAAAGCACCAGGCCCTGGAAAATACATGCTCTATTCTTAATATAGCCATTATTCTCAGGAGCAGGAAATGTAACAGATTTCTATAACACACAGTAGACAGGTCTAGGCAAAATGCTAGATAAAGGAATTCATCCCAAAGGAAAGAACCGGAAGAGGTCACAGCCAGGGATCTAATCAGAGCAGAAATAAATAATATGTCTGAACTAAAATTTAAAACAAAAATCATAAGGATACAAGGTGGGCTTGAGAAAAGCACAGAAGAAACCAGAAAGACCCTTACCACAGAGATGAAAGACTTAAAAACTAGGGGCACCTGGGTGGTTCTGTTGGTTATGCGTCCAACTCTTGATTTTGGCTCAGGTCATGTTCTCATGGTTCATGAATTCAAGCCCTGCATCAGGCTCTGTGCTGCTGGTGTGGAACCCACTTGGGATTCTGGTTTCTTCTCTCTCCATCCCTACCTTGCTTACTCTCTTTCTCCTTCAAAATAAGTTTTAAAAATAAACTTAAAAAAAGACCTAAAAACTAGTCAGGACTGAAATAAAAATGCTATAACCCAGATGCAAAACTGACTGAATGTATCGACACTATTCTCCAGAATAGATCACATATTGGGTCACAAATCAGGCCTCAACAAGTACAAAAAGATTGACACCATACCATGCATATTTTCAGACCACAACACTATGAAACTTGAAGCCAACCACAAGAAAAAAAATTGGAACTATAAATACATGGAAGTTAAAGGACTTCCTTCTAGAGAATGAATGAGTTAACCAGAAAATTGAAGAAGAAATAAAGAAATAAATGGAGCAATTGAAACTGAAAACAGGACAGTCCAAAACCTTTGGGATGCAGCAAGGGTGGTCCTAAGAGGGAAGTGTATAGCAATACAGGTCTGTTTCAAGAAGCAAGACAAATCTCAATACACAGCTTAACCTTACACCTAAAGGAGCTAGAAAAGGAGAAGCTAATGAAGCCTAAAGCCAGCAGAAGAAGGGAAATAATAAAGAATAGAGTAGAAATAAATGATATAGAAACAACAACAACAACAAAAACAAAAATAGATCAATGAAACTAAGAACTGGTTCTTTGAAAGAATTAATAAAATTGATAAAACTCTAGTCAGACTTATCAAAAAGAAAATAAAAAGCACCCAAATAAATAAAATCATGAAAGAGGAGAGATCACAACCAACACAACAGAAATACTAAGAATTATAAGAGAATATTATGAAAAATTATATGCTAACAAATGGCAATCTGGAAAAAAATGAATAAATTCTAAGAAACATACAAAACTTAAACAGAAAAATTGAAGACCCATAACCAGGAAAAAATTGAATCAGCAATCAAAAATCTCCCAATAAACAAAAGCCCAGGGCCAGTTGTCTTTCCAGGGAAATTCTAACAGACATTTAAAGAAGAAATAGAGGCATCTGGGTGGCTCAGCCAGTTAAGCATATGACTCTTGATTTTGGCTCATGGTTCATGGGATGGAGGCTGACAGCACAGAGCTGGGATTCTCTCTCACTCTCTCTCTGCCTCTCCTCCACTCATGCTCTCTCAAAATAAATAAATAAATTTTAAAAAATAAAGAAGAGTTAATATCTATTCTTCTCAAACTTTTCTAAAAATTAGAAATGGAATGAAAACTTCCAAACTCATCTACAAGGCCAACATCATCTTGATTCCAAAGCCAGACAAAGACCTCACTAAAAAGCACAATTTACAAGCCAATATCCCTGATGAACATGGATGGAAAAATTGTCAACAAGATAGTAGCAAATCGAATCCAACAGTATATTAAAAAATTATTCACCACAATCAAGTGGGATTTATTCCTAGGCTGAAGGGGTAGTTCCATATTTTCAGATCAATTAATGTGATACACCACATTAGTAAAAAAGGATAAGAACCATATGACACTCAATAGATGCAGAAATAGCATTTGACAAAATACAGCATCCATTCTTGATAAAAACCCTCAATAAAGTAGTGATAGAGGCAACATACCTCAACATCATAAAGTCCATATGCAAAAGACCCACAGCTAATATCATCCTCAATGGGGAAAAACTGAGAGCTTTTTCTCTACAGTCAGAGACAAGACAGGGATGTCCAGTCTCATCACTGTTATTTAATATTGTACTGGAAGTCCTAGCCTCAGCAATCAGACAACCAAAAGAAATAAAAGGCATCCAAATCATCAAGGAAGAAGTCAAACCTTCACTATTTGCAGATGATATGATACTCTATGTAGAAAACCCAAAAAAATGCCACCAAAAAATTGCTAGAACTAATACATGAATTAAGCAAAGTCACAGGATATAAAATCAACATACAGAAATCTGTTGCCTTTCTACACACCAATAATGAAGCAGCAGAAAATAAATCAAGTAATTGATCCTATTTACAATTGCATCAAAAACAGTAAGATACTTATGAATAAATTTAACCAAAGAGGTAAAAAATCTGTACTCTGAAAACTATAAAACATTTATGAAAGAAATTGAAGAGGACACAAAGAAATGGAAAAACATTCCATGCTCAGGGATTGAAAGAACATTGTTAAAATCTCTATACTACTCAAAGCAATCTACACATTTAAATGCAATTCCTCTCAAAATAACACCAGCATTTTTTACAGAGGTAGAACAAACAATTCTAAAATGTATATGGTGCCACAAAGGACCCCGAATAGCCAAAGCAATCCTGAAAAAGAAAAGCAAAGCCTGGAGGCATCACAATTCTGGACTTCAAGATGTAGTACAAAACTGTAGTCATGAGGACAGTATGTTACTGCTGTAAAAACAGACACATAGATCAATGGAATAGAATAGAAAACCCAGAAATGGACCCACAACTATATGGTAAACTAGTCTTCAACTAAGAAGGAAAGAATATCCAATGAAAAAAAGACAGTCTCCTCAACAAATGGTGTTGGGGAAACTGGACAGCAACATGCAGAATGAAACCAGACCACTTTCTTACACCATACACAAAAATAAATTCAAAATGGATGAAAACCTGTATGTGAGACAGGAAACTATAAAAATCCTAGAGAAGAACAGAGGCAGTAACCTCTTTGACTTTGGCTGAAACAACTTACTAGACACATCTCCGGAACAAAGGGAAACAAAAGCAAATATGAACTACTGAGGCTTGATCAAGATAAAAATCTTCTGCACAGCAAAGGAAACAATCAACAAAACTAAAAGGCAACCCACAGAATCTCAATCTTCTGTTGATAAATATGTAGAAAATTTTTACCAAGGTAGATTTAGATGTGGAATTGTCGAGCCATATGTGTATTTTCAATTTTACTGAATATCGCCATTATTTTCTTCAAACCAATCATAGCAGATGGTATTTTCCAAAGATGTCCACACCAACATATCCTATTCTGCATGCTCTTCTTGTAGTGTAATATTGATTCTCCTTCATTAAAAGGTACAGTCTGTGTTTCCTTTCCCTGAGTGTGGGTTAGTTTTAGGAACTCCTATTTTATTTTTTAATGTTTATTTTTGAGAGAAAGAGTACAAGTGGGGGAGGTATAGAGAGAGAGGAGAGACAGAGGATTTGAAGCGGGCTCTGCAATGGCAGCAGAGAGACCCATGCAGGGCTCGAACTCACAAACCACCACGAGATCAGGACCTGAGCCAAAACCAGACGCTCAATGACTGAGCCTCCCAGGCCCCTGGAACTCATTTCTAATACACAGAATGCAGTGTAGGTAGCACTGCATGATGTCCACGGCCAAGTCCTAAGAGGTGATACAGCTTCGGCTGCATTCTCCCTCTGTCTTGGGACACAATCACCATGCTATAGAGAAGCCCGTGCCACCCAGAGAGGCCCAGCTAAGGTCTCAGCCAGTATCAATCATTTATCATTCAGTAAATATGTCTTCAGGTGATTCCTGCTCTTAATCTTTGAGTCCTCCAGCTGTGGCCTCAGATATTGGAATGGAGACGAGCTCAAATTTTCCCCTTCTTTATAACAAAAACACCCAAACAAGGGAGATTTCTCACACAAATCTTCTACAGGAAATATTGAGCAATATAATAGCCTATGGCCCCAGGTTTTACCACATATGCAGAAATGTTCTTTTTTCCCCTCTTGTGAGGGGAAAAAGTAGCATCCTCCTAACAGTTAACTAACAACAGTTGATAAACTGGCATTAGCCAAGATTGCAATGCAGGCTGCTGCTCAGTGTCTAATCTACTCATGCTGTGTTCCAGCTACTGTTTTAATCAAAGGAGCTTACCATGCTGGGTTCTCAGAGAGTTCACTACCAAAGACAGTGTAAAGCCAGGGAGTGTTTTAGTTGTTTTTCTGTTTGTTTGGTTTTTATTTAACTGAAATCCTTACTTCATCCAGATTTCCTTATATTTTACCAATGTCCTTTTTCTGTTCCGGCATCCCCTCCAAGACACCACTTTTATTTAGTTGTCATGTATCCTTAGGCTCCTCTTGACTATGACAGACTTTCAAACTATCCGTGTTTTTGAGGACCACGATAATTTTATAGAGAACTGGTCAAGTATTTTGCAAGATGAAATTGTTCTAGTTTTAAACCAATTTTTCTGGGCCTCCTGGATGGCTCAGTCGGTTCAGCTTCGGACTCTTGATTTAGGCTCAGGTCATATCCCTGGCTCTGGACTGACAGCACAGAGCCTGCTTGGGATTCTCTCTCTCCCTTTCTGCCCATAACCCCCCCACCTTCAAATATAAAAAAATAAACATGAACCCAAATTTTCTTTCAAATTGTCATTAATTGGTGGGCCCAGGCTGCAAGGAAGAATAGTTGGCTTTTGTGCTGAAAAGACTTGTGGTAGGTATAAAAACAACGGCATCTCCTTGGAAGTGGGGGATTGATTGATTTTTACACTGACAAGAATTTAACCTGCAGCTTTCGGAACAGAGAGAATGTGGTTCTGGCTGGAGCATGGAGACGAGGGCCCCTAGCCCCACCAGGCTCCCAGGGCAGGCGATCTATCACACCCGGCATCTTCCTGCTGTGTCCACCAAGCACAGGGCAGGGTGTCCAGCTGGACCAGCCCACGGCCATAGTCAGTCTGGTACATGGCACCTCTGCAGGGTCTGCGCCCCCTTCCTACAGTTGCTCCTGGGTGCCAGAGGTCCCTCGGGGACAGGGCAGGGAACCACGGGAGCCCCTGGCTCTGAGGAGCACCTGTTAGATGAGACCCGGGCCCCTGCCTTCTCTCGGGGCCCAGTGAGAAGGGCATCCAGGAAAGACCTGAGGTCCCACAGTGAAGACTTCAGGGACGCGGTGCGCTAGGGGCTGTATCCAGGCTCTCTGTCAGGGTTCAGATCCCCGCTCCGCCCACGTACTTGCCTTAGTCCCCCACTTCAAGCAGCAGTCTGTGAGAGTTGCAGTTGCTCCACAGTTTTGATGATATGTGGTATGATCAGTCATTTTAATTTTGACCATTATAAGCGTGTAATGGTTCTAATTTGCATTTCCTTAATGACCGATGATACTGAACAATTGGATAGTTCGATTTCCTATTTCTAAATGTTGAGTTTTGAGGTTTCTTGATGTGCTCTGGATACATATTTTAAAAAATCAGATATCTGGTTTGCAAATACTGTCCTAGTTAGTAGCTTGTCTACTCATTCTCCTGATACTTCTTTTAAAGAACAGAAGTCCCAATTATGTTTATAGCTTTATTGACATTGAGCTGAAACACAATACACTACATGCATGTAAAGAGTAGAGTCTGGTTAAGTTTTGACCTGTGTATCTACTCATGAAACCACCACCATAATCAAGATAGTAAACATATCCATGCTTCCCCCAAATTTTCTTCCTACTACTTTATAATCCCTCCTCCCTGATTTACTGCCCCCAAACCCACCCCAACTATGTAAGTTTTGAAGCCAAGTGGTGTTAGCCTTTCAACTTTGTTCTTTTTTAAGTTGTTTTGGCTATTCTAGGTTCTTTGCATTTCCTGTGAATTTTAGAATCTGCTTATTCGCCAGGGATTTTGACTAGGATTGATTTGAATCCATAGATCAATTTGGGGAAAACTGACATCTTAATAATACTGAGTCTTTAGACCCATGGACAAAATATAGCTCTCCTAACATTTTCTTGGCAAATCTTCTGATTTTTAATATTGATGAGGTTCAGGACGCACTGTCTCAAAAGATGACACCTTGGCATAATATATGTTCATCAATGTGTTCCCATTGCTGAGATGAAGGAAAACATGGAACCTTCCCTTCTGCCCTAACACCAAGCTCCACTGCTCTAGTCCAAGATGTATGATGGGATGAGTTATTTCAGGGACTGGGGGATATAACAGTGGCACACAGAGCACTGATCCAAGAAATTAAGAGACTCAACTCAAGAGAACTGGAAGAATTGGTGACAGGGTGTATTAGTTTGCTAGGTCCACCATAACAACATACCACAGACGGAGTGCCTTAAACAATAGAAGTTAATTTTCTCACAGTTCTGGAAACCAGAAGTCCAAAATCAAAGCTTCGGCAGGTTTGGTTTCTTCTGAGGCCTCTTTCCATGGCTTGCAGAAGGCTGACTTCTTGCTGTGCTCTTACATGGTCTTTTCTCTGCCCATGTGCACCCCTGACATTTCTGTGTGTTCAAACTTCCTCTTCTTATAAAGACACCAGTCACATTGGATTAGGGCCCACCCTAAGGGCCTCATTTTAACTTAATCACACCTTTAAAGTCCCTAACTTCAAATATAGTCACATTCAGAGATAGAGTCAAAACATCCTGAGAACCTAGGGCTTCTACATATAACTTTTGAGAGAACATAATTCAGCACATAGCAGAGGGCATAAAGAAATGGTTTATAGGACCCCCTAGAAACCAAGCAATTGTGTGAGGCACCCATGTATTTTAGTGTCTAATTACAGCATGGCTGCTTTCTGAGGTGAGGATACAATGAATAAATTTAGCCTGAACCCTGCTCTTATGATAGCTGTTTATTTGGGGACTACCAAAGGTCTTGAGGATTTCACAGATAGCAGTTCTATAAAGAAATGTATTGAGGAAAGAAATGATGGTTTTACATAATACATTATTTAGGCTGACTGAAGAAATTGCAGGTGTATATGGGTGCTCTAAAAAAGACAAGGACTGGATATCATTTTACGGAACTTAAGTAAAACATCAAGTCTCACTATAGAGTTCGCCCATCATTCCTAGAAGCTCCCCCCAAAAAGAAGGTAGATTTCTGGAAAAGTGAAGCTATATTTCCTTTGAGAAAAAATAGATTTTCCTCCTACTCTTGAGTGATTTGATCAGTGAACTTTCTAAACCAGGAAGTCAACAGATTCAAGAGGACTGTGCACCCAACTATGCACTCCTTTCTGATCTTGTTTTCTCATCCCTTTTTATCTTCAAGTGTTTCTAGACCTACTTCCTTGATGCCATATCCATAATTCCCTCTACCTTCCTTCCTTCTCACTTCCTCTGCTTTCTTCACTGCCTGCTCTCTCCCAACCTCAACACTCCCACTTATTCAGTCTCTCTGGCTGAGAGCAGATCCAGTTGCTGGGTGTAATACTAAGAAATATATCATGGGTCTCCCACTGGTACAGAACTGCCTCTCTGGAAACAGTGGGCAGGGGAAGGAAAGTTTGGGGTGTAGAAATTTGGGGAAGGACTTTTTTAGGATGCTAAATTCACCATTGTTGAAAAAATTATCTTCTCTTCCTAGAATTGCTTTGCACCTTTGCCAAAAAACAAATAGACCATATTTGTGTGGGTCTATTTCTGGGTTCTATTGATCTGTGTGTCTATTCTTCTACCAATTCACACCAAAATATGTACACAGATGTTTAAAGCAGCTGTCTTTATAATCATCCAAAATTGAAACAACTCAAATGTCTTCCAATGGGTGAATGGACAAGCAAGCAGTAGAACACCCGTGCAATAGAACACTACTGAGCAATTAAAAGGAACAAACTATTGATTCACACAACAACTTGGGTAACTTTCGAAGGCATTACATTGAGTAAAAGAAATCAGTCTTGGAAAGTTACATACTGTGCAATTCTATTTCTATGATATTTTGAAAAGAAAACAATAGTGACAGCAAATAGATCAGTTGGGGTAGAGGAAGTATATGACTATAAATAGATAGCAGAAGGAGAAATAGGGGTAATAGAATTGTTCTGTGTCCTGGTTGTGATAACAGTTATGCAAGTCTGCCAGTGAGCTTCTTCCTCAACTATACACCCCAACAGTTATTTCTTATTGCACTTTCTTGAGACATTGACAATGACCAGAATATTCCAACTTCCAGACTAGAAAAGCCCTGATAGCAGCGGAATGCCTGCAAAACCACCCCATGTGTCCCTTTCCCTAAGATCATGAACTGAACAGATACCCACTCCACCTGTGATCATGTGCTCCCTGCCTGCTCCCTTGCATGTACCCCCCTGGATCTCTCTTAGAAAACTCTAGGTGTCCATCTCTGCAGGCAGAGAGGTCAGTTGTTAAAGGGTAGAGCCTGCTGCCTCACCCAGATGCTGACACTGGAAGATAAAATTCTCCCATTCTCTTTTTCTTTTTTTTTTTAATTTTTTTTTTTTTTTTTTTTTCTAGGGGAGAGAGAGAGACAGCGTGAGCAGGGGAGGGTCAGAGAGAGAGGGAGTCACAGACTCTGAAACAGGCTTCAGGCTCTAAGCTGGCAGTTAGCACAGAGCCCGACGCGGGGCTCGAACCCACGAACAGCGAGATCATCACCTAAGCGAATGTCGGACGCTCAACTGACTAAGCCACCCAGGCGCCCCTCCCATTCTCTTTTTCAAACTCTCACCTCCTGAGTTACTATTTCCCTTATGATGAGTTTATCTATGTTTGTTGGCAATAGTATTGACACACCCAGCCAGGAGCTTTGCTATGGATTTGTCCAGCCCCCTCAGGATTCCTGGGATGGAACAGTTAGCCTCAGCAGCACTGGGGATCCTTGTTCATTTCCTTAGTGGCTGTGATAAATTATCTGGAAACAATTCAATTCATTTGTTAAAATTCATACAATCGGGGGCGCCTGGGTGGCTCAGTCAGTTGAGCATACCACTTTGGCTGAGGTTGTGATCTCAGGGTTTGTGGGTTCAAGCCTGACATCGGGCTCACTGTTGTCAGTGAAAAGCCTGCTTTGGATCCTCTGTCCCCCTTCTCTCTGCCCCTCCCCCACTCATGCTCTCTCTCTTAAAAATAAACATTTAAAAATTAAATTAAATTAAAAATCCTTAAAAGATTCGTAGAATCGTATATTGAAAAGATATTTTTTTCTACATGATCATTTTTAAAAATTAAAAAGAAAGAAAGAAAGTTTGGAGGCAAAGCATAAACACACATACTCAAGTAATCAGCAGACTTTGTTTTCTTCATTCCCTTCTTGGTTTCATGCCTCAGTTTCTCTATCTTTAAGATGAAGATCTTGAAGCCAGATCACAAATGGCTCTCCCTGCCCTGATGCTCCTTAATTTCACAGATCTATAAACACAATCACATGTGCACCTTGTCATGTGCAAATGCAGATTTTGTCTCTATGTTACAGTAGCGCAAGTCCTCATTATTGGACAGCCTTCACTTAAATAATTCTTCAGTGGTGTTTATGGGAGGGAAGTAGGAACTTGAAGGAGGTGGGGAAACATGCTGCAAAACATGCTGGCCTGAAGCAGGGCCCAGGTCTCAACCTCTATATTTTTTTTAAGGTTTTATTTTTAAGTAATCTCTGTACCCAGTGTGAGGCTTGAACTCACAACCCTGAGATCAAGAGTCTCGCACCCTCCTTTCTGATCTCATATTCTGATCCCTTTTTATCGCCAAGTCTCTCCAGACCCACTTCCTTGATGCCATTTTCATAATTCCTTCTACCTTCCTTCTTCTGATTTCCTCTGCTTTCTTCATTGCCTGCTCTTCCCAACCTCAACGCTCTCGCTTACTCAATCTCTGGCTGAAAGCCGATCCAATTGCTGAGTGTAGTACTAAGAAGGATATCATAGGTCTCTGCCTATGGTTCTGGTACAGAACTCCCTCTGTGGAAAACAGTGGGCAGGGGAAGGAAGATTCAGGGTGTAGAAATTTGGGGAGGAGGGGTTGCATGGCTCTTTAGGATGTTGAATCATCATTTGTTGACTGGGCCAGCCAGGTGCCTCTCAACTTCTGTTAGGCACACTTCCAATGACATGCAGGAAATTCCAGGTCACACTCCTGTGTTCTCTTGTTTGCTGCCCAGACCCTGGCTCCACATGGGCTGTCAGGATACAAGAAGCCTCACAAATGCTGGTACGAGCTAGCTGCCAGCTTTGACTCTCAGAGGCTGTCTAAAGTTGCCCGAGAGGGAAATCTGCCCTAGAAGCTTACCTAAAGTCAGCTAGGACAATGAGAGAAGATCTCTGAATGAAACCAGATCTCAGTGATGTGACTATTCCAGAGATGCCTACTCTCATGTAGCCAAAAACCACATGCCACTGGCCAGCACTGCTAGAAATGGAACAGATGCTCACCTAGAAAGTCATCAGTGTGATAGGACTTTGAAATTACCAAGCCCATCCCTCTGTTTTTACAGATTAGAACACTGTGGCCCAGGGATGCTTGGCTGGCTTACTCAGTGGAACATGCAATTCTTGATCTCAAGGTTGTGAGTTCGAGCCCCACATTGGGTATAGAGATGGAAGGAAGGAAGGAAAGAAGGATGGAAGACAGAGAGGAAGGAAAGAAGGAAGGAAGGAAGGAAGGAAGGAAGGAAGGGGAAAACGGTGGTCCAGAGAGGGCTACAGACTTGCCTCAGGGCACAGGGAGCCGATAGTAAGGCTAGGACTAAAACAGGTGCCCTGGCTGCATACTCAGGGAAGGTGGAAAAGGAAGGAAACTGACCCGGGTGTAGGCCCTGCCTAGACTTGCAGCAAGAAGAAAGTAGGGAATGACAAATAGCTTTAAAGTATAGTCTCCAGGGGCGCCTGGGTGGCTTAGTTGGTTAAGCGTCCGACTTTCGCTTAGGTCATGATCTCGCGGTTCGTGGGTTCGGGCCCCGCATCGGGCTCTGTGCTGACTGCCAGCTCAGAGCCTGGAGCCTGTTTCAGTCTGTGACTCCCTCTCTCTCTGACCCTCCCCTGCTCACACTGTCTCTCTCTCTCTCTCTCCTAGAAATAAATAAAAATATTTTAAAAAATAAAAATAAAAAAGTATAGTCTCCAAACTCATTAGTAGAACACGCCCAGTGATACTCTGTCCCTTCAGATGAACAACTCCTTTTTTGTTGTTAATTAAGAAGACAATAGGAGAGTGAGACAGGAGATAAGCTTGGAGGGAGGAGGCTGAGAAGACACACACCTATCCACACTGACTGCAAGCCACAGAGAAACACAGAGTACAGGTGAATTTCTTGAACGATTTGTGAAGGTGCTATTGGTCTTGTCTCCTAGAAAGTGACTCGTGGCAACGTTTTGAGATGCTTCCAGGTGTTTTACTGTACTGGTTGGTCATCTAGTTCGTTTTCATTCTGTAACTTCTGTGTAGGGACCTCCATCATGAAACATGAATCATGCAGGGGGAGGACCGGCCCACATTTCGGATCAAGTCTCAAAAGCAATAGTGAAATGCTTTCCATTGTGGCTGATAGATTCACTGCCCTCTTAGTGTTCCCACTTGCTCTGTGAGGGCTGAATCTGTCTAAGAAGACAGGAGAGGGGTGTTGGGAGCAGCCTTTCATTTCAATTAGAGAGAAAGCTCAAAGTGCAAACCTTGATCAGGCAGCACTTGGAAAGAAAAAACCTGACTGAGTCTCATTGACTCTGCAGGGGTCTTTTGGCTGCAGAACTGAAGGAAGAGTTTACCCCAGAGAGGGCCAGGAGAGAATCAGTTAGGAAGGAGACTCTGATTTTGTGGGTACCCTCGAAGCTGTGGGAGTAAGGAGGAGATGGGACACTAAGCTGTGTTTACCTGTCTACTGAGAATACAGAATTCCTGAAGCTTGTTTGGTTTGAAGAATTTTCTGAATCTTAGCATTACCTTTCTTAGAAGAATCACTGGATACGGCCATTTCTACCTTTAAGCAGATACTCATCTTAACATATTAGAACCTCCAATTTAAAATTAATCTGCCTGGATGAATTCTCCTGGAAGGGATTACTTACTCCTTTATTTGTGAGGTAGCTACAGTCTCCCCACTGAACAGAGATTTCTGGTTGGTCACCAGACTATTTGAGGTCTCTCTCCTTGTTTGTGCCTGACCCTCTCCAGGACAGGACTAGGTCTTTCTTCTCCACATGTCCTCCCATTCAGAGCACTTTCCCTCTGCACCAGCTCTCTGACTGTGCAGGTCTGGAACACTGTCATCGCTTATCACTTTATTCCCCAGATGGAAGGCCCCAGCAGTCCCAGGCCCAGAATGTGGGGAGGGTCAGAGGCCAGAGCTGGTGAATGCATAGATATTGTGCAGTCAAACCCCAAGTGAGAGCTATTCAAAGCTCCAGTGAGTGTTCTCTCAGCACCAGTAGGAGGGAAAGGAGGAGTTTTAGGTTTGGAAACAAAGATGGAATGAACTTAAGACAAATTCTGGCTCAAGGAACATATCTAGAAACTCCAAGTTTCCTTCTCCTCCATTCTCACTCCTAGTAAGACATGAGATCTCTGTTACCACACAAATAAATACAGAGAGAAATGATTCCCTCTCAACTGCAGCCCTTAAGATGTGAAAGATTCATGTTGCATAAGAGAAACACAGTCTCCTCTGACATTTATGAGTACGGTACATAAAGACAATGATAGAACTGGGTAAACATGGGGTGTCTGGGTGGCTCAGTTGGTTGAGTGTTTGACTTCGGCTCAGGTCAGATCTCACGGTTCGTGGGTTTGAGCCCCGCATCAGGCTCTGTGACAGCACAGAGCCTGGAGCCTGTTTCAGATTCTGTGTCTCCCTCTCTCTATGCCCCTCTCCCACTCATGCTCTGTCTCTCTCTGTCTCAAAAATAAACTATAAAAAAAATTAAAAAATTAAAAAAATGAACTGGGCAAACGGGCTGGACGTAGGGCCTTTCTCTAGTTCTATGACCTTGTCTAGAGCCAGATGCAACTGCAAAGAGGGGGGGTCACATGTAATGATTAAATGATGACAGATGCTGAGTCTAGCGTTGACAATGGTTGTACAGAAGTGTTGCCAAGAACGGAGAACCTACAGGCCAAGTGCACTGGGAACCTGGGAGAGAGCCACCAGTAAGCTCAGAGAAAGAGCCACCAAACTCCATCTGCAGCACTTAGTGAGAGGGAGACTGCAGAGTTTTCTTCCTGAGTCCATTCTTGTAGCAGAAAGGACAACAATTGGAAGCCAGGAGACCAGACTATAGCCCCAGCTGTTCCACTAACAGCAGTGGCCATGAACAAGTCACTGAACCTTTCTGAGATTCAGGCTGTTCCTCTCTAAAAGGCAGGGATGGCATTAAGGATGGCGAATGACACACACACCTTTACCTCCATCCTGCCTTCCATAGAGGCTGCTGTTCAACTGCTGGGAGCCGCACCGGCCTCGCTGGATGACAGTCACAGTGAGGAAATGGCAGAGTTTGCACAGCTCCTGCCATGAGAAGCAAAAAACTGGTATCTCCTTCTGCTACTACTGGCTCATGTTGGTAATGAGCCTGCTGGTATTGACCAGGCCTCACAATATTCCAAATGAGACCGACATTCCCCACACAGATTCCTCATAAGGAAAAGCATATTCCTGCCTTTTCAAAAGAGATTTTAGATGAAAGCACTGTGGATGATTGTCAAAAGGCTCTTTCTATGAGCCTTGTAGATCCAAGACTTAGATAATAAAGGGGGTTAAGAAGATAAGAGTTACAACTGAGCCTGGCCCTGAGAAAAAGAGCCTAATTTAGAGTTAAGGACAGATATCTACCCCCACCCAATTGTTCCTGCTTGGAGCACTGACCCCCCAAGGCATCTTTGTTGATTGGTATTTGGAGTGACTTATTCTGGCCTTGAATATGCTGATTGCACCCTGTGAAGGAATCTATTGTAGGAACTTCTTCTTTTGTGATTATGGAAGCAAACATTGTGTTTCCTGAAAGACCTGTTTTTCTTAATACTTCTCCTTAAACAAACAAGCTATTGACCCCTGCTCACAAAGAACTTACTGCACCCTTTTTATGCTAAAAACAGTGTCTTGTATGCTAAAGAAACCTTCCTTCCCCACAGGATAAGCATCTAACTCATCTACTTCAATCACTATTGATAAAGGCTATGCAGGAGTCTTCTACAAATCTATGTTCTGGGAAATTGTTACATATCAAAGAAATTTGTCATCAGAAATCATTATCTAAGGCAAATGTCACTTCTATGCCATCCTTCAAACACTTAATTATAAAATAGAGCCCTAGTCAGAGCAGAGATGCCTGCCTGGTGACCAGTAAGATTCTCATGGCTCTCTCATCCCTCCCTCAACGACAATGTCCATCCTTCAGGGACTCCTGGACCTAGCCAGAGCCGGCCTCCAACATTCAACCACATTGCTTATAAGAATTTTTTTCTCAGGCAGAGAAGGACAAATATCATATGTTTGCATGTATAGGAGGATTAGGAGGAACTTGACGGAGGAACAAGGGGGAGAAGAAGGGCGGAAATGGTGGGGGAAAGGGAGAGAAGCAAACCATGAGAGACTCTTGAATGCTGACAAAAACTGAGGACTGATGGATGTG
>NW_027530988.1:460121-594636 GCF_008692635.1 Crocuta crocuta
AAAAAAAAAAAAAAAAAAAGAATTTTTTTCTACAGCATTCTGGGCAGGCCCTTCCAAAAGAGTTGGTACACAAGCCAAAATCTCCTTATTCCCCTTCAATTGAATAATCTCTACAGCCCCCTCCAGCTCCTACATTGAAGGTTCTGAATTTCCAAGTAGGAGATAACCATTTTTTCCTGATTTAGCAATAGCTCACTCAAAAAAAGTGGGGGGGGGGAGGAAAATGTGGGATCTTACGATCATACACTCTTGTATGAAATACGTTCCACTAGGGCTGAGCAGGGTTTTCCTGAAATTACCCCGTCCTGGCTTCTGTGCCAGACATTCTTGTATTTGAGCTCTGCCATCTGTCAGTTCACCCAGGCATGACAGTCCCAGACTGGAGCTCCCTTTTATCCCAAATAGCCCATACATGACAGCTTAGTATTTGGCATCAAGAAATCTACAAGAAGGGGAATGATCTCAGGTCACTAAAAACCAAGAGGAGAGAAGGCATTGAATGATTCTATCCGATACTTACCAAAGCTAACCAGATTTTTGGTTCTCAACCCTGGCAGGAAACCAATCACACAAACAGTAGCAGGATGGGGCCAGCTTCAGAAACCCAGGTGGAGGGACACCTGGGTGGCTCAGTCGGTTAAGCATCCGGTTAAGCATCTGACTTCAGCTCAGGATATGATAGCTCAGCTCGTGAGTTCCAGCCCTGGGTCAGACCCAGACCTGGATTCTCTCTGCCCCACTCCACCACCATTTTCTCTTTCAAAAAACAAAAAAACAAAAAACAAAACAAAACAAAACTAAAAACAGGTGGATGCAACTGTATTTTATTGAAAGAAGCTATGAAGTGGTTAACACGGGCCCGCCCCACCCCTCAAACCATGCAAAGGGAAGCCTTGGGCAGGGAAGGATTTGTGTATTGGGGAGGAGCTCAGACAGGAGTTATTTCCCTCAGGGCAGGGAAGGGAGAGGGGAGAAGCAGGGGTCTCAGTTGGTGAGGGGAGCATCTTGCTGCTCTGGCCTCAAGTGGAGACCTAAACAGAATCGTCGAAGTGGACTGGCATGATTGGGTCCCCCTCACAGGCCACAATGATGTATTTCTTTTCCTGGGAGGTCTGGTATGTACATTTGGGGTATTTGGAGCCATGCTTTAGGTGGCAGTTGGTGATGTTCATCTTGGAGGTGCTCTTGTGGCAGTTGGGCTGCCCGTTCTTGCAGGTGACATTTCTCTGGTGGCAGACGGCCTGGATATCTGCCAGAGGCTTGTGTACAAATGTGTTCACTGGCTTGCACCATCCGTCTGTCATATCCCGGCGCTTCATCATTTCGTTGCAGTAGCTGGGGCTGCTGGTGGTGGTGTCTGAGTCCACGTGCTGCCACTGGAACTTCATGACCCGGGATTCCTTGCCCAGAGAAGTCTGGACACACCCCAGTGCCAGCAGCACCAGGACCAGAAGTGGGAACAGGTTGAAGAACCTCTCCTGAGCCATGGCGGTCTCACTCCTCTGGGAGAGAGCCTAGCTGGGAAAGGGAGAGAAGAGAGAACACGCTGCCTAAGAAAGAGAATCCCAGCTCCTACCTGTGGCCTCCCTGGCTCACAGTCTCCCTGTGGGTCACCCAGAAAGATATCCATCCCTCTGCACAACTTTCCAAGTAACACGTTCTCCCACTAGCTAGAGAGAGGTGGTCTTCCCCTCTGGGTGATGACCTTGAAAGTGACCTCAAGTCCTGCAGTCCTGTGCCTGAATACTAGGGAGTTTTAAATTTAAAATCCATCTATACCCAGTACCCAACCAGCTCATTAGAAAATCCTTTTGAGGGGTGCCTGGGTGGCTTAGTCGGTTAAGCAACCGACTTTCGCTTAGGTCATGATCTCGCGGTTCGTGGGTTCGAGCCCCGCATCGGGCTCTGTCCTGACTGCCAGCTCAGAGCCTGGAGCCTATTTCAGAGTCTGTGTCTCCCTCTCTCTCTGACCCTCCTCTGCTCACGCTGTCTCTCTCTCTCTCTCTCTCTCCTAGAAATAAATAAAAATATTAAAAAAAAAGAAAAGAAAATCCTTTTGAATAAACCATGAGCTAAACTGCATCCCTGGGATACCACCAGGACATCCAGGATCATGACTGACAGAGCCCTGTTGTTTTCCAACACAAGGAACAGCCCAGTGGCTAACACTGGCATCACAAAGGGATGCCATTGTATTCCAAAGACAGATGCTTGCATCTCCCTCCCGGCTGGGGGTGGAGGGGCTGCATTCTTTGGCTGTCTGCCGCTCCCAAGCTCCATTTCGATATTTGCCTAGCCCAAGCTTTCTTGGTGCTAGCCTTGCCCACCCTGATCCCTCTTCTCCAACCCTTAAGTAGAAGTCCCTGAGATCACCTCTTGGGCCACTGACCTGGGTCTCTAGCTTTGTCTTCAGGTGAGAGCAGAAGGCCAGTTTCTGCAACTCCTGGATCCCTGGCGTATGAATTTTATACAGCTTACAAAGGCGATTGGCTTCAAGAAAAGAAGGGTGGGAGGAGCATCTTGCTTTCAGTCCAGAGGGAAACAAGGATGTTGGGAGCAAGGGGTGAGGAATCAGCCACGCCATCCTGTTTTCAGCTGGGAAGTATGAGTCTTTGCCTATAGGAACCTTCTTACCATGTGAATCTCATGGGTCTGCTGGTTCACAAGGAGTAACAGAGAAAGTCACCATATCACTGATGCCTGAACTCCAGCAAAGTCCTACTAATCTCGGGGCCATTTTCACCAAATAGTCTTCAGTGGTTAACAAAGGACACATAAACATGTGATCACCAGAGTAGAAGTGAAATGAATGAAGGTCCTCTCTCTCCCCAGAGGTCCTGGAGCAGCTGGAATTCCTTCTGTGGGGAGGGAGGTGAGGCATCTAGCTGGAGGCTTTGCAGATCTGGGAGCAGGACGCAGTTCCTGCCTGTGACCTTGCCCAGTGTGGCCACTGCATCCCACCTAGATGGGGAAGTTGAGTGTGTGGGCGGATTACATCCACAGCACCACTCCTCTAAGGGCAGAGTTGAGGAGAGGAACCAAAGCTAAACCAAAACCCAAATCCCTGTCGGAGGAAAAAAAACAGAGAACGCCATATTTTTCCCCTTTTCTAATTAATTTTTAATTTTATTTTTACTTAAAATTTTTTTAATGTTTTATTTATTTCTGAGAGAGAGAGAGAGACAGTGTGAGCAGGGGAGGGTCAGAGAGAGAGGGAGACACAGAATCTGAAACAGGCTCCAGGCTTTGAGCTAGCTGTCAGCACAGAGCCCAACGCGGGGCTCAAACCCATGAACCGTGAATCATGACCTGAGCCTAAGTCTGACACTTAACCAACTGAGCCACCCAGGTGCCCTGTTCTCTGTATATAAGTCTCTTATATATTTTTTTTAAATGTTTTATTTATTTCTAGGAGAGAGAGATAGAGAGACAGCGTGAGCAGGGGAGGGTCAGAGAGAGAGGGAGTCACAGACTGAAAAAGGCTCCAGGCTCTGAGCTGGCAGTCAGGACAGAGCCCGACGCGGGGCTCGAACCCACGAACCGCGAGATCATGACCTAAGCGAAAGTCGGACGCTTAACCGACTAAGCCACCCAGGCGCCCCTAGAATTATGTTTTAAATTGTTAAGTTTCAAATAACTGATCAAAATTTTAAAATCATATTTGTTTAATAACTTTTATGCATCAAGCTCTGCTATTCAGGGAATGCCATCCCAGGATTGCTCATGTCTGCAAATAGAGACCTATAATGCTATGGAATCTTAAGAAGAGGCTTTCTGGACCTGGAATGCTCACCAGCATCAGGTAATAGATGTATATCAAGGAAGAAAGGCTTCACAAAATTCCACATGGTCTAACTTAATTCTGCAACATCTTTCACAAAGCCCCTCTCAGTTCAGACTATTCTCATTCCAGCAATTCTCATATCAGAAGCATGCAGAAGAATAGAAATAAGCTTTCTTGCTTATCTAGAGGAGGACTAGAGGAGTTTCTTTATGTTATTTTTGTGGGTCCTTGTGCCATCAAGGCAAATAGCATGATCTTTCCATTGGTACTTGAAAGCTTCTACCTGACAAGGCTCTTGTAACTTATTGGCACCATAAAGACTGTTGAGAACTCTGTGCCCTTATTGTTCGGGTTCATTGCCTAGTGTGACACCAAGATTACATTGACAATGAATAATAAACATGGAAAGATAAAGAATTCCAGCACCTAAAGGGGATGGTGAAATAAATCAAGAACATTTTCCAAAGTTTATCAGGAATCATGGGGAAAATGGGTTCCAAGCCCTAAACAGTAGAGACAAAGAACAGAATGAAGTTAAAATGAATTTATAACAGAGCTTTTCATGTTCTAACACACATTGTAAATATCTTAGAACTGACTATGATAAGCAGATTTTATTTTATCTTACCTCATCGTTTTTTATTTTATTTTATTTTATTTTATTTTATTATTTTATTTTATTTTATTATTTGGAGAGAATGAGTGGGTGAGAGGAGCAGAAGGGGAGAGAGAACCCCAGACAGGATCCACAGTCAGCGTGGGGCTCAATGCAGAGCTCGATTCCACCACCCTGGGATCATGACCTGAGCAGAAATCAGGAGTCAGATGCTTAGCCTACTGAGTCATCCAAGCGTCGCAGCAGATTTTTTAAACTTTCTTTAACACAAAGGAACTACTCTTTCCCCTCAATAGAGCATCCAGTACTACCAGTGTTTCTGCAGGATTAGTGGTCTTTAAACCATTATCAGGAGAACAAAAAGAAAAAGAAATAAAAGTCAAAGGGAGATAAGGTTTTATTTACTTTTACCTCCTGTTAATGGCCTTAGTGGTGGTTTTAATTAATTTTTTTAAGCCTTAACTCATAACTATTGACTAATGTGAATTAGAAAAACTTACCTAATCTTTTTCTCTCTCCATAGAGGACCTGGTAGTATCTTCTGTTCCCACAATACTGATCTTCTAAAATAACAGGGAATCAAAGACCTTTGAAATTCGCTACACAGGAAAAGAAATGAAATGCAAAACAATAGGTGCTATGGTTCTATGCTATAGTTCTAACATCCCCTGGATGGCTGACTGTTTAGGTAGCCTTTTGCAAAGGCTTCTTCACCATAGTTGCTATGCATTAGTATGTGGTAGAATTAAACATTCCATTACACCACCAGTTTTCAGAGAATTCATTTGGATTCCTAAGATACTCACAAATGCATTTCTAACTTTCCTTTCTTTAATCATGCCCCTGCCTGACTATTGTTCATATGGAAACCCCTGATATAGGCCACTGAGTAATAAAAGAAGCTGGTTCTTGTCAGGATATATTGAACTGGTTAAAGAGATGACTCCCAAGGAGGGTGGCCAGAGGGGGGGAAAAAAAAAGTCCTGTTGATTCAGGCTGATGTTAGAATTCTTAAAGAACCAGGGGCATCTGCATGACTCAGTTGGCTAGGCATCCAACTGTTGGTTTCAGCTAAGGTCATGATCTCATGGTTGGTAGGATCCAGCCCCCAGTCTGGAGAGACTGGAGATTCTCTCTCTTTCTCTCTCTCTCTCTTTCTCTATGCCTCTAGTTCCCTGCACATGCTCTCTTTACCTCAAAATAAATAAGTAAATTAAAAAAAAAATCTTGCATGACTAACTTTATGCACTTTGAACAACTCCTCATATTTCCCTCCCCCATCTACCATCCTTTCATTTACTTCTATACATTTGGCTATTTTAAATACTTTATACATCAGGAATCATGCAGTATTTGTCCTTCTGTGACTCACTTATTTCATTTATAACATTTTAAAGGTCTATCCACAGTGTCACAAATGGTAGGATTTCCTCTTTAAGGCTGAATAATATTGCATTATATGTATATGCCACATTGTCTTTATTCATTCATCTGTTAATGGACATTTGGGTTGTTTCCTTTATCTTGGGTATTGTAAATAATGCTGCAATGAACAGGGGAGTCCGGATATCTCTCTAGGATCTTGACTCCAATTCTTTTGGATATATATCCAGAAGCAGAATTGCTGGATCATATGGTATTCTATTTTTTTTAATTTTTTAAAAATTCATTTATTCTTGAGAGAGAGACAGAGCATGAGCAGGGGAGGGACAGAGAGAGAGGGAGACACAGAACCCAAAGCAAGTTCCAGGCTCCGAGCTGTCAGTACAGAGCCTGACGAACCCATGAACTGTGAAATCATGACCTGAGCCGAAGTTGGACATGCTTAACCAACTGAGCCACCCACGTGCCCCTGGTAATTCTACTTTAAACTTTTGAAGAAGAACCTCCACACCTTTTTCCACAGAGGCTGTACAGTTTGCATTCCCACCATCAGTGCAGAAGTGTTCTTTTTTTCTCCTCACCATGCTAGTTATCTCTTATCTTTTTGATAAGAGCCATTCTAAGAAGTGTGAAGTTCTATCTCGATATCTTTTAACAGGTGTGAAATGGTTTTGTTTGCATTTCCTGATGATTAGTAATGTTGAGCATCTTGTTGGCCATCTGTATATCTTTTCTGGAGAGATGTCTATTCAAGTCTTTTGCCCATTTTAAAATTGGATGCATTATTTTTTTGCTATTGAGTTGTAGCAGGTCCTTATATTTTTTTGGAAATTAACCTCTTATCAGATATATGAAAAAGAATAGTAAAATTATCTGTTTGCCAATGACATGATCTTATATGTAAAAAACCCTGAAGACCACATACACACACACACATACACACGCACACACACAACTGATACAACTAATAAACAAATTCATTAAAATCATGGGACACAAAATCAACATACAAAAATCAGTTGCATTTCTATACACCAACAGCTTGCTCCTGCAAGGCTCAGTCTATTGAGCATCAGGTCTTTTTTTCTTTTTTAAGTTTTTTCTTTAATGTTTTTTATTTATTTTTGAGAGTCAGAGAGAGACAGTGTGAGCAGGGGAGGGTCAGAGAGAGAGATACGGAATCCGAAGACAGGCTCCAGGCTCTGAGCTAACTGTCAGCACAGAGCCCGGTGCGGGGCTCAAACCCACAAACCGTGAGTTTATGACCTGAGCTGTAGTTGGACACTTAACCAACTGAGCCACCCAGATACCCCAAGCATCGAGTCTTGATTTCAGGGTTGTGGGTTCAAGATCCATGCCTATGGAGCCCACTTTAAATAAAAGTCTTGGTTTAATAAGCCTAATAAGAGAGACACATCTCATACGTTTATCAACATAAAGGGTACAAATAAAATGGCATAACAGAAAGAAGATTTTAAAAACAGACATTGCAAAGATTAAACAGATTATGAATAGCTTTGTGCTGATATGTATATTTAAATTTTTTAAATTTACATACAGTATAACATTAATTCCAGGTATACAGTCATACTGTATGTATGAAGTATTACCCATTTGTGCTGATATACTTAAATAATTTAGGTGAAATGGACAAATTCATAGATAAAAATACAACTTGCTAAAACTATCTCAAGAAGAAATAGAGGGGCACCTGGGTGACTCAGTCAAGTGTCCAACTCTTGATTTTGGTTCAGGTCATGACCTCGCAGTTTGTGAGTTTGAGCCCCATGTCAGGCTCCATGAGGACAGTGTGGAGCCTGCTTGGAATTTTCTCTCTATCCCCCTCTCTCTGCCTCGAACTCGTGCTCTCTCTCTCTGTCTCTCAAAATAAATAAATAAACTTAAAAATAAGAAAACTAAGAAGAGAAAACTCAGTATCTACATAACAATATAAAGAAATTGAAACAGAAGTTAAAAATAGTCACAAAGAAAATGCCAGGGCCAGACAGCCTTACAGATGAATTCTGTAAATAATAAAATAACACACAATTCCAATGATAGGAAAAAGAAAAAGAAGAAACACTCTTCAACTCATTTCTGAAGGCTAACATACAACTTGGATACCAAAATCAGACACGATAATATAGATAATAATAATTATATATGCCAATTTCATTCATGACCATAAATGCAAAATAAAATTCTTAAATATTAGCAAAGTAAATTCATTTATATTTAAGAGAGGCAATTTAGCATAACCAAAATGGATTTATCTCAAAGTTGTTTTAATACTCTAAAACAACTAATGCAATTCATCCAGAGTTAACCAAGAAACGGCGGCAGAAGTGAAAAAGAACAAAGGTGGGGCACCTGGGTAGCTCAGTCCATCGAACGTCTGACTCTTGATTTCTGGTCAGGTCATGATTTTGTGGTTTTGTGGGACAGAGCCCAGAATTAGGCTCTTCCCTGGCAATGCAGATCCTGCTGGAGATTCTCTCTCTCCTCTTTCTTTGCCCCTCCCCAGCTCTCCCTTTCTCTCTCTCCTAATAAATAAATAAACTTTAAAAGAAAATGAAGAAGAATGAAGGCTTTTATTTGGGGGTCTCAGAATTACAATCTGGGAGTAGATTCCAGGGTAACCAGAAAAGTGCCCCCTCATGTGGGGAAAGCTGGGGT
Organism: Crocuta crocuta; assembly: GCF_008692635.1. Lineage (NCBI taxonomy): Eukaryota > Metazoa > Chordata > Mammalia > Carnivora > Hyaenidae > Crocuta > Crocuta crocuta. The sequence goes on from NW_027530988.1 coordinate 468,581, forward strand.
TTTTTATGAGAAAGACAGAAGGGGTAATTACATGCTTTAGATAAGAGAAGGGGAAAAAATACCCAGGTAATTTGGTGCTGATCAGTTGAGCCGCTTCTGATTACTATCTTATTGATTACTTTATTGGTGCTATCAAATGAAACCGTCACTGATATGTATTAATTAACTTTCCTGTCCTCACATGATCCTAATGCTAGCTGCTCAGTTGAAATTTTTTGAGGAACTGCTTGTAAAACCATTGCAGCTTCTGACCCAGTTCAAGAGTTCATTAGTTGGAAAGGAAAATGGAGCTTCAAAATGGAGTTGCTTATGTCCAGAAATTTTATACAATTCAACTCCATTAACTGATTAGGACAGAAATAGTATATGACTACATCATCAGATGCAGAAAAATTATTCAATAAAATTCCCAATCCATTTATGGGTAGAAACGGGGAGCAAAAGAGGAGGGAACTTCCCCATTCTGAAGACAGAGTCTGCAAAAAATCCTTAGCACCAGCAGGACCTACCACAACGGCCCATTAAAGATTTGTTGAAAGCACTCTTTTAGCAAGCATTAGGCTAAGTGCTGAAGGTCACAAAGACAACACAATTATAGCTCCTGGCATCATGGGGGAAATGAAAATAAGAGATTCCTGTTTTGTCAGCCTTATTCCAGGACAGTAAAATCTCCAGACCAGTTTATTCCATGGACACTAGGCCAGTCAGTCCATGGATGGCTGCCCGAGAGTCAGGTGCCTTCCTATGATTTAAAGTCCTGACACCATTTTGATGGAGTCAGAAGATACTCACCTAAAGATGCTCCCTCTTGTGGGTAGAAAAACTTCCTTCATAAATGGACTGTGTAGGAGCGCCTGGATGGCTCCAATGGTAAAGCATGCGACTCTTGATCTCGGGGGTCTTTGGACATGGAACATACTTTAAAAAAGAGAAAAAGAAAGAAAATAAATGGATTGTGTATTTAATGGATTACAAGGTGAAATAAACTGAGAAACCTGGGTGGCTCAGTCGGTTGGACATCTGACTTTCGGTCAGGTCATGATCTCCCGGTTTGTGGGTTTGAGCCCCAAGTCGGGCTCTGTGTTGACAGCTCAGAGCCTTGGACTCTGTGTTGACAGCTCAGAGCCTGGAGCCTGCTTCAGATTCTGCATCTCCCTCTCTCTTTGACTCTCCCTTGCTTGCTTTCTGTCTCTCTCTCAAAAGTAAATGAACATTAAAAATTGAAAAACAAAGAAAAAGAAAAAGTTGAAATAAACTGTTTTCCAGTACAGCTGAACTGTAAAGCTTATAGCATTAAGTAGCTACTCTGTACTTAATCTTCTTTTCTTTCCTTCATATACCGTGGTGCTGGAATGTAAATCTGAAAGTGGCAAATTCAATACTAAAGAGCATGAGAGCATGAAACTTATGATAAAATTCAGAAATCTGTTCTTTGAAAGTGAGGCTGTAGTTATGTCCGCTGAATTTTCAGCTTCTTCGCCTATTATCCCCCGGGCATGTGTGGGTAACCACGAAACTTCTAACCCATCAAACCCAGGAAAAAGTTCTGGTCTCCACTTGGCCAACAAATTCATGTGGCGCAGCGCCCCCTGCGGGCCAATGAGGCGGCTGCAGGCACCTGTCGGAGACCCTGCTTTGCCACCTCTCCTTCAGGTAGCGGCTCCTTCCGGTGCTGTGCCCATGCTTCAGGGATTTGTTTCTGAAAAGACAGCAGGCTTCCCCCTTGGAATTGTCCCTAATCCTCTCCACAGGTCCCCCCTGGGGAGAAGGGAGCTGGAGGAGGGGAAGAAAGACCCTGAGAGCCAGAGCACTCAGGGCTGCCCAGGGCCAGCATCAGTGGGAGTTGTTACAAGAGCAGCTCATGGGCAAATCTGCACAGCAACCCCCCCTCCCCCCCACCGGCCTGTGTAGCCACTCGGTGGGAGCAAGGCTTTTCCACAGTAGATGCCCATAAACCAGGCTCTCCCCAACTCCATCCCCATCTTGTCTTGCACCAAAAAAAGTGACACTGTGGCCAGGGCATGTCAGGTGGAGTGGGGGTTTGGGGGCAGAGGCTGGGAGAGAGATGTAGGAGGTACATATAAATGGGTACAATGAGCGATCCTGATCCCTATGCGAAGGAAGAAGCATTTACAGGGAAGGCTTTGGCCAGAGCCTCCAAGATTGGGAGGTGTGGGGTGCAAGTCACTCAGCTTCCACTGGGAGGTGTAGGAAGGAGGACTCCGGCCAACCAGGTGGACAAGGGACCCCTCCTCACAGCCTACAGGATGGGCCCATTATGGTAGCATCAGGGGTCTGGTTCCCGCGCTGGCAAAGCAGACTGACAATGTGAGTACCTTTGTGACTATTGTTCACGGAGCAGCTGTTGGTAGAGGGCAGAGGTGGAATTCTGCAGAAATCTTCCAAGGTGGCCACATCCTCATGAACGAAGTTGTTGATTCTCTTGCGTTTACCCCTATGCATCAGCCACCGTCCCCTCACCATCACCTCACAGTATGGATGGCGTCCTCCAGGGACCCAGTACCTGGGGTTGTCTGTGTGTTGTGTGGAGAAGAACAGGCTTGGGGTAAAGAGTTTGCTCCAGGAAGAGAAGGTAGAGAAAGGTCCACATCAGATTCACTCTCCCTGTGAAAGTATGTCAAGAAGAGAGGGGTCAGAGTGGGCCATGGTCCTTTTCTCCTAAATACCTATTTCTAAGAACTCCTTGTCCCAAATACTTAATGTCACAAATTCTTTTCTCCTGACCTAGCTACACTCACTCTTCTTATACTCACAGCAACTACTGTCCTCACATCCTACCTCTCACCCCTTCTTTTCTCTGGGTAAGAGGCAAGGAGAGAGAAGGACTTGCCAATAAAGGAGATGCCTACCACCTACTCACCCCTGTATGGGACTGTCATACAAGGTTATTTCTCAACCCCAGAGTGGATTCTTTCTCCTTAATTGAGCAGTCCATTTAACCTAAAAACTTACATCTCTAACGTGTTTGCATCTATCAGCCACATGATTTCTAGCCTGTGAGGGAGGTGGGTGTCCCTTCCAAACCTTTAATACAGTGGGCTAGCTCAGAAGGGAATTGACAAACCATATGCTTTGCATCATAAAAAATGTTTACACTTCCTACTAATTCTAATATATATATATTTCTACTTCTTTAAATACTATGCCTGTTTTATTTTTTTTTATGTTTATTTATTTTGAGAGAGAGTGTGTGTGTGCAGGGTGTGAAGGGGCAGAGAGAGAGTGAAAGAGAATCCCAAGCAGGTTCCACACTGTCAGCCACAGAGCCCAGCTCAGGGCTTGATCTGATGATCATGAGATCATGACCTGTGCCAAAACCAAGAGTCATACGCTTAACCAACTGAGCCACCCAGGCACCCCTACACATGCCTGTTTAAATGCTATTAGAAAGAAAATGTGAGGCATCTGAATGGCTCATTTGGTTAACCAACTGACTCTTAAGTTTCAGCTCAGGTCATGATCTCATGGTTGGTGAGTTCAAGCCCCACATCAGGCTCTGAGCTGACAGTATGGAGCCTTTGGGATTCTCTCTCTCCCTCTCTCAAAATAAATAAAATAAACTTTAAAAAATGTGACCATTGCAATTCTAAGGGTGTAGACTTCATGTTTCCCCCACAGATTTCTTTGCCTCAGAATAAAGGTCCTCAGGGGCACCTGAGTGGCTCAGTCAGTTGAGTGTCAGACTTTGACATGAGGTTCAGGTCATGATCTCACAGTTCGTGGGTTTGAGCCCTGTGTCAGGCTCTGTGTTGACAGTTCAGAGCCTGGAGCCTGTTTCAGATGCTGTGTTTCCCTCTCTCTCTCTCTGCCCTGACCTTGCTCACACTCTATCTTTCTCTCTCTCTCTCTCTCTCAAAAAAAAAAAATAATAAATAAATAAAATAAAAACAAAAAAGGTCCTAAACTCTTCCTTGGATAGGGCCCATCATCAGGAAACTTTCCAACTGGTGCTCAGGGTTTCTGAGTATTGTCTGGGTGACAGGTTCCTGTCTCTGAGCCTAATTTTCTAACTCCTTTTTTTCATAGCTGGGCATCCCAGGAAAGGTTTTTGTCGAGCAGATGACATCCACAGAAATAGATATGTCCTCTCAAAGGAGGATATTCCTAGCAAAAATGGAACCTCCACTGCCTCTCTTTTTTTTCTAATTCTGTAAAAATGACGTTGTAGATATTTTCTTCCCAGACCTCAGGATGAAGGCCACATGGGAAAAGTCTGCAATAATCGGACACTAGATGGACTAATTTCATGTTTACTACTTCACATCTAGAATGTTTACCAGCATCAGACAGAGTGCCTATGACATCACCACAAACATGAAGAGAGAAACCTACAGTTTGATGCCTGTCACAAGCTTGCTATTGGAGGTTGGCAAATCACCTCATCCTCCTATGTCTTAGCTCTAAAGTGAAGGTTATAGACTAAAGATTTTCCAAGCTGTCATTCTTTTATTCCCATTTCACTAGGACGCTTAAACGACTGAGGCACCCAGGCACTCCTGACTAATGCTTATAATAAGTATTATGCAGGAGTCAGGACTGGTACCTGGACAAGTCTGTTCAAAATCTATACGCTCTTCATCACTGTACCACAAAACATGTATAGTAATTCCATATACAGAGCCTGTTTACATAATTAGTGAGTTTCCTGTGAGCCTTTAGATCTCAATTAATGCCTCCATTTGCTCAAATATGCAATGGGTCAACTTCACCTGAATATAATTTTTCAATTTCTTAGGAAAATGCTAAGTATCATCATTCTTCAGACATGCCTCTCCATAATTCCATCTGAGCTCTCTCTCTCTCCCCTCTCAGGATAGGGGAAGAACTTGTTATGACTGAGGAAAAGAAGAAAGGCTCAGTCCTTTCATTTGTCATTCCAGAAACTTTATCAAAGGGGTCAATGCTTTTGTTCAGTGGTGTTTGGGGGAGACATTTAAAAGCTCCCGTTGGAGAAGGCAGGCCTGGGACCACCTTACTGAACAAAAGACCATGAAGAGCCTAGCAATCAAATGTCTTTTGAATTTAGGTTAATTACAATCTTATTCCATTCACTGTAATTAAACTAGCCTACACCGTGTTATCACTACAGCCCCTGTGGACAGCGCCGCAGGAGTATGGTTCAAGCGGGCCGGGAGCAGCATCCCAGGGTGGGAGCATGGCTTTCTGGAATAGACACCCAGCACCGCGTCACCACCGTCTGCACGCGCGCAAGGCCCTCGAGTCCTCCCTCAGTCTGGCCCGGGAAGAAGGCGGGGATTTGGGGGCAGAGCTGGGAACCCGCGGAGGAAGGGGCCAGTCCGGGGCTAGGCGGTGCCCAGCACTGGATTGCGCGGCACCTCCTGCCCACTGCTGGCAGGAAGGCGCAGTTACACCCGTTCTCTTGGAGACTCACGCAGGGCGGCCAGCGCTTGACGGGCTTTGCGGTCAAGGGCCTCAGCCATCGGAGAGGCTGTGAGAGAGGCAGCGGGCTGGGGTGAATGAGGGGTGCAGATTCCGGGGAAGAAACGTTAGAAGGAAGGCCTGAAGCTCCCCACAGATAAAGAGGGGTTAGATCACCAGCACTCAGCAGAGAGGGAAAGGAGTTGTCTGCATCACCTCTCCTCCCTCGCAAATTAGGCTTCATGAGTGACCAGAGTGGAGATTCGATTGAGGGAGCAGCTGGTAAGGGCTGGCCTGGATCTCGAATCAGTCCATGACCTTGACATGTAAGTAATATTGTATAGTGCCAGTTGGGCCTTCCATTTGGGGAGCCTTATTCAGCAATGATGTATTGAGTACTTATGTGCTAGACACTGTCAGAGTATGTGGAAGTCATCCGAGAATACAGCAGACCAAAAAAATAAATAAATAAATAAATGAAAAATAGAGAGAGAGAGAGAGAAAGTAAATAAGTAAAGAATATAAATTATGTAAACGGTTAAGGTGATAAGCTCTATGGGAAAAACAGAAGAGGAAGGAGAATGAAGGGAAGCTATGAATAGTATTTTTAAAGCTTTTCTTTTTTAATTTTATTTATTTATTTAGAGAGAGAGTGTGTGTGTGTGAGTGGAGGAGAGACAGAGAGAGAGAGGGAGAGAGAATCCCATGCAGGCTTCCTGTAGGCAACCGGGAGCCCAATGCATGGCTCTAAATCACAAACTGTGAGATCATAACATGAGAAGAAACCAAGAGTGGGAGGCTTCAACAACTGGGCCGCCCAGGTGGTCCCTAAATAGCATTTTTAAATAGGGTAGTTAAGTGTCCTGGATAAGATGACAGTTAAGCAAAGACTTAGAGGTGGTATGGTAGTTAGCCTTACATATATCTGGGGGAGGGGAGGTGATTTCTTAAAGAGAGTATGTCTGTCTTTCAGGAACAGCAAACAGCAAACAAACCAGACACTGGAGAAGAGTGAGTGAGAAGGAAGATAAATAGTAGGGGATTTGTTCTGAAAGGTAAGGGTGTCGGAAGAGAGACTGCTTAAGAGTGTAAGGACTTAAAAAAAAAAAAGTGTAGGGACTTTTATAAGGATTTTCATTTTTACTCAAGAATTAATTGAGGCATTAGTGGATTCTGAGCAAAGTTGCACTGTCTGAATTATATTTTGAAAGATTACTCAGGCTGCTGTGTGTGAAGTTAAGGGTAGAAGCAGAAGTCCAGGTCCCAGACTTGATCCTAATGGGAAAAAAAAATGGTCTCTCAGACGAGGTGGTAGCAGGGGAGGCAGTGAGAGAGGGCTGGAAGTGTTCTGAAGGTGAAAACAATGGACTTTACTGACAGGCTGCAAGGGGGACAAAAGAAAAAGAAAGGAATCAAGAACAACACCAAAGTTGTTGGCTTCAAAATGGAAAGGATGACATTACCTTTGACTGAGAAGGAGGATGTTAACGGAAGAGCAGTTGTGGGGGAAGAAGAGAAGAGAAAGTCTCTCCCTTCGGGACCTGGTTAGTTTGCCATGTCTATTAAACATCCAGTGAAGGTGCCATGTGGGCACTTGGATACATAAGTCTGAGATTCAGGAGACAGAGATAGACTAAAGGTACAAATCTAGGAATTTTGGAATATCAATGGCATTTAAAGCCTTGAGACTGGATAAGAACACAGACTGTGTAGATGAAAAAGAGCACACACTGACCTTGGGGCTCTCCAAAATCCAAGTACCAGGAAGAAGAGGCAGAACTTGCAGAGGGGGCTGAAAACAGATGCCCTGTGCAGCCCTGGAAGAGCCAGGAGACGGGGATGTCCTGGAGACCAGCATACAGCTTGACATGACTGTCTGCCTTGAGGGTACCAGGACTGATCTCACGATGCTTTTCATCCTTGCCTCTGTCATAAGAGGCTGCATTGCCCAGGTCAGCCTCACTAAGGAGGGGGAGTGATCAACTATGCCGACTGCTGCTGAGCATGGAGAATCAACCCTGTCGGGAGAGGGAAGGTCTTACTTCACATCCATATCCCCAGTGGTAGAGTGGAGGAGACTTAAGAGTTGATTACAGAGTTCTTGGCCTAGAAGAAGACGGTCTTGTCCAGGAGTGAGTGGGAAGAGGATCCACATCTGAGTTGTGTTTTCTGTCTCAGAAGAGAGAATGAAGAGACAGAAAGTAGAGCACCATGTCTCACTTCCCCTGGTTTACCAGTCCTTCCTTCCTCTGACCCCAACACACTCAACACTTCACATTCCCTCCCTTTCTCCTGTCTCCTCACTCTAAGTACTCAGCTGAGGAGCTCACTTTGTCATACTCTCCTTCCTCTTCCACCAGTCCCAGCTCCAGCCTCCTTCCTTCCCTCTGTCCCACTACCTGGAGATCTCTACAGGCTGCCCACAGACTCACCTCATTTGTTAAATTGCCACCTAGTCCTAATGGAATCCTCGTATTAAGGATCCATTTATTTAATTCCCAGTTCTGCCAGCTAGATAAATTTTCTGTCAGTGAGACAAGTCACCCCACCATTCTCGTCCCCAGCTGCTAAATGAAAGACTTGGAACAAAAGACCTGACAAATTCCTTCCAGCTCAGACTCTCTGTCGTTCTCTGAATCCCCGACAAAATAAAGTAGTTGTGTGGGTGTGTAGAAGAATGTTTACAAAAAATGCTATTCACATTTCTGAATTTTTCTACTAAGTAAACCTGATTTTCTTAAAAGATTATACCTAAATCCAGAAGAAACAGCCTGACTACCTAAAATAAAACTATTTTATTATATACATTTATATGTGTATATGTATCTATCTGTGATGGTTAATTTTATGTGTCAGTCTGAGTGTGCCACAGGGTGCCTGGATATTCGATCAAACATTATTCTGGATGTTTCTGTGAGGATAGTTTGAGGTGAGATTAATACTTAAATTGGTAAACTCAGTAAAGCAGGATGCTCTCCCTAATGTGGGTGAGCCTCATCCAATCCGTTAAAGGCCCAGGGGTGCCTGGGTGGCTCAGTCGGTTAGGTGTCTGACTTTGGCTCAGGTCATGATCTCATAGTTCGTGGGTTCAAGCCCCATGTCGGGCTCTGTGGTGACAGCTCAGAGCCTGGAGCCTGTTTCAGATTCTGTGTCTCCCCCTCTCTCTGACCCTCCTCTGCTCCTGCTATCTCTCTCTCTCTCAGAAATAAATAAAACATTAAAAAAAAAAAAAAGGCCTGAATGGAACAAAGATGTAGACCCTTCTCCCAAATGAAAGAGAATTCTCTGGCCTGATGGCCTTCAACTGGGACATTAGCTTTCTTCTGCCTTCTGACTCAGACTGAAACATCAGCTTTTCCTGGGTCTCAAGCCTGACTGCCTTCAGACTGGAACTACACCATCAGTGCTCCTGGAGCTCATGGAACTTGCCAGCCTTCATAACTGCATGAACAATTCCTTATAATAAATCTCTTTACATATATTCTATTGGCTCTGTTTCTCTGGAGGAACCTGACTAATGTAACATGTATATTTGTTGTTGTTGCTTTAAGATTATCAAGAAATTGGGGTGTCTGGGTGGCTCAGTTGGTTAAGCGGCTAATTTTGGCTCACATCATGATCTAGTGGTTTGTGAGTTCAAGCCCCACGTCAGGCTCTGTGCTGACAGCTCAGAGCCTGGACCCTGCTTTGGATTCTGTGTCTCCCTTTCTTTCTGCCCCTTGCCACTCACAATCTGTCTCTCTCTCTCAAATATAAATTTTAAAAAATTAAAAAATTTTAAAAAAAGTTTATCAAGAGAAACATTTCATTATTACACTGAAGGCAACGTGTAAATCCCTACCCTCAGAGCTGTTGTTCAGTTGAGCAAGAGAATTGAGCAAGAGAACAGTTCAGCACAGAAGACTACAGAATGATCTTACACCACCAGATGTAAGAGTGGTAATTGTGAAGCCCAGGTGTGAAGTGTAGTAATTGGCTAACGCCCTGGGGAATACCAGTTGGCCAGTCATCAGTGACATAGTTCCTGTCCTTGGCTAACTCCAGGAGGGTTCAAACACTGGTTTAATATGAAAACAAAAGGCCTAACACTCATTAAACCCAAGAGGAAGCTTTGATGGGTGCTATACAGCCTAAATATCTCAGCATGATTCGTGATTTGTATGCCTCATGGGAGTGTTGGAAATAAACAAGGAAAATACCACCTCTTTGGTGCACATATTTCATACAAGGCAATTGGGATTAAGCCTCACACAAATGCTGTCTGGTAGGTCACACTCTCTGCACTTCCTAGTGTTTTCACCTGTGCTCAAGATCTAGCGTAGCCTGCCATCAGACTTAGTATGTCTGTGTATCTGGAAAGAATTTTACTGTTTCCCTGGCAGAAAAGGGAAGACAAGAGCCCTGTCTGAAGTCACATGGTAGGTGAATAGCAGAGCTGTGAGTCAAACTCTGATCTGTCTTTTTAAAAAGCCCACACACTTTAGCAGAAAACCAGGCTTGTCCCTCTTAAGGGAAAGGTATGAGGAAAGTAGAAGACTGAGACAGAGTAGGGCACGACACTCCATGCAGAAAGATACCCCGGGTTTGGAGGAAAAACATACCTTAACAGTTAAGAGGACAACAATTCCCCTGAAATGGCATCAAAGGGAAAGGCCCAGCTACTAAATATATCAGCAGTAATGACTATTCTTGGAAAACAACACTGTTGAGAAACAAGTTCAAATTGAGAAGCCAGACAACTAGGGCGTGGACCCATGTAAGCCTGTTTATCTCAAAGTTTCCCAGACGTCAGACACCCTGCACCGGAGCTCCATCCCATCTCTATTATTAACTAACATTTCTTTTTTTAACTCCCTTTTTCACACAGTGTTGTTCTAAGCAATAATGCATATGAAACCAGAGACTTCGTGTATTGATTAGTCATTCACATTAGAATGAACACATGACAATGAATGCTTTAACTATTTATGCATCCTGCCTTACATCAATCACCTCACTTCCCACCAGTTGTTCACATTTCATCTTCTACCAACAGCTTTATCTCAAGCTTCAACTCAAAAACTTTTACCTGGAAAACATTTTCACAGAAGAATAAAAGACCTGGGGGGCCTGGGATGGCTCAGTCGGTTAAGCATCTGAGTCTTGATTTCAGCTAAGGTCATGATCTCACGTGAGATCAAGCCCCAAATCGGGCTCTGTGCTGACAGCAAGGAACTTGCGTGAAATGATCTCTCTCTGCCCCGGTCCAGCCTGTGCACATGATGTTCTCTCTCTTTCTCTCAAAATAAATAAATAAATTTTTAAAATAAAAGACCCAAGGACAATAGAAAAAATGAAGCCCAGGTCAAAGATTTCATCATATTTATCCAATTCTATTCAAAACCAAGCAGGCTCTATATTCTCACCCTTTCACAAACATTCCTAATTGCTCACTAGAGCTGTTCTTCATATTCTTCATGGAGTTAATAAGAGAACTAATTCTTGTGACCCTTTATTTCTATTTGCTCTGATAGCACAAGTACAGTAGTACATTAAAAGTCGATTCTTTGTGTCTCGGTTTTAGCAAGGGTCTCTAGCTGATGGTTACACTGAGGTAACGGTGGCCACATGCTTGGCTATTTTAAGGAAAACCAGAAATCCAAATTTTCTACATGAAAATTCTCATCTGGATATCTTACCACCAACTTCAAAAATCCTATTTTAAAAACAAGCAATAACCAAAAACCCCACTGAACAGGCAAATCAGAGCAGGTCTTGAGCCAGAAATACCCACTTTGACTGCAGTATGTGGGTTTTGCCTCCTATAACAGGAGTTATAACAGGAGTGCCGCTCTTTGTCCATTAAGACTGTAAGTATTAGCGACATCTCAGTGGCTGCCTCAGTCAGTTAAGCATCTGACGTCGACTCAGGTCATGATCTCACAGTTTGTGGGTTTGAGCCCCATGTTGGGCTCTGTGCTGACAGCTCAGAGCCTAGAGCCTGTTTTGGTTTTTGTGTCTCCCCCTCTCTCTGCCCCTCCCCCACTCATACTGTCGGTTTCTCTCTCTCAGAAATAAACATCAGGAAAAAAAATTTTTTTAAAAGACTGTAAGCATTACTATCAGCATTACAGAGACTATAAGCATTACAGCATTACACCACACCTGATTTGCTTGTACATCGTCATCACCTATAAAAATGCTTCACACACCAGGTATATGAATAAACTTGCTTAATAATGAGAGGAATTAGGAATTCAAAACAAGATGACACTAAGTGCTATTAGCTATGCATTCAGTCTTGTCCGGGTCAAAGTTTGTGTCCATATTTATATAAGGACATTGATGGTCACATGAATGCATTTTCAGATAACAAGAATATAGAAAATTAGTAAAAAATTATGTGGATTCATTTTGTTGGAAGATGATATTATAGCAATTCGAGTCTGATTCCAATTTTTCTCACTTGGAAGCTGGACATCTACTGAACATCTATTTCTTAGCACTCAGACCTTCCCCACCTTTGTGCATGTTTCCACACCTACCCATTAGTCTAGAATGCCCATCCTTTCTGTCTTACCCAGAAAACCCCTGCTCATCCTCTTGGCTCTGCTCAGACAGAGCCTATGGAGCTTCCTCCTGGTAGCCTTCCTGGATCAAATAGGGAAAATAACTCCCTCCATCTCCTAAGCTCCCATAAAACTCCATTCATATAAGTGTTATTACTTCTATCACATGTTTAGTTTCTCTAATTTACCATAAGCTACATAGAGGTCATGTATCTTAATATGCGCTATGATTAACAGTTTAAGAAATACAGTGCACAGCCCACAAATAGCTAGTTTATAAATAAAAGATAAAATTCCCATTTTACACAATGAAATACAAGCATGGGGAATATAAATGAGAGGTATGTAGAAAAGAGCACACATGTGAAGTAATGCAGGATTCTAGAAACCTAGATTAGTCTCCTACACAAAACTCATCTTCTTCCAGATTTCACAGGAAGACCTCTGTGTTCTTTCAGGTTGTCAGTTGACATAGAGTAGAGGCAAAAATTAGGTCAAGCAATTAAAATTAGAGAAAAGCAATTCAATGCAAGTGGAGTAGAGGAAAATAACTCGAGAAGAACTTAACAAAATGCTTTAAACTTATGCAGATTTCTGAACAGCAAAAAATTCAAAGACTCAAGTTTCCAGCATCAGGAGGCGATGAGATGGAGAATGTCTGTGTGAAGAAAAAACAGGGATATTGCTAAAAACAAAAAGGAATATGGGTTCCTCTTTGCAAATGGCCCTCCCTTGGTCTACTTTTTTCTAAGTATTAGGCCTCTATGTAATGTGGCCCTTTGGTGGGCTGGAGTAGGATTAAGAAGAAGGGAAGTGGGGGACACTACCTGGCCTGTAGAATCTTGGAAGACTTTATTGATGTTTGATGCCCATAATACCTTCAGAGCTTGGATAAAGGCATCTTACCAAGTTCAAAATGTAAATTTGGAATAAGAATTGTACAAGAAAAATAAGATAGCTCTTCCAATAATACATTCCACTCCTCTCCTGGTTTTAGCCCCTAACACAGGGTTTGGCACAGCTAATGCAGTCAGTAAAGAATTACACTAACTCATAAATGAAAAATAATTTCTATATTATAAATAAACATTTTTTCATATTATATACCTTTCTCTCCTCCTTCTTTCTTCATCCCTTCTCATATTTCTTCTTCATTTTCTTTTTTCTCTTTTTTCTTTTTTCTCTTCCTCCTCCTCCTCTTCCTGCTTCTTCTTCTTCATTTTCTAGACAACTTCTTGGGCTGGGTAGCTGTGCTGGCCATTCCCAGTGATTCTCAAAAACACTGACATATCCTTCCAAAAAGTTCTCTCTTGAATTGATCCCTGTTGCAAGATAATAATAGAAACAGTATTTCTAGAAAGCATGGAGGAGTTAAGGAGTTCATGATAAATCCAAGTTTCCTTCTTGGGATGCCTCTCCTGAATCTGGACTAGAAACCACTAAATTCATTCTTGGACAATGGGGGCCCTGACCCAGACCACTATGATAGGATGATTTTAAGATTTTATTTAGTCATGAACTGAAAGTGAGAGGATGTGTACATCCTCTGATTGCCATGGCCATTCTGGCATCCATGTCAAAGTCCCAGTCCATCAAGAAAGACATGGAGGGGTGCCTGGGTGGCTCGGTTGCTTAAGCACCCAACTTCAGCTCATGTCATGATCTCTGGGTTCATGAATTCAAGCACCACATTGGGCTCTCTGCTATCAGTGCAGAACCCACTTTGGATTCTCTGTCTACCTCTCTCTCTGCCCCCTCTCTCTCTCTCAAAAATAAACATTAAAAGAGAGAGAGAGAGAGAGAGAGAGACACGGGAGATTCCCAATTCCTGCCCAGTCCTTGATTTTCCTCTAAGAGCTTATCCATGAACTAGAATCCATACCTTACCCCTAAGAAGTTTCTACATGAACATGATTCACGTTCTGAGGATTCCATTCATGCCATCCTATGCAGAGACTAGCACTGCTCTGTGATGCCATGTGGATTGGTGCTCCTCTGTCCTGTATCTGTAGAGAGCCCTAGCTGGGCCCACTCCAGCCAGAGTTTAAAAAAATCTATGATCCTGGCACACCTGGTTGGCTTCGTCAGTAGAGCACATCACTCTTGATCTCAGGGTTGTGGATTCAAGCCCATGTTGGACATAGAGATTAATTTTTTTTTAATTTAAAAAATTTTTTCAACAACAAACTATGATCCCTCTGGAATCAGCATGGTCTCTTCAACACAGATTTTTGCTAAAGGAGCCAGATCCAATTGCCAAATCTCTGCCCTGTAGCAGGATGCTTTGTAATTGGATTCATTTCAACAGCAGCAGTAACAATGCTGCCCTTAAGCATGAGTTAATCAGCCATATCACAAAGCCAAGGAGACCCATACCAATCCATGGGATTTCCTCATAGTTGGGACTCATGCATCAAGATACAGATCTGACTTGTGCCTCTCCCTGCCTTAGGCTGAGAGGCTGAGGGTTTCTCACCTGGTATCTGCCACCCAAGAGATAAAAAAGCCCAGGAGAATAAGGAGAAACAACAGACACTGGGCAAAGCCCCTGCATAGGCCTTTGGGTGGTTGGCACTGACGACAGCAAGTGAGATCTGGGGATTTCTTCGGACTCATTTCACAAAGCACAGTGTGTGCCCATAATTTCAGTAGTGGCACTTGGGGTCATGACATGGTCTCAGCTATGTGAGTAGACGTCTGAGGGAAAAAGGCTATGGGATTTGGTCCAGATCTTCTTCAATTAGCCAACTGTAGAGTCTTGGTAAATACTCCCCTCCTTTCTTTACTTGCAAAATTGCTGTAGAGCAAGGCAATGTAAGGCCACAAGTCTAGAGCAAGGCAATGTAAGGCCACAAGTCTAAACGTCTAAACCAAACTGACTCCATGACAGGCTTTAAGATTCCCCTCTAAACTAGAAGGCCTGAGTTTCGGCTTCCCCGAAACTACCAGGTAGTTACACATTGCCCAAGGCAGGAGTAATCACCCTTGCAACACCCAATCAAGAAAGGCCAGCGACCACCCTCCACATTCTTAAGGGAGAGGCCTGGAGATAGAAACTATAGATAGGACCCTGTTACCTAATGTTAAAGTTAACCCACCCACCCAATTGGGACGCCCAACAATGGCCTGTGTGTATGTAAATTTGCTTCACATTCATGCTTAAATTACATCAAATAATTTTATTTGGATGGTGCATTATAAACATAAGTCTGCATGTAAAAACTCAAGTTTGTATTACATTATGTTATATATTGCATTATAATTACTATATTATCAAACCTTTCATTTGAGCAAGATAGAAGATTAGCACGAAAGAGTGAGGGGTGATCTCGGTAGTAAGAATTTCTGAGACCATCTAGGTTAGTGGATTTGGTAATAGCCTGAAAAGAACAATCCATCAGCAAGTATTAATTTAATAGTTTCAGTCTTTAGATATCTCTAGAGCAGGAAGTCTTTTCCTTTTTTTAAAGAAATTTTTTAACATTTATTTATTTTTGAGACAGAGAGAGACAGAGCATGAGCTGGGGAGGGACAGAGAGAGAGAGAGAAACACAGAATCCAAAATAGGCTCCACGCTCTGAGCTGTCAACACAGAGCCCAATGCGGGGCTCGAACCCACGGACCTTGAGATCATGACCTGAGCTGAAGTCGGACGTCTAACCGACTGAGCTACCCAGGTGCCCCTTCCTTTTTTTTTTTTTTTTTAAATGCTTATTTATTTATTTTGAGAGAGACAGAAAGAAAGAGAGAGAGAGAGAAGGAGGGAAAGGCATAGAGGAAAGAGAATCCCAACCAAGTAGGCTCTGCTGTTAGCACAGAGTCAGACACAGAGCTCAAACTCACGAACTGGGGGACCAGGACCTGAGTGAAAATCTAGAGTCGGCTGCTTAATTGATTGAGCCACCAAGGTGCCCCAGGAAGTCTTTTTCTTCCTGCCGTCAACTACCTCTAGCCCAATAGAAAGCAAGGGAGCAAAATATCTTTAACTCTAGGAGGATGCCCTGGGTGGTAAGTTGTGATATATAGCTTGGACCCCCTTAGTGTCCTCCTCCATTTATCTTCTCTATGGCTATCTAAGAAGGCACAGAAATGAAGAAAGAAACCAGTAACACTTTTAAACACTTATTTTGTGTCAGGCATATACATACACACATCTTTCCTATATACATGTAGAAAGAGATATCCTATATATACTATTTACTGTATGTGATTAGAAACTAAATTAGTTGCCTCTACTTGTATCCAAGTTTATCTTACACATATAAACAGGTATTACTTTCACTCTCTCCAGGATTAAAAGATCAGAATGTTGAAACAATAATGCTGACTTCTATGTTTAGAGAGGTTACTGGGCTCTCATTACAAGGAAAACATTTTGCTGGTCATGTTGTTATATTCTGAAAAATAATATTTTCCCAGAATTCCTTGGAGCCAGTGACACACAGGAGCCTCTGGAAGATTGGGTGTTGCCACCCCACAGGTCCCTCTGCCCCACACTGTGCAGGAACCGAGGCCAGGTGCTAGGAACACTGACAGTGTGTGCATAGGAGTGAGCTTGTCAATAGCTAAATACATGGGGCTTGTTGCTGTTTTGTTCCAGAATATATATTCCAGCTTGTTTATAGTTGTAAACAAAGTGTACACTCTGAATAACAGATTGATTAAGGAAATGACGAAATAGCCATAGAACCAATAGAATATTATTCAGTCATTAACTAGAGTGAGGTACATCCTTTGGCAAATATATTGTTAGTGACAAAAAAATAGGTGCGGAACACTGTGTATAGGATGCTACTATATGCGGGGTAAAATGGGGAGAGAGACACACAAACACACACAAACCTAAATACACACCAATAAGTTTATACATCTTTACAAGTTTACATATTATGTACAGATTGTGAAAAGATACAAAGAAAGTGAATACTTGCTGCTTTTAGAAAAGAAACTGGGGGTGGGGATGGGGTGTGGCCTGGCTGACTTGGTTGATTGAGCAGCGAACTCTTGATTTCAGCTCAGGTCATAATCCCAGGGTCATGGGATAAAGTCCCTCACTGGGGTCCATGCAGAGCATGAGATCTGCTTGGGATTCTTTCTCTCTCCCTCTGTGTCCCTCGCTCACTAGTGATCTCTCTCTCTCTCTCTCTCTCTCTCTGTCTCAAATAAAAAAAAAAGAAAAGAAACTGGGGCCTGGAAGAGAAAAGCCAAGAGCTCTGCTGATACTGTCTCTCCAGCCCTGCTCCTCCTCCATCTTCACTCTGCTGTTGGAGGCTCATGGTACACACTGGATGTTCATTAGATGTGTCTGTGCTGCCCTTCCCTCTTTGGAAAGTGTGACTGTCCCAAGGCAACAGGTAGAATGAGACAGAGCCTGGGGGCCAGTTCGCAGAAGAAGGGTTAAAACTTTATGCTTTGGAAAACCATCTGCTCTGAGATATTTAAATCCTTTGCGTCTGTTTCTCCATTGTCTTCCAAAGGGCTCAAAAAGTCTTTCTTTCTTTTTAATGTGTATTTATTTTTGAGAGAGAGAGACAGAATTCGAGCAAGGCAGGGGTGTGGAGGCAGAGAGAGGGAGACACGGAATCCAAAGCAGGCTCCAGGCTCTGAGCTGTCAGCACAGAGGCTGATGTGGGAATTGAACTCGTGAACTACAAGATCATGACCTGAGCCAAAGTCAGACACTCAGCTGACTAAGCCAACCAGGCATCCCTCAAAAAGCCTCTTAAAAGCTAAAGCTGGTCTCAGCCTTTGCTAACAGAACCAAGAGGAAAAGAAGTTGCTCTCTTGGCTGTCAGGGAGCATAGCAACAGCACCTCTGCGGGAGAAGAGGGTGCAGCCGCGAGAAGAAAGAAGCTGCCAGTCGGGATCAGGGTCAGCGCCTGCGGGAGTGTTATTAGAGCAGCTTGTGAACAAATTGGCCCCAAGACTCAGAGTGCATCAACTTAGGGTGGGATCGAGGCTTCCTGAAGTACATGCTCCCCCTACAACCCCTCATGCTGTGCACCCAGCAAAGATTCTCCAGGTGAAAGGGGAACCCAGGAAACTTGGAAAAGAGGCAAGTGTCAGCCTAGGATATCACATCTGGCCAGAAAGGGCATTTACCCACAGAGGAGACAGGGTGAGTGGCCCTTCGCCTGTTGTCCACTCACTCTCCCCATCCCCTGCACATGAGGAGCTCGAGAGGGCTGGCAGGCAGGGGTCACTGAAGTGTGCAGCTTCTGGGAAGTTGAGTGAGGAGGAGGACCACAAAAGGCAGTCCTACTGGAGCATGGTGGCATTGAGATCCCCAAACCACCCGCAGTGGTCCTGGAGTCTAGCTCTCCAGATGAACCGGCTAGTTCTACACACAGGCCATGCAGATTCTCAGGGACCAGATCCTAGATCTGGATAGTCATGGGGCCAGGACCCCTGGAAGACCATGACTCGGTGACCTTGGGTTTTCAGAGGTAACCATTAGTTGCCCATTGCAGGATCCCAGCACCTTGTAGGTATGGCACTGCATATGTCATTTATTCTTCAGAAGCTCTAGGGAATGAAGGTACTGATGGACTTGCAAACCCTGGAGACCATTCCCCTGAAATGCTTCCACCCCAGGCCATATCAACTATATCCAAGTGCTGTCCTGGACCTCCAGTAGCTGTGATTCCACCACTGAAGTCCTAGGCCTGGGAGAAAAGAGTCTGATCTACAGCATAAGCAAGAGAGTCCACGTCAGAACCATGATTTCGGGGAAAGACATGAAGGAGGCATCAGTCCCTGCCTGAGATACAGGGTCTTCCCCTTTTTCTCATCAAGAAATATAGTGTTGTTAATTCCCCACCCTCCATGTTTTTCTATACTGCCTTTTCTTTTTTCCTTTTTAAAACATGTTTTTAATGCTTCATTTTATTTTTGAAAGAGACAGAGACAGCATGAGTGGGTGAGGGGCAGAGAGAGGAGGAGAGAGAGAATCCCAAGCAGGCTCCACACTGCCAGTATGGAGCCTGATGCGGGGCTCAAACTCATGAACTGTGAGATCATGACCTGAGCCGGAACAGTCTGACACTTAACCAACTGAGCTGCCCAGGCGCCCCTATCTATACTGTCTTTTCTACACCATCTCAAAAACATGCTTGGCCACACCCTCTTCTACTTGATCCATCTCGTTCCCAGTGGGAAAGGAGCCCCTCAAAGTCAGCAGAAAGGAAGGTATTTACAGGTATGCTGTCCCCATGCAGAATGTCCGTTCCTGAAGGGAACAGCCTATAATACCAATTTCTGATGTCTCTGCCCAGAATGTTCTGTCATATGGAAGCAACTCTATAAATGTTTACTGTATAACAAAATTGGGATTGGTGGAACAAAGGGCATCTTTTTGTCTCCTAACATGTTGCAAACTGCCCTCCAAAACATTTGCACCTATTTACAATGCCATCTGATATGCATAGAGGATAAATTTCACTGCAACCTGCTGTTTTATTAGAAGAAAGTGTGTCTTACTATATTTTTTTAATGTTTATCTATTTTTGAAAGGGCACAGCAGGGGACGGGCAGAGAGAGCAGGGGGGCAGGGTGGGGGGACAGAGGATCTGAAGCACGCTCTACACTGAGAGCAGCAAGCCTGAAGCACGGACTCAAACTAAAACTATGAGATCATAACCTGAGCCGAAGCCAGATGCTCAACTGACTGAGCCACCCAGGTGCCCCACTGTGTCCTAATATTTTGACATGTCTTTCTTTTTTTTTTTTTTTAATTTATTTCTAGGAGAGAGAGAGAGAGAGACAGCATGACCAGGGGAGGGTCAGAGAGAGAGGGAGATACAGACTCTGAAATAGGCTCCAGGCTCTGAGCTGGCAGTCAGCACAGAGCCCGACGCGGGGCTCAAACCCACGAACCGCGAGATCATGACCCAAGAGAAAGTCGGACGCTTAACCGACTAAGCCACCCAGGTGCCCCATTGACATGTCTTTCTTTACTAGTGAGGTTAGATGTCTTCTCCAACGCTCATTTTACTAATCATACTCCCCTACTGTGAATCGTGTATATCCCAGTAATCCTTTTCTCACAGTTTGCCAAGGCTAGAGCTGAATTTCTTTCTCTCCATACCCAAGAAGCCACAGGCCCAACCTTAAATGGAGGACTCTTCCTAAGCTATGCAGATCCATATCAGTGTGCCCCAGAAGGCAGCTTACAACCTAAATTTGCTACAAGGCCTAGGGCAGTTAGGATTCTCTGCATTATGGACTCTTTTCTTGGGACGAGCTTTAGGTAAGAAATATAGTCTGGCAGGGGCCCCTGGGTGCCTCAGTCAGTTAGGCGCCAGACTTCAGCTCAGGTCATAATCTCACGGTTCATGGGTTCGAGCCCCACATCAGGCTCTCTGCTGTCAGCATGAAGCCTACTTCAGATCCTCTGTCCCCCTCTGTCTCTGCCCCTTTCCTGGTTGTGCTCTCTCAAAAATCAATAAATAAACTTAAAAAAAAAAAGAAATAGAGTCTGACAGTTTTCAGCAGATACCTAAAATTCCTGGAATAGTGGAAGTATATAAAAATGGTCCTTCCTTCCTATCCTTTAAAACTTGCCAAGTCTGGGGACACCTGGGTGGTTCAGTCAGTTGGGCTTCAAACTCTGGCTCAGGTCATGATCTCACATTCACGGGTTTGAGTCATGTCAGGCTCTGTGCTGACAGCTCAGAGCCTGGAGTCTGCTTTGGATTCTGTGTCTCCCTCTGTCTCTGCCCCTACTCCACTGGTGCTCTGTCTCTCTTTCTCTCAAAACTAAATAAGCATTAAAAAAAACAAAAACAAAAACGAAACAAACAAAAACCTGCCAAGTCTATTCTCTAAAACTTCTCCCTTAAACCTCTAAATGGAGAAGGAAAGCAGAAGTTGGTTAACAGGTGGTATTGACAGAGCATAGCTCAAGGACATGTCCACAGAGAACTTCTTAACCAGCTGTGTGGTCATGGTTAAGTTGTTGTGATACAAATTTGAACTACAAAGTCTTTTTCTTCAAAAAGTCTAGCCTGAGATCTTAGTCTATTCTTATACCACCCTAATATGGACCTCTCTGTTTCCTCTGACCAACAGTTATGTAATGAACAAATATTATTTTACCAGGGTAACAATGACTTTCCATAGTATATACTAGCTAGTGTTAGGGAGGATTTATAGCTACTATCTCATGCCACATAATTTGGTTTGGCACAATCTCACCCACTCTTCAGGCTTTGAAGCCTGCTCCAGTTTATCTCAAAGTCCTGTACTCCCAGTCCCCATTTTAGGCCAAGGCCACTTATCCCTTGGTCTTGGAAGAAGCAGGTTCTTTCCATCTGAACTCAGGGCCCAGCCTTCATGGCTCAAAGAGAAACTGCTCTCCTCACTTGTCCATACAAAGCCAGCTCAGGAGTTTATCTGTATTTTGTCTGGAGAACATTTCTAAACTAATCTCTTTATGGCCAGCAATTCTGAACTTCTCCTGCCCTGAAGGCTTTCTCTCTCTTATCTCTACTCTAAAGAAATTCTTCTTTTCTTAAAATTCACTAACCAAAGGGCATCCAGGAAGCCAGCAACACATCTCTTTTGGAAACTCATCCCATTCACTGAAAAATTATTTGATCAGGTATTAAAAATCACCTACTACTATGTCCTTGACTTTGCCTCAGTGCTGAAGATACAGCCAGAACTACCCTTAGGCCAAGGCCCTTCCCTAGGCCTCACATTGAAGAAAGGTCCACAGGTAACTAATGCTATTATTTTATGTAAAATAATAAATTTATTACAGAACACAGAGGTGCTTCTGTGGTTTGAGGTCCAATGTGACCAATAACCCTAAACTTCTACACTTCTCTACTCCAAGATCCTTAAAACAGGGCTATGTCTGAGTAATGACACTGCTTACAGATGTGCCTCTGCCAGGATAGGAGACAGGCACCGCTTCCATGTTCCGGAAGAATCCAAGCAGCAGAAGCATGATAGTGAAAGAGAAGACTGACTTGTCAAATTCTTCCCTTCAGGTGGCATGAATGAAGCGCATTTTTATATTGTGATGTATCATGGTGCCAAAGATCTCTTTCCTTTTGCTTCATGTTCCAAGGCACAGTTCTGAAGGTACTCACAAATCAGCACAATCTGATTTAGGCCAATCTATCTGCCTTCCTTCCTCTAAGCAGAAGACATCCAACATGCCATCAACTGTCTACTACGGTTGTACAGGGCAGCTGAGGCATGTTTTGCAATATTCAACAATTTCTTTACTCTTAAGTTTCTACATATGTAGTGTGAAACTTCATACTAATTCTTTACAAGGCTCTATAAATCTAGATATTGTTGTAAGAAGTGGGAAAAATCTCAATAGGAGTTCCAGAACTTCATATAATACAATGAAAATAACCCATAACAGTTAGTGTGATCGTCTTAATTTAACATATGCAACCCTATTTCAGTGTTGCAACATGATATGTAAAACTGACAACTCATTTCCAAATCTAAGTATTGCCTTAAGAACTGCATTGACAATACCAGTCACTATCACCTTGCAAAATGTCTTCTAACGGAAATTAATTTTTAAAAACTAATAACTTATGGGGTACCTAGATGGCTCCATCATTTAGTGTTCAACTTTTGATCTCAGCTCAGGTCTTGATCTCAGGGTCGTGAGTTCAAGTTCCACGTTGTACTCGGCACTGGGTGTAAAGCCTACTTAAAAAAAATAAACTAAAAGTAAAATAATATGATATAATATAAATAAAAAGTAATAACTTACAATGACCCAAGAAAGAGTAGCTAATTGGATATCCATTGCTGTTGGAAGAACATAAACTGTGTAAAAGTCTAGACTGTAACAACACACTGATTTTGCTGAAATGAAGGCAAAAAATATATTTTCAGCTGTATCTTTAGGCCAATCTATCTGCCTTCCTTCCTCTAAGCAGAAGACATCCAACATGCCATCNAATGTAGGGCTCGAACCCATGAACTGTGAGATCATGACCTGAGCCAAAGTCAGGCGCTTAACCAACTGAGCCACCCAGGCACCCCTGTATGCTACTTTCTTTTTTCTTTTTCTTTTTTTTTTAATGTTTTATTTATTTCTAGGAGAGAGAGAGAGACAGCGTGAGCAGGGGCGGGTCAGAGAGAGAGGGAGTCACAGACTCCGAAACAGGATCCAGGCTCTGGGCTGGCAGTCAGCACAGAGCCTGACACGGGGCTCGAACCCACGAACCGCGAGATCATGACCTAAGCGAAAGTCGAAAGTCGGATGCTTAACCGACTAAGCCACCCAGGCGCCCCACCTGTATGCTACTTTCAATAGGAGCGGTCTTGCCAGGACTTTTCAAGGCTAAATTGGGAGGGACACAACTGTATGGATGTTAGCTACTTTCAGGTATAGAGGATTGGCAGGACTACAGAATGGAGACTTGAGGACATGAGACTCTGGGCTCTTCATATGTTTCTGGGTCACTGATGCTATCAACCTCTGAGGGAAATGAGCAGAGGTTGGGAGATTTCAAGCACAGGTGAGTCATGCACAGTTTGCCTCCTCCCATCCCGGGAGCTCTTACGTTGCCCTTCAGCCACCTGTGGGTTCAGCCATCAGTGCCTTCTTTCCTTCCCATGATCATTGCCTTTCCTTTTCCCAAGACCTACTCACCAAGACAGGAACGATATCATATCAAGAGCTGGAATAGAGCTATGGAACAGCTCCTTAGAGAGAACATCAGGATCAGAAAAAGGACCAATCAGACCATCTCCAAAAGCTATGAATCCCCAGCAAGGAGTCAGAGAGGGTTATAAGGAAGCAGAAGATGAATGTGGCTTTAAATGAGCTTGCAGCCAGGAAGGATGGAGTAAGAAAGGGGATGGAGTAAGAAAGGGCAGAGGGACAGAGCTGAGGACAGAGGGAGAGGTGAGGTAGTTGGACTTTGGAAACTGGAAGCCAGATTCTGGAGTAACTTAAGAAGGGAATGGAGACCTGAGTTAGGAAGAACCATGCCAACCACAGGAGGGCACTGCGTCCCCATGGGCTAGCCTGGAATGTCTGGGACCAACAAAGCAAAGAGGTCAGACAAGGACAGCAACCCCCCTTCCCTTGCTCCAAGCAGAGAGCATCTCTCCCTCTTCCTAACTCGGGTTTCTTATGCTGACACGTCTATGGGGGAGAGACACACAGTCACCAGCCATGTCACACACCACCTCCATGACGGATACATACACACGCACTGACACGTGTACACATAGTTTCCTCCCTCTTCTGAAGATTACCTTGCTAAGGGTGTTCTCTGTGTAGGCAAATGAGCTGCGAAGAGCTGCCTTCGCTTCCATAATGCACTGTAGCACCTCTTACCAGGCAAGGCTGATGCTGGTTGGAGTTCTTTGCCTTCTCCTCATGTTTTGCCACAGCTTAAAAAGTATTGTGAAGACTCCCTTGGGCCAGAGGGTGGGGGGCTTGCAGGTGGGGAAATGCCAACCATTGTTTGATCTCAAGCTCTATTCGGGTGGAAAGTCAGGGGTTGAGCAACCTGGCTCCTCCTGGCTCCAGCAAGCCCCTGAGATGTGAATCTTTAATGAACATTGTGATTGGAACAGTCAAACATGTTCTTCGGGCATTTGTTGGGCAGCCCCCACCTTTAACCGCAGAATTCTCGCTTCTGTGCACCAGCTTCGCCCCTCTCCCTATATAAACCCTGAGCTATGGCTCGGTGGGGCTCTCTTCTGAGGACTTTTCAGGTCCTCAGGAGGGGCCTTCTGGCCAGACTAAAATAAACCTGAATAACTAACTCCTTTTGTGTTTTGTGGGCTTTGTTCTCGGTGATTCTCCTTTGGAAAGGGAGGTCTAACAGTATCAGGGCTTTAAGATATAGAAGCAGCCTTGTGATGCCTGGGTGGCTCAGTGAATTGGGCATCCAATTCTTGATTTTGGCTCAGGTCATGATCTCATTGTTGGGCAATCAAGCCCTGAGTCAGGCTCCACACTGAGTGAGCAGCCTGCTTAAGATTCTCTCTCTCTCTCTCTCTCTCTCTCTCTCTCTCTCCCCTCCCTCCCTCTGCCCCTTTCTCCCTCTTGCATGCATGCTCTCTCTCTCTCTCAAAATTTTTTTAAAGAAAAAAAAAGATATGGAACCAGCCCAAATGACCATATATGGGTAAATGGATAATAATAATAATCCAGGGCACCTGGGTGGCTCAGTCAGTTAAGCATCTGACTTTGGCTCAGGTCATAACCTTATGGTTCATGGGTTCAAGCCCCACACTGAGCTTCACGCTGACAGTATGGAGCCTGCTTGGGATATTCTCTCTCTTTCTCTCTTTGCCCCTCCCCTACTTGCACTCTCTCTGTCTCAAAATAAATAAATTATTTTTAAAAAAACAATACACAAAATGGGTTATTTAGCCTTGAGAAAGGACGATATACTGACATCTGTGACAACATGGTTAGAACTTGAGCACATTATGCTAAGTGAGATAAGTCAAACAGAAAAAGACAAGTATTGTGTGATATCACTTATAAGTGGAATCTAAAGTAGTCAAACTTGTGAAAACCAGAGTGTAAAATGGTGGTTACCAGGGGACAGGGGGTAAGGGAATAAGACTGATGTTGCTTAAGGGTACAAACTTGTAATGAGTAGTAAATAAGTCATAGAGATCTAACACACAGTATAGTGAATATAGACAACAATGTTGTACTACAATTATCAAACTTGCTAAGAGACTAAAATGTAATTATCCGAAATATTAAAAGAAGAGGATAATTATATAATGTGTTAAAGTGCTAAATACAGCTATAAAGGCAATCATATTACAATATATAAATCAAGTTAGCACACTGTACATCTTAAATTTACACAATGTTGTATGTCAAACATACTCAATTTTTAAAAATCAGGGCTTTTGTGATATCCTACCTGTCTTCACACTAAGTTCCATATGTTCTTCCTGACACCAAACTTTGCCTCCATAAGAAAAAATGATAGGAGATCAAAGAAGTCAATCATGATTCATCTTGGAGAAAAATATTCTTGTATTAAAATATAGGCTCCCTGGATGATGTGTGTTACCAATCAGCCTTCTGAAAGATAACAAAGAGAAAATTGCAGTTAGCCAGAGGGTGAAAGCATTTTTCTTGAAGTGTTCTTGGGGAGAAAGAAGTGGATTGACCTCATAAAAATCAGTCAAGAATTCTCTGAGCAACTCTGGAATTCCAAACATTCTTCCTCTATCAGTATTGCCCACCAGGAGGAGGAGTCCAAAAGTCTGGGTGAGTGTGCAGTCTCCATCACAGCAGAAAGGGGGTTTTGGTGAGTCTGTAAAGAACCTCAGAATGTCTGATTTAAGGAGCTAATATTTTAAATAAAATCTTCATTTTTTTCTTATTAGGGAAGTAACACATATTCAATACAGAAATGTTATAAAACCAGGAAAAAACTACAAACCAAAAAAAAAAGAAGAAGAAGAAAGTTAACAGTTGACCTGTAATCTCACAAACCAAAGATAAACACTCTTCATCTTTTAAAATTTTCAACCAGTACTTTTTCTGGTTATATTTAAAACTAAAATATGTCACAGGATACATAGTATTTTATGTTGTGCTTCCCCCCCCACCCCTTAACAATATAAGGGGAATGTTTTCCCATTTCCATAAGCTTTCTCCTGGGGTGTATTTTATTAGTGGCAGCATTGTTTTCCATCCTAGATTGGCATCATCACTTATTTATTCTTTCTCTTATTGCTGAGTGCTTTGGTTATTTTCCCTACTCAGGACAACAGCTTGAGAGCTGAGTTTGAAGTTTTGCCTCAGTGGTGGCAGCTTTCAAGTGCATGCGGTTACCAGGGTGGGGACCTGTTCTCCTTGAAGTTCTTGTTCTTTGTTTCAGTTTACAGTGTTGTTATAAGACAAAATTTAACCAAGTAAATCTGAATATCTAATTGGCTTTATTAATCCATGCATGAGAAAGCATCCCATCTAGAAAGCAGAGGGGAGCTCCTAGAAAGTGTACAAGATGGAAGGTTTTCATAGGAAAGAGGTGGGACAAGAAGTTATTAGCAGAAGAAAAGAAAGGATTGTTTCAGCCCAGGACAGTTTTTTGAGGAGGCAGGGAGGGGAACGGCAGGGTTTTTATCATACAGGTTACTGTACTAGTACTGATCAGGAAATTTCAGACTGACTGTTAAAAGGTCACATTTGTGGAAGAGACTAAAATTAATTTGATCTTTCTTTGTTGTCAGGAACAAATGATTCCATTTTGAGCTTCTTTCTTTTTTAACAACGTTAACAACATACCTCACTTCAGGGAAAACAAAAATGCATGCTCTTCTAATCAATGGAAGGATACCTGGGCCAGCCTAAATGGCTGTAGGTATCTTGCAGACAAAAAAACTGAAGGACTTAGGATGTACTGGCTTGACTTCAGCCACTTCTCATCACTTTTCTCAAAGTAAGCATGAAACAAAATGGATGGCTGTTCCAGAATTTTCCTGTTTCCAGAATTTTATAAAAATTGTCATTATTTTTCACTTTCTGCCCGATTTCAGAGATGACAGCACAGCTTGACTCAGTAAGTGGCATCCTCTGGTATAGAGATGATGTTACAGGTTCAGTCAGAAGGGAATACTCTGCATCCTTTTCCTCCTACTGGGGAGGCTCTGCTCTAAGCCATGCATATTCTGTCACTTAGGTTTCCTTGAGGTTAATGACAGGGAGCCAGCCAGTAATGGAAACTTGGTTCCCTCAAAGGAATCTGGCCACCCTAGGTTGTAGTCCTAAATTGNTTGCAAAGAAAGATGCAATTAGTTTCAATCTATCCCAGGAATAGGACCTTGTAACAGTCGATCTGAAACTTCCTGATCAGCACTACTGCAGTAATCTGCAGGATGAAAATCCTGTATTTCTGCCCCTCGCCCCACCCCAAAAAGACTTCCGGGACTGAAACAATCCTTTCTTTTCTTTTGCAAATAATTTCTTGTCCCAATCTCTTTCTTATAAAAACCTATTTTGCACAGTTCCTAGGAGCTCCCCTCTATTTGCTAGACAGCATGCCCTCTGGTTCATGCGTTGATTAATACAGCCAATCATGGTGCAGCCTGGCCAGGTTTGAGGACCCAGAGGGGGTCCTGCAGGACCAGCCAAGAGGGTCCTCAGCTTCACACAGGATAGAAAGAAATCAAACACGAGCGAGCGGGAAGGAAGTAAAAGCAGAGTTTATTGAAGACATAGAGAGAGTGTAGGCAGATACAGACAGAACATCTGGGACATTCAGAAAGGAAAGGAGAGACAGTTTTGTCTTTGCTTGCAGTCTGAGGTTTTTATTGACAATTGCACTCTGGTGCACATGCCCTTTCAGACATTCCAGGAACTGATCAGAACAAGGACAGGGGCCAGTATCCATCATGAGTCACTTCTTCCTTGGAGCCAGGTGGTTTGGGCATCGAGATGTCCAGCACCAATAGTCTAGAATACACATACATGGCCTCACCTGGTCATTCTTGCCTAGTCACTCCTTAGATGTTATCTACTATGTTGGAAGGCTCCAAAGAAATCATTAACTCCTTGTCCTTTATCAGGAGGACATACACCAAGGCATGTGTGTGGTAGGGGTGCAGGTCCTAGCAAGGTTAGAAACAAGAAAAGGAGAAAAATAAAACAGCTTTTTTTCATGCGGTCCCTTCAGTTTTCCCTATCTCAGGGAGATCTTATAATTTACTCGGTTGGATTTTTTTCTTCAACAATGGAAAGTGAGTAACAAGAAGAAATTGCTTACAGCTCTAAGATACATAGATACAAATCAGAAGGATGTCAGTCAATTAATACTGGACACATATTGTAAAGTGTGAGAAATAAGCCCACTGCCCCAGTCAAAGGAGGGATGAAGAGACTCAAAGCACAGTGAAGCGAGGCTTTAATCAACTTTCTTGTAAGGGCAGGTGTCTGACGGACAGGCACACTTGGGGGCGTTACAGCGGACAATTTATCTCCTAGCATGCAAGTCCCTCCCCTGATGCCTCATTGGTTGAGTACTACAGAGGTTACAGCCTTACCCAGAAGTCGCCTATGCCCATGTAAAGCCAAAAAGTAGTGTGATTGGAACAAATGTACATTCCTTGAGGTGATGCAGAGACTTCAGTTCTTTGGTGCATGCTCATTGCAAAGCCTGCAAAAAATAAGCCCTCAAAATGGAGAGTGGAAGAACCAGGAAGTGAAGTGTCTAAGGGTTTGGGACTCCATTGTGGGACTGGGCAGGGGTGGGGAGAATGTCAATCCTGTTCATACATAGTTTCAATAGGCTGCAAACTGTTAACTAGACAGCACAGCTTTTATTTGGTATTTGAAAATGAATTTACTTTTCATATAAATCATGTGATTTGTTTAAGTATTTTAAAAGATGCCTCAT
The DNA here is from genome assembly GCF_008692635.1 of Crocuta crocuta. Classification (NCBI taxonomy): domain Eukaryota; kingdom Metazoa; phylum Chordata; class Mammalia; order Carnivora; family Hyaenidae; genus Crocuta; species Crocuta crocuta. The sequence goes on from NW_027530988.1 coordinate 497,895, forward strand.
CCCCACTGAAGTGAGCTTGTTTTGACAGAGGGTTTTCACCTTACCTTGTCAAATTATAAAACTTTATTGTTCTTAAGAAATCTCATAAACAGGAATGCCTGGCTGGCTCAGTTGGTGGAGCATGCTACTCTTGATCTCAAGGTTTTGAGTTCAAGCCCCACGTTAGGTGTAGAGATTACTTAAAAAATAATAAAAATCTTTTTAAAAAAAGAAATCTGATAAACATGTTTATGTAATGCTGTTTTTAAACTTGTTTTTTAAATTTATTTATTTAATGAAAGGAGGGGGAGGAGCAGAAGGAGAGGGAGAGAGAGAATCCCAAGCACGCTCTATGCCCAGCATGGAGCTCAATCTTACGACCATGAGACCAGACCTGAGCTGAGATCAAGAGTTGGATGCTTAATTGACTGAGCCACCCAGGTGCTCTAAACTTGTTTTTAAGGGAATTTATTTTAATTTATTTTATTATTTAGTTAGTTAGTTTGTTTAGGAATCTCTACACACAATGTGGGGCTAGAACTCACAACACTGAGATCAAGAGTCACATGCTCCTCTGACTGAACCAGCCAGGTGCCCCTTCTGCACTTTTAATAGATAAAGTTGCATCAGGTGTTTTGCAGACCATGATCCCCAGTCTTTGAGGCTACTCCAGCCTCCTTGTGGAAAAATGAGGAAGAAAGTCTTGCAGGTGGAAGTCATTGATTAACATCAGTTTCTGGCATCAGGAGCAGCCTGGCACTGAGACACTGCTTGTTTCCGATAAGTTGGTGTGTCTCCCTATGTCCTACCCTACACATTCACTTGCTCCCTGCTTAGCTACTTGACAGAAATAAATGACAATGTTATATTAATCAAATATGTGGGTACATGTCCTAAATATTTTCTCTCAGTCTTGCCTACATTTTGAAATCATGATCCTAAAGATTTTATGTGTAACCTTAAGTTATTACTCAAAATAAAACACATCCTTTCTTTTTATAGTTTTTGACCTGCTGAATCCTTGAACGCTGTAAGAGATACAGAAAACCTATTCTTACTCAGTATTGTCAATCTAATGAGTCTTTGTCACTCTAAGAGAATTTTCCTGGCCTTGTCCTTCTCTCTTGGACAATCATCACCGTGAGACCAAGGTCATGTTTAATTGCATTTCAGCCACAAAGAAGTCCAGCTAGTATAATACACAATGTCTACTTGCTGAATATGTAGCCTGATCCCCAAAATTATTAACAGCACCTACTAACCTGAAAGGGCATAAAATCTTTATTTGGGAATATATTAATGTCTTTATAACTCCCCATTTCTATACTTTACCAAGTATAGCTTACAAAGTGCAGTCAATGTCAGAAACCTAAACATCTAACATTAGAATGAGTTTGGTAATTTGGTTGATAATGACATTTTCTCCCTTAATTACAGTGGAAAAAAAGGATAATGCATTTCACTTGATTCCCAGAGAAATTAAGTTAAAATATACAGAGATTCCAAAAATTAACTTAGGACACAAGACACAGAATCAATAATCAAAAATAGAAGAGACATTCTTTGGCAGAAGGTGGGGGCTGGTTTTAGAAATAGAGGGGCGCCTGGATGGTTGCTCTGTCTCCCTCTCTCTCTGCCCCTTCCCTACTCATTCTCTCTCTCTCTGTCTCTCTCTCTGTCTCTCTCTAAAATAAGGATTGGATAGTTCTCAAACTAGCTTCAACGTGTATATTTTAACTAAGAAGAGAAAATCTTCCTATTGCAGCAATTAATTATCCTCAGTAAGAGCCCATCATAACCAGGGACTTTGCACATTTGGCACCAAGACTATGGCTTAGGACCTCTCTGTACCCTGCATCAGTGGATCAAGTGAGGACAAATCATCAACTCTGGGAAAGATATGGGGCACCTGGGTGGCTCCAGTGGCCAACTCTTGATTTTGGCTCAGGTCACAATCCCAGAGTTGTGGGATCAAGCACTGGGTCAGACTCCAAGCTGAGCCTGGAGCCTATTTAAGATTCTCTCTCTCTCTCTCTCTCTCTCTCTCTCTCTCTCTCTCTCTCCCCCTCCACCCCACCGTCTCTCTCTCTCTCTCTCAAATAAAATTTTTAAAAATCTGGGAAAGATAAAAGGCAAACATCAAAGATTAAAAAGTAGGGGCACCTCAGTGGTTCAGTCGGTTAAGTGTCTGACTTCAGTTCAGGTCATGATCTCGTGGTTCAAGGTTTCGAATGGCTGACAGCTCAAAGCCTGGGGCCTACTTCAGATTCTGTGTGTCCTCTTTCTGCCCCTCCCTTATTTGTATTCTCTCTCTCTCTCAAAAATAAATAAATAAAATTCACACACACAAAAAAAGATGGAAAAGTAGTACAGGTCATCAGCAGATGGCTCTACTAACTAGATAAGTCAAATCAAAGTCATATAGGACTATAACCAAGAAGAATTAGCTAAAGTATGGCATTCTATTTAATCACAGTTCAGAACAGCTGCCCTAATTTCTGCTGAAGATTCTTCAATAATATCACTTAACTGTGGAAGAAAGTAGAGGACCAATGGGAAGAGTTGATTGGTGTTTACTTCAGAACAAAAGAAAAGACACAGGCCACTACAGCTTGGAGGGAGAGGTGGACGGGGTGGGAAGGGAGAAGGAAAGAAGGAGAGAGACACACAGAGAGAGAGGAAGGAGGGAGGGAAGGAGTGAGGAGACTAGTTTGCTAAAGTAACAGCCCAGAGGCAACATTCCGAAAGGATGGGTACCATTCTTCAGGATACAGTGTATTTATTAATCCAGGGACCTCTAAATGATACTGTGTCTCTAACAGGAAGAATACATGGTTCCAACAACCAAAGAGTAGAAGCAGGAATTGCTCCACTTATCATCACTCCCACTGACCCACTGAGAAATGTTGTACTTTCATCTCTAACTCTGGGCTCTGTAGGGCAAAGGTCCAGGTCCCCAGAGTGGATGCCCTCTTGCCAAGTGACACATCAAAGATCCCACTGAACTACAAACTACAGCTACTGTCAGGACATTGGATTTCTTGGGTCCAGGGACCAGCAGATAAGAAGAGGAGTTATCAAGAGTTCCTGGCTAGTTCAGTCGGTAGAGCATGCAACCTCGGGGTTGTGAGTTCAAGTCCCATGTTGGACGTAGAGATTACTTAAAATTAAAATCGTAAAGGGGCACCTGGGTGGTTCAGTCAGTCAAGCATCTGAATCTTGATCTCATAGTTCATGGGTTCAAGCTCCATGATGTGCTCTGAGCTGATAGCAGGGGAACTGCTTGGAATTCTCTCTCTCTTTCCTCTCTCTCTCTCTGCCCCTCCCCCACCCACACACCCCCAATAAATAAATAAACTTAAAAAAATAAAATATAAAACTGCAACCTAGGTTTTTAAAAAAAATAATCCAAGACATGAAAGAACAACATGCATCAAAATTAGAAAAAATTTCAGGAAAAAATGTGACAAATTCAGGAAAAGTTACATAATAAAAGTAAAAATCATTTAAAAGATAAAGACTAATCTAGAAGACACAAATGCAAATAAACAAAAATAATAATAAATAAACATAATAATAAAGATTAATAAAGAACATTTTTAGAGGGAAAACTTTATACAAAGAAATAAAAGAGATTAAAAATGGTATTATTTGGGATCTTTGATAGCAGAATTTCTTTAATTTCCCAAGAAACTTATTTCAGTTGCTTCAGACTTTCATTGCTTCTCTAAACTTAGTTGTTAGCCATTTCCCTTTTTCATAAACTTGTGGAGAAAACCAGATGGGCATCATCCATCTGCAACCAAATTATCCAAACCTTCCTCGGAGAATTTTCTTCTTTTTCCTTACTTTGGAGTTGAGGGGGTGTTACTTCTTTGTAATGTTACCTAGTTTCTTCACATTTATATCTGTCTTTTTAAATGTAATTCAGAGTTTCTTACTGGGAATACCACTCTATCCAAGGTATGCAACTAGCATTAATATAGCAAAATTGATAGATTAGTTATGAAATAGGCTCATCTATGCTTTGNCATCTCGGTCTATCCTGTTAAGCTTTTCCAAGCACAGAAACAAAGTCATCACATTATCAACATCATCAACAAATATTGATTAAGCATTTTCAGTGAATGAAGAATTGTGTTCACTGTTTTATGTGTCTTAAGGACATCCTTAATCCATAAGAAGGGTGGTGTTTTGTTTTGTTTTGTTTTTATGAACAATACTTTGGATTAAGAACAAAGATAAATTTATGTCTAAGTTCGTTTTGGAGATGTATTACTGAAAGAAGGGAACAATCCCAATTACGTCAGTGTCAGAATAAAGGAAGCTACTTGTATGTTGGCAGTTAGCAGGAAAAACAAGAGGGACATTGAGAGGTACCACCAAGTTCTCCTGCTCCTTACTTCAAAGTCTCTAGTGCTCAGTCATACTTTGCCCCAAATATCCCCCCTTTCAAGTCCATTTTGGACACATGACATGAAATTATAATAAAAATTAAAATGTGATTGTGTCCCTTCAAGTTCACAAAATACATACAGTTAACACATACAATAATATCATCACCATATTGGGAGTTTACTTGGACCACACATTATGTCATTAAACCTTGACTGCAATAAATAACCTTGTGAGGTAGCAACTATTACTATCTTGCTTTCCTAGAATTCAAATTCAGACTGCCATATTCCAGATGGCAAACATGTTACCTTCCTATGACAAAAATAACAAAGCCAATCTATGTTAAAGCTAATTTATAATGATGAGGATATTTCTATTTTGCTAATACTTGAGTCAACAATTTAAAGTGAAACCAAACTGGGGCACCTGGGTGACTCAGTTGGTGGAGCATCCAAAACTTCGGCTCAAGTCGGTCTCGTGGTTTGTGAGTTTGAGCCCCAAGTCAGGCTCTGTGCTGACACGTCAGAGTGGGAAGCCGGCTTCAGATTCCGTGTCTCCCATATTCTTGCTGCCCCTTGTCTGCTCATGCTCACTCTCTCACACTCTCTTGAAAATAAACATTAAAAGTTTTTAATAAAAAAATAAAGTAAAAGCAAGGTGTGTCCATGTGAATCGAAGTGACAGGGGAGGGAAGAAGGTGAACCCAAAAGGAAGGAGAGCAATGACTGCCGGATTTACACCTGTCTTAAGTAATCTTCAAAACTCCTTCCAGAGCATTCAGATTATAAAGCCAAACTCTCCTTTTAGAATCAAAGCTTAGTAACCTAAATGCAAACCAGACAGTTAACTCTCTGATCGATTTTGTTTACCATATTTTTGCCCATAATTATCTAATTTGGACTCTTGCAGTTGCAGTAAAGTCAATAATTTCACCCATCCAGTCCACCAGAGATCAAAACGTTAAGATATTCCACAGATGAGTAATATGTTTGCTTATGACCAGTGAGTCCGTTTTAATGACATTTAGCATATTGTTCTGAGTTAACTGCTAACTTGCATTCCAAGTGCCAACAACATGCTTTAGACCATATGTTTAACGGTGAAGCTCGGACTTAGGCTGCCCAGCTTTAGACCTAGCTGTCATCTAATAAGCTTTGTGATCTTGGGCGTGATAGTTAACCAACTAAATACTCATTTTCTTCAGCTGCAAAATGGGGTGAACAGAATCTATCAGATAGCAGGGACAAAATGCGGTAGTATTATGTAAATGTGCTTGCCACAGTATCAGGTACCTTATGTCCTAAGTGTTTGGTATTTATCTAAGAAGGCTGTTTAATATGAAGAGAAACTAATCTGTAAAAAAACATTAAATCTATTAACTATTAATTTGTTACCTTCGGTTGCCTAAATTTGGTTTTTCTTATCTCTCCCTTACTGCATTCTCCCGTTTTCACACAGGAGGGAAAATGCCAAGACTGCAGAGGTCTCCAGAGAGAAAAGCAAGGAACGCAGGTAGTTAATACATGGAGAAATACCCTTCCGTGTCTAGGGCGCTTTTCTAGAGGCCCCAGGAAAGGGCCCGCCCCCGCCCCTCGACTTCGGGACACGAAGACCAGTCCCAGCGCTCCCTCCAGGTCACCTCGCCTCCAGCTGGTTACACAGGAACCCAGGTCCTGGTTCCACACGCGTACACTAACGCTCCGGGGTGATTTACATATCGATTCTTATTGGCTACTGGGAGCACTCGCTCTGCTCATTGGCTGATACTGCTCCGTGCCGAAGTTACGCGAAAGATGTGCGCCGCCCGCAGTGAGAGTGAGGGTCACAGGCATCAGCATTTCCGTTTCCGGCTGGCCTTCGGTGCCATGGCGACCGCGACGGGACTGAGGCATCTGCTGACCTCAAGGAGATGGCGCCTCGGCCGTAGAGAAGTTTCCCATTCCCGCGTGAGTGCCTACTTTCCCTGCCCTCGGAGAGACGCTGGATCTCGAGAATAGCTCCGCTCGGAGGAATAGCGCTCTTGGGAGCCTCTCTCTTACCAAACGCCATAAGCTTCCTTTCTGCCTCGCAGTCACTTTTTTCCCCGGCCTGCAGGCTCTCGCCGCCCTTGTGCCCGGTGTATCCCAGATAGATAACAACTCCGATTTTCTGGGGAAGAGGCCCCATCGCCGGCACCCCGGCATCCTGCAGCTGCCATGCGTAGAGGTGCCGAAAGCCCTGGCTTCTGCCGCGCAGCTCCTCCTGCTCCGTGAGTAACGGTGGGAAGGGGAGGCCCGAGAAGTAGCGGAGACCGAGTGTGTATGCAGGTGATGTCGCGTTTCATCTTTGGCCCGTAGAGAGCTCGATGCCCAATGTGGAGAAGCAGGTGCGAGCACTGACCAATTACCTCTGGAGCCGGCATTTACCTGTAGAGCCGGAGGAGTTGCAAAGACGGGCTGTGCATCTTGAGGAAAAATTCCTGGAAAACCGAGGTAGGGCTTAAGAATAAAGAGTAGGCCAAATTGAAATATTGGTGGGAAATGAAGAGCAAGAAATAATTTTGCTGCCTCTCAAATTGACACTGCGGTTTCTTGCTTGACCTTGTGGCCAGAGCAGTTGTTACAATGATGCCTCACTAAGAGAAGATAGACTGTTTCAAAGGTTGCACTTCGGGCTTTGGTAAAGGTCTGCGACGTGCTTCAGTATTTTGTCAAAATCTAGATCCTCGAGTCTTTTTCCTCTAAACCCACTGGGTTCAGACTAAGTTTTGATTCAAGTGAAATAAAATCCCTGTATGGCTCCCTGTCTAGTACTGAAGCCTTCTTCAGGGATAGGAGAACGAGTATTATTCATCAGGTTATTTTCATGATTTTGAGTTCTTAATATTACAGACCTGCCTTTTATTCATTTGATACTCCCTGCACTTCCCACAGTACCTGGTTCAGTGGGTGCTCAGGAGGTAAAACAATGCTCAGCTAAACACAATCATGAGACTTAAGATTTTCAGGCCCTTTTCTAACCAATAGAAACATTGGAGATGTCACAATCTTAAGTTTTGGGGAAGTGAAGGAAATCTACCAAATATTGTTCCTATTCTATCACTCTTCCCAACACTTCCCTTTATTTTGTTTATTTGTAAGTTTATTATTATTTTTTTTTTCAGTAATCTCTACACATCATGGGCTTCAAACTCACAACCCTGAGATCTAGATTCACACGCTCCTTGGTCTTAGCCAGGCACCAAACACTTCTCTTTAAAAGAGGACAGAACTTGTGGGATAGGGCTGGTGGAGCTGAATAAACTGCTACTAGAAGCAAAATACTATCGGGTACATTCTGGTGGTGATGATGGTGGTTGCTGTAAGTCTTACCTGAAAGTTTTCTCTAGGTTTGGCTTCTCTCTTAAGTGTTGCGGTTTTGCTTAGAATGGGAGTTGCAGAGGAATGGACAGGCAGTGTATTCAAATACTGGATCTGAGCCCCGTTCTTCCTAGGTCCTCACTCCCAGTTCTCGTTCTCACCCCAGACTTATCTCAGGCAGAGGAGAAACTTCGTGAAACAGTGCTGCGTGCCCTGCGCAAAACTACATACCACTGGCAAGAACTGAGGTAAGGAGGATTGGAAGAGCTGCAGAAGAAAGAAAATTTGTCTTTAGAAGGAGACTGGGGAAGTACAATTACACAGTTCATGTTAGAAATGGCTACCTGGTTCGTAGATCAGGACTCCTCCCTTTTGAGGACTGAAAGCTCTGAGCTGGAAGAGCCCTTTCCAAAGATTTCATTTCCTAAAAATCTAGAAGGTTAACGAGATGATGGAGGTTATTTCCCAGTGGGCATAACACTCTAATTTTTGGTTTTTGTGTTTTTTGTTTGTTTTGTTTTGGTTTGGGTTTTTTTTGGCAGCTACAATGAGAAACTGAGCCTGGTGTATATGGCAGCAAGACTAGATGGTGGGTTCGCAGCAGTCTCCAGGGCATTCCGTGAGGTAAAAGCCCCTCAGCTTCCAACCTGAATCCTTTTACCATCAGTTCCCTTATTCATAAAGTAGTCTTCTGGGTAGAATTCTTGGGACTTGGTGTGTGTGTTTTTTTTAAGAGGCTTTCCTTATCCTTTGAAAGGATTTTGTGACCCAAGAAAGATTTAAAATCACTGGTTTAGGAGGTTCCATTCTATAAAGTATTTACATTGAATCTCAAAAAACATTCATATCTCATCCCTGCCAAAGTCCCCTAATTCATATTTACTGAGGCCCTAAATAAGTGTCTGCTTATCCTATTGTGGAGTGTTGTATATTTCTTCAGATCCAAGCTCGAGTTCCAGAGTTCCAGCCTCAGACCTTACTGGACTTTGGATCAGGTACAGGTTCTGTCACTTGGTAAGTATCTTTCTGTCTCTGTCAGTTCTAGCTCTAGAGAGCTATGTGTACAACACTCCAAGAGCCTGGGAAACTAGAGGGAGAATAGGAAAGTTGGGAACTAGAATGTTTCTTCCTTGATTAGGTAAGGCATAAGAAGGTATATGGATTAGGGCCAGAACTTAAAGAAACTTCAAGTGAAAAAAAAAGATTAATGTTTAGAGAAATAAAAAAAGGAAAGGATTTAGGGCATATCACCAAGATTTCTTTTTTTCCTACAAATAGTTTGTAGGAAACTATTTGTGTGACTGCCCTTTTTTAAAAGAGTTGTAAGTGAAATAAAATAACATTGTTAGTTTTTCCAACTGTTGTAAAATAATAATTCTATTTCTCAGGGGTGGGGTTGGTGGCAGAGGGGTCCCTTGTAAGGATGACTCTTTGTCAGGAGAATTGGCCATTTATATTTTGCCATCTTAGGGCTGCTCACAGTGCTTGGGGCCAGAGCCTACGAGAATATATGTGTGTGGACAGCTCAGCTGCTATGTTGGATTTGGCGGAGAAGTTACTGAAAGGTGAGAAGAAAGTATAAGGAAGGGCTTTTTCATAGTTGAAGGAATTAGGCAGAGAACAAAAAGAGAAGTAGATGAGGGTTCATAGTTAAAGATGAGTCTGATTTCTTTCCAATGTTATGGTCAGGCAGAGGCTGGACTGTGGATGGGTTGGTTAAGATTAATAGGACAGGTGACCCAATATTTTCTTACCCTACTGCATCTCATCCTCACCTAGTGCTTTTCTTTATTCTTAGGACTGTGTTTCTTATCGAGAGATCACTTCAGTTTATACCTGTATACTCCTAGTTGCCACATCTCTGCTTTACTCCGCAGGTGGTTCAGAATCTGGGGAGCCTTATGTTCCGGGTGTCTTTTTCAGACAGTTTCTACCTGTATCACCCAAGGCAAGTGACAATGTTTAGAGAATGTTAAATGTGGAATTGGCAGATGGAAAACTGTAGCTTCAGCTTTGCTGCCCAGTGCCGAGTGATAGAAGATAAAAGAGAACAGAAGAAATATCAGACGATAGAACTTTGTTATACTCTTGGAAGGGGGACCAGGGGAAATGTCAGTTCTATTCATGTTTCTCTTCTTGATTCTCAGGTACAATTCGATGTGGTGGTATCAGCCTTTTCCCTAAGTGAACTGCCCAGCAAGGCTGACCGCACTGAGGTAGTCCAAACCTTGTGGCGCAAGACAAGTCATTTTCTGGTGAGCTGAAATTCCTTTTTCCCTTCAAGTTTTTTTTTTCTTAAGTTTATTTATTTTGAGAGAAAGCAAGAGAGAGCAGGGGTGGGGCAGAGAGGGAGAGAGAGAATCCCAGGCAGGCTCTGCACTGTCAGAGTCTTGAACACCCGAACTGTGAGATCATGACCGGAACCAAAATCAAGAGTTGGATGCTTAACCCACTGAGCCACCCAGGTACCCCTCCCTTTAAGTTGAGAGCAGCTTCATGGGTTTCATGCATTTTCTTCTCTCCATTGGAACTTGTGTTCATCCTGAACTGTTTTCTCATGCATAGATCCCTTTGTCCCTCTTTTAGGGCCTCATCCCCATCTTATATGGGGCAGGCCCTTTCTTTCAGGGCCCCCTCCTCCCATCTGTGAATGTTCTTACAGAGCTACTAACATTTATGTTTTCGTGTAATTCAGGGCTTCTGCTTATTTTCCTTTTTTCTGAACAGATATTGGTAGAGAATGGAACAAAAGCTGGGCACTCCCTTCTCATGGATGCCAGGGACCTGGTCCTTAAGGTAAGATTCTTTTTCCTTCTTTCATAACCACCCCCAATCTGTCACCAATTACTGCTACTTCCTTAGAAACTGAAGAGACTGGCATACCATGGTAGGGGTGACTCTCAGGATATTAGGCATATAAAGTCATTACGATATATTGTAGGGATTAGCAGACTAGGACCTGTGGATCAAATCCAGCCTGCCACCTGTTTTTATAGGAGCCATGCTTATTGGTGTGTGTGTTGTCTATGGCTGCTTTCCTACTGTAAGTAGCAGAATTCAATAGTTGGGACGGAAACAGATTTTACCTATTCTCTGGACCTTTAAAAAAGAAAAAGTGCGGGGGTGCCTGGGTGGCTCAGTCAGTTAAGCATCTGACTTTGGCTCAGGTCATGATCTCATGGTTTGTGGGTTTGAGCCCCGCATCAGGCTCTGTGCTGACAGCTCACAGCCTGGAACCTGCTTCAGATTCTGTGTCTCCCCCTCTCTTTGCCCCTCCCCTGCTCATGCTCTGTCTCTCTTTGTTTCTCAATAATAATAAACATTTAAAAATTTAAAAAAAAAAAAAAGTGCCAGCCCCTGATCTAGGGCATCACTAAGCCAAGAACCTTATCTTTTGGGGACAGTGTGAGCCAGTGTATAATCATAAATTTAATTGTCCTGCAGTGGGTTCTTTTTGAGAGTGAAGGTTGCTGACAAGGGAGAGTACCATACTATGTGCCAAGTTCCTGCCTTTCTCCTGCTGCAAAGAGAAAGTTCTTTGTTTGGAGTATTAGAGAAGAAGCCAGCTTAATTCAAGGAACATAGTTAATAATACCAGAATTGAACATTAAGAGTCCTCAGTTTACTGAGTGCAGAAGTTGAGTTATGAGAATAGACCCCTCAGACCCAGCTTAATTTCTTTTTTAGGTAGGCACCACTCCCAGCATGGAGCCCAGTGAGGCGTTTGAACTCATGACCCTGAGATCAAGACCTGAGCTGAGATCAAGAGTCAGACGCTTAACCGACTGAACCACCAGCACCCTCCAGCTCAATTTTTTTGGTTTTAGGGCAAAGAGAAGTTACCTTCGGATCCTCGACCTGGCTTTGTCTTTGCTCCAGTGAGTATTACTTCTGCCTTTCCCAGCATGCAAAGATCTGAACTCAGCTGTGGCCAGGGAAAGTGAGAGGGTAGAGCTAAGCCACCCTCTACTATTTTGTGTCCCTATCCAGTTTCTTTCTTAGTTGTTCCCCTGGCCCTCCCTACCTCCTGCTCCCATGCTCCCATGTCCCTAGCCCTTCTTGACTCTTACCAGGTTGAGTTTTTCAGTTGTATGATCTCTGTGGTTCATTTGTCTTACCTCATGTCTTTTGTGTGTGTTCACAGTGTCCACATGAACTTCCTTGTCCCCAGTTGACAGCCTCTAAGCCCCTGGCCTGTAGCTTTTCTCAGGCTTATCACTCCATCCCCTTCAGCTGGGTATGTATCCTGAGAATGTTGTAGCAGGGAGAAACTAGCCTGAGGAAGCAGGATGAAAAAGAGTCAGAGGTGGGAAGAGTTGGAGAAGTTAGAAACAAGCCTGGATGTGCATGGCTTATGAAAAGGCTGCAAGGATGGGGTGGGGGGGTGGGGGGAANCTAAAAGAGGAAAAGTTCTCCATGGTAATTCTGGCCCGGGGGTCTCCAGCAGAGGCTAATCGCTGGCCCCGTATCACTCAGCCTGTCCTTAAACGGCCACGCCATGTGCATTGTCACCTGTGCTGTCCAGATGGGAATATGCAGCATGCTGTGATCACGGCCCGCCGGCATGGCAGGTATAAAGGGTGTGACCAAAATTAGGGAGAGGAGGCAAGACCCTGCAGCCCGCACTGACTTCTCTTTTCCATAGGGATTTGTATCGCTGTGCTCGTGTCAGCTCCTGGGGAGACCTTTTACCTGTGATCACACCTTCAGAGTCAGAGCTTCCTCCGTCCCCTGCTAAAGATCCCCCTGGGAGCTGATGAGGATGTGTAACAAGTATTTGCTTACACAGACCTGCCAAGGGTGAAGCTACCTGGTATCCAGGAGGGGAGTGCTGGCGGCCCTACATATCTGTTTGTTTGAGGTTTTAATAATAATAAAAAGTTTTCAAAGAGTAGAAATGGGTCTTGTGATTCTTAAAAGGGACAGAGGTCAGTTGTCACAGCCTATCCTGTGACGGAGAGAATCCTCAGATGTTCAGTGCCTGTCTTCCCACACAGATCTGAAGTTCACCTTCTCCTGTAAGAGTACTGCTCGTCGTACCAGAGACCAGGAAGTCACCCAAGGGAGTGGGGAAAGCTGCACTCAGCAGATGTCATGGTTGTTAGGTGGCCACCTGAACAGGGGGGCCAGCAGCTGCCTCGCCTCTGTGTTTTTCTCCTTCCTTTTATTGTGTCTCTCTCCGGGTCCATCAGTTCCCCCAGAGTTTGCTAGATACATTTTCCTCAAGTGTTAATCCTCAATCCTCATCAAGACTGAATTTTCCATTCCCCCCTCCCCCTCCCCTACCCCACCCCAGTGGATCTAGGCAGGACACTTCAGTTTGCTTGGTTCATTTCTCAGCCTTCCCTGAGGCCTTGCTGTTTCATAGCTAGAGCAACTTTCCTTGTCTTAATATTCTCACCCCCTGCCTCCCCAATACACAACGATTCCTGACTTACCATGGCTTGATTTTCAAGTTTTCAACTTGAAGATGATGTGAAAGTGAGGCACATTCCGTAGAAGCTATACTTTGAATTTTGGATTTGGATCTTCTCTCAGGTTAATGGTTATGTGGTACAATTATCTCTCGTGATGCTGGGCAGCCACAGCTCCCAGGCAGTCATGCGATCCCGAGGGTAAACAGTACACTTAAAACCATTCTGGTTTTCACTTTCAGTATAGTATTTGGTAAATTGTAAGGAATTTCAACACTTTATTATAAAATACACTTTGGTTAGATGATTTTGCCCAACTGTTGGCTAATAGAAATGTTCTGAGCACATTTAGGTAGGCTACTCTATGATTGGTAACTGAGGTGTACTAAATCACTTTCGGCTTAGGAGGTTTTCACTTTAGGATGGGTCCATCAGTACATAAGGCCATCATAAATCAAGGAAGATCTGCATATATCCAAAAACAGGCACAGTCAAAAGGTAGAACAGCATCAATGTAGTAACACCAAAAATCTCAACTTCCACACTAGACATTATCATGCCTAGAGCTACTTTTCTGGGTTACAGTGTTGGAGTCCAGCTCCAGCCAGGTCCAGGGGTCCCTGAAGGATGGATGGTGTCAGCGACAGAGGGAATGAGAGAGCCCCGAGATTCTTTCTGATCACCAGGCAGGCATCTCTGTCCTGTAAGTTTTGGTGTCTTTATAGGTCAAACAACATGGCATCAGAGAATGGAATTTTTACAATGGATAGTTCTCTGTGATAAGATGTTTTGGAAAATGTACAGAAACAGGTTTTACAGAAGAATTCTTGCAGAACTACCCCAATTATAGTGAGGCTGAGTAACTAAGAAAATAACAGGGTGTTCTTAGTGAAAAACAGAATAACATACACATTTTAATAACACTAAGATTAAGTCAGGTTAAGTTGTAGATACTCATCCATCCTCATCATAGCTGCCAGTGTAAGGGAAGATGTTTGTGGAATGTAGGCCTTAGGAAGGGACTGCTATACATCACCAGTTAGCAAAGGTATATGTAGTAACTTATGTTCTGCTCTTATCTATTCCTTCTAAGTTAGGCTCTTTGTCTCTGGGCAAGACTTAATTGTCCAGTTATATTCTTTATGGCACCGGAGAGCCAACCATACCTTTAAAGAGTTTAGCTCATTTCCAATACATAGAATAGCCACTTCGAGTACATTTACCTTTGTGTCTAGTTTTATGATTTCTTGAATAGCTAGGGCATGAGAGACATTTTTGGTTAGCTGATTTACATGTTGATCTGTATGAACCTCTTGGACTAACGCAATGGCAGAAGCAGAATTGTACACATAAAGGTCAATCTTTTATGAGTAAGGGTCATTAGCCTGTATATAGTTCAAGGGAAGTATCAAGGGGAACAGGACCTGCCAGAGACACGATGTCTGTTCCCATAATCAAAAGAAGTTCCCCACAAGAAGTTCTTTCCCAAGGTGCAATCATCATATCAGGGCCAGAATAAGGGGACAAGTCACTCCTGATACCAATCAACAAGGTACCTTGGGGGTCGGTGCTCAGGCAGAAATAATTGAGTGGGGGTGGAAATCAGTCGTCATCTGATGGCAAGAGACGGTACAACTTGCTTTAACCTCACCAGGAGCTTTCTCAACTAGTGGGCTCAGAATGGGTCCCAACATTACAGGATGGAGGAATCTCCTCATCTACTAGTTTCCACAGAGTGGCAGGCTCAGCCCCACCTCCTTACCTGAAAGTGGCCCCAAATCCCCTCTGAAAGGATAGGGTTCAGATATCAGCATAACAACTCATGAGACATGGAGTGGGGTAGGGTTGGGAGGGTATGGAAATCTTAGATGAAATGTCTTGAATGAGGCAGGACCAGGTGCCCCCAGTACAAAACAGCTGGGAAGGCCCTCCCCAAACTCCCATTTTGGATTAGACCAGCCCCAGGCATGAACTAAGACTATCCATGGCATTTGGATTAGTCATGGCAGCAAAGAGAAGAAGACCTACAGCACGGGCTGTGCCTGGCAGGGAGTCTGGAGTTTCTGGTTTCCAAGTTCTGGAAGGCGTGAGCCAGGGGAGGGGCCTCCTTGTAGGGGGAGGGCGGGAATCTGGGGCAGGGCCCCAGTCAGCTATGTAAGGCTGTGCAAGCAGAGGCAACACTGAATGGGAGGAGGATCCCAACAGCCTCCTGAAGCTCAGTAGAGGAGCTACTCCAGCTTTGACCACATAAGACAGCACTCCTCCAAAGATTATAACTCCCATTTGCCATCCTGAGGCCTCTGCTTATCCTGTACCTGAAGGATGGAACAACTACTGGGAGTAAAAATTGGCTGCCTCTTCGCCCTGCTGGTTCTCACTCTGGTCTGTGGCCTTACTCCCATCTGCTTCAAATGGTTCCAGATTGATGCAGCCACAGGTATGGCCCTGCAGCATGTGTCCCCATGTCCTAATCCTGACAACAACCCCATCCCCCTGTCCTGATGCCTTGCTCTGATTCTCTCACCATCCCCAAGCTTGGGGTATCGGGTGCCACCTGTGACTCTCTTGTCACCTTTTCTATCTCATTGCCAACTGGATTGTAACTTCTCCTTTTTTTAGGTCGTCACCGCCGGGTCCTCAGCTTCCTGGGCTGCACTTCTGCAGGTGTTTTCCTGGGAGCGGGGTTCATGCACATGACTGCTGATGCCCTGGAGGGAATTGAATCAGAGATCCAGAAGTTTATGATGCAGGTGAGCAGCAGAAATGGTGAGCTGCAGGGCCGGGAGGCCAGAACAATGAGCAGAACCAAGGGAGGACAGGGGAAAGGGGACAGAGCCGAGGACCAGGAGGAAGGCACAGGGAAGAAGACAGCTGTCATGTGGCATGGTGGAAACAGGTTGGACTTTAAGGAAAGCAGTGGAGCTGAAGGGGCAGGACAAGAAGCTGAGCTCCATCCCCCATCTGATTGCTGCTTTTTTTTTCCTCCCTAGAACAGAACAGAAATGGAGGGAAGTGATTCAGCACAGGTAAGTTATCTCCCACCAGTCCCGCCCGGAGAGGGAGGGGAGCCAAGACTCCTTTTGCAGCCAGACTCTTTTGAGGGCAGTGTGTGAGGAGAACCCTCTGCTCCTTAGCTCAGACATCACAGACGAAAGAGGAACCCACCCAATCCTTTTGGGTTTGTAGGACCCCTGAAAACACTCTGCTTCATTCTTTCATTCTTTCTCTGGACCCTTTCACATTCCTCACATTCTTTTCCCATTTTTCTAACCCTATCACTCTTGTGTCCCCTAGTCCCTCAGGGGTGGTTGTTATCACTGCCCATGCCTGCTCTTGGCTTCATTCCCCTGCCCTTCTTTATGCCCAATAGGCCGCATCAATCTGGAAGCATTCGAAGCAGATGGGAATAAAGCCACAGGCCCGAGTGAGAGCCAGCGGGCAAACAGGCAGCCAGATTTTACTAACTGGGCTCAGCCCCGCATTTCCCGTTCTCTTCGGTCTCCCGCTCCCTTGGCCACCCCGCATACTTTCTTGTCTTCCTTTCCCCCTCACTCACAGCCCCTCTTTCTGTTCCTAGATGGAATACCCCTATGGAGAGCTCATCATCTCCCTGGGCTTCTTCTTCGTCTTCCTTTTGGAGTCACTGGCATTGCAGTGCTATCCTGGGACTGCCGAAGGAGTCACAGTGCAGGAGGAGTGGGGCGAGGCTCCCGTCCTTGGACTCCACAGCCATGGGCCTCTCCCCTCCCTCTCAAAGGGCCCCCTGCGAGCCCTGGTCCTCTTGCTCTCCCTCTCCTTCCACTCAGTGTTTGAAGGTCTGGCTGTAGGGCTGCAGCCAACAGTAGCAGCTACTGTGCAGCTCTGTCTCGCTGTCCTGGCTCACAAGGGGCTCATAGTGTTTGGTGTAGGACTGCGGCTCGTGCAGATAGGCACTGGATCGCGATGGGCCACACTGTCCATCCTGTCATTGGCTCTCATGTCCCCCCTGGGCCTGGTCCTGGGGCTGGCTATGACTCAGGGGGACTCTAAAGGGGGACGAGGCTTAGCCCAGGCTGTGTTAGAAGGTGTGGCAGCTGGCACCTTTCTGTATGTTACCTTCTTAGAAATCCTACCCCGGGACCTAGTTGGCCCTGAGGCCCCTCTGGCCAAGTGGGGCTGTGTAGCTGCTGGTTTTGCCTTCATGGCCCTTATTGCCTTATGGGCCTGAGAGATTCCTTACTCTTCTGATGGACCTATCTACAATGGCCTTCCTACCCCTGGGAGACACTTCCCAGATGGCTTTGGCCCTCAGATATTTCTCCATGGAGACAGTGACATTCACTAGGCATTGTCCACATGACAATTGTCCACATGACCCCAGCTTTTTCCTACATGAGAACCCATTTCTCTGAGAAAAAGATGTTTAAGTTAGTGCTTAAAAATTGGAGAATTGATATAAAGACTATCACTCTAGATTTGACTCTTGTCCCATTTTTGCTACTGTGAATAATACAGTTTTTTAAATGTTTTATTTATTTTTGAGAGAGAGGTAGAGACAGCATGAGCAGGGGAGGGTCAGAGGAGACAGAGACACAGAATCCGAAGACAGGCTCCAAGCTCTGAGCTAGCTGTCAGCACAGAGCCCAACTCAGGGCTCGAGCCCACAAACCATGAGATCATGACCTGAGCCAAAGTCGGATGCTTAACTGACTGAGCCACCCAGGTGCCCCTATTACTGTGAATAATAAAATGTCCATTTTACCTTTCCCCTTCGGCCATGCTATACTTCATTAATTTTTTTTTCTTTTTTTTTTTAATAGTTTATTGTCAAGTTGGTTTCCATATNCAGGTTTCATTCTTTCTCATTGCCATGTAGTAATTTCTGCTGGTTGTCTAGGAACTTCCCAGTACAGGAAGCAGTGGAGTGGGGAGTGGAAAGGGTGAATGAACACTGGATGGGGTATTTTCTTCTGGAATCTGGGCCCCTAGCCATTCTGTCAATTGCAGACCATACCCTCCAAACATGCCAGCATTGCTGAAATTCCAACAACCTGCTCCTGCCTTCCTCACAGGTGTTGAGAAACTGAGCCACAATTCCAGCATTTAGAGAGAAGAGGTGTAAAAACAGAAACCACAGGATCTAGATTTTTTCCTACACTAGCCACACCCACCTCACTCCCAGTACCTATTATCAGTCAACCACAGTGTGTCTCAACAGACTCTTGAGATCAGGCTAAAGAGGGCCTCCTTTCATCTGGCTTTTATTTTTCACACTGAGCCCTGTGTGGCCTCAAGGATGCTATTGCTCTCCTTTGAGCCTCTGTCTCCATCCAGCTAGCTGCCTTGTGCTGTGGGATTAAGAAGCAGTGTTTAGAGAGGAAGAGAGGCGCCAGATAAATGCCTAGGGCGATTACTTGGCTTTGCCACAACTTAGTGGCTTTCCTTCTGCCTGCTCTACCTGCCCCTCTGCCTCTGGCCCCTCCCTACTAGGCCATCTGTCTTTCAGTTCTAGGAGTCCCTACAATGTGTTACTTCTCTTAAAAATACCGAGGACAAATACGGAACTGATTATCTGGCTGTTACCCAGCCCCTTCACCCATGAATTGGAGGAGTATTGCAGACTTAGTGGAGAAGGGGGGAAAGGGGCGCCTGGTGGCGCAGTAGGTTGAGTGTCTGACTCTTGATTTCAGCTCAAGTCATGATCTCACGGTTTGTGGGATCAAGCCCCACATCAGATTCTGTGCTGACAGTGCGGAGCCTGCTTGGGATTCACTCTCTGCCTCTCTCTCTCTCTCTCTCTCTCTCTCTGCCTCTCTCCCTTCTCTCTCTCTCTCTCTCTCTCTTCTCTCTCAAAATAAATAAATGAACATTTTTTAAAAAGGAGGAAGAGAGAAAACTAAGTCCTGTGAGCTCACTATCCCCACTTTGCCCCTTCTGATGTTTCCAGTTACAGAAGCCAAGTTACCTTTGCCTGGACAAGGTCTCCTGAGTTTCCTTCTTGTCACTGTTGTCTCCTGTCCTTTCCATTCCCCTCCCCACAAACTAAGATACACAAACCTCCTCACAAGCTCAGCTTATGCACCCAGGGATGAGTGAGAAGGCAAGGTTCAGGCATAACTAAATAAAAACATCTGATACAGGAAACCATTTCCCTGAAACACCATCCTTTTCTGTTTTCCTGTCAGTATTAAGTAATGTCATACATACTCAGAACAGTGTCTCAGATGTAGTAATAATAATAGTTTCCATACAGAGCACCTGCTATGTGCCAGGCACTGTGCTATTCCATTCACAGATGTGATCTCACCTTCCCAACCCTGCGAGGTCGATATCATACCACTGTAAGTTGAGAGACGCACATGCAGAACAGTTAAATAACTTGATCACATAGTTAGGTGGGCTTCCAACGCATGTTTCTCTGATTTTAAGAAAAGCTCAACTATATAGATTCTCTATTTCTTCCTTCTCTTCCCTTCCCTTTACCTCCCCATCCCATGTGTTAGGGTCTCAGAAGAAAACAGAGAGCTCACTGGGTAATTGAGGCAAGTTTAATAAAGGAAGTATGTAGGAAAGTGTGGGCAGGGTTTGAACAGAGCAGGGAGCGGATGGTGCAATCCCCTCGGGCCGAGAAAGAACAATGCTGTGTTTGGTGGTGCAAGTATGGGTTATAGGGTGAGCGAGAACAATGCCGCTACCCCAGCTGAAGAGAAGGGAGCAGTTATCAGAAACGAGAAAGGGCTGTCCAGGAAGAGCTGTGGCCTCGGCAGAGGGATACAACCAGCCTGCAGGGACTGACCAGACGGCCACCACAGGAACACCCTCGCACCCTCATTCTGCTTCTACTCTGTGATCTACCACCAGTGTCTCTTTTCCTCATGCCCAAAGCAAAGCCAAAGGCCAAAAATGCCTGTTGGTGTATTGCAGGTATGTCAGTCTTGTGAAGCACATAAATCTGGAGGGTCAAATCCAGCATGTCATAGACTGTCTGCTACTTTCAACTGGAGTGGTCTTGCCAGGACTTTTCAAGGCTAAATTGGGAGGGACACAACTGTATGGATGTTAGCTACTTTCAGGTATAGAGGATTGGCAGGACTACAGAATGGAGACTTGAGGACATGAGACTCTGGGCTCTTCATATGTTTCTGGGTCACTGATGCTATCAACCTCTGAGGGAAATGAGCAGAGGTTGGGAGATTTCAAGCACAGGTGAGTCATGCACAGTTTGCCTCCTCCCATCCCGGGAGCTCTTACGTTGCCCTTCAGCCACCTGTGGGTTCAGCCATCAGTGCCTTCTTTCCTTCCCATGATCATTGCCTTTCCTTTTCCCAAGACCTACTCACCAAGACAGGAACGATATCATATCAAGAGCTGGAATAGAGCTATGGAACAGCTCCTTAGAGAGAACATCAGGATCAGAAAAAGGACCAATCAGACCATCTCCAAAAGCTATGAATCCCCAGCAAGGAGTCAGAGAGGGCTATAAGGGAGCAGATGAAGGTGACTTTAAATGAGCTTGCAGCGAGGAAGGGTGGAGTGAGAAGGAGCATGAGAGCCATGGGGCAGGGGTGAGAGCTAAGGTAGCTGGGCCCTGGAGATTGGAAGCCAAATTCAGGGGTAAATCTTGATCTGCTTCACTCAGCCTTGACAGATAGGTTGTAACTGAAAAAAAACAATTAGAATCATGAGAGTTTAAAAAAACAAAAACAACAGGGGCGCCTGGGTGGCTCAGTCGGTTAAGTGCCCGACTTCCACTCAGGTCATGTTCTCACGGTTCGTAGGTTTGAGCCTAATGTCAGGCTCTGTGCTGACAGCTCAGAGCCTGGAGCCTGCTTCAGATTCTGTGTCTCCCTCTCTTTCTGACCCTCCCCTGCTCACGCTGTCTCTCTCAGAAATAAAAACATTAAAAAAAAAAACAGAGGAAAGATGTAGGTTGGGAGAAAAGATAGAGAAGAAGCTAGTTGGAATAGTCACAAAAGACTTTATGTAGAACTTTTTTCTGGTCTCCTGAACCCCTGTGCCCTTTCCCCATCCTTCTTTCTCCACCCCTACACATGTATTTTTAATATATTTAAACAGAAAGGGAAAAAAAGCTGGAAGAATGAGACCTCCAACCACCCTCCCACCTAGAACCAGCTTTCCACTTTCGCACCAATAAAGGGTTCCCTGAAGTAACCCTTGGGAGCTCCCGCACCTTTCATTTGCAAACAGGCCAAGGCTTGGGTTTTTACAGTTGTAAGCTGACAGTCTGCGAAGAAAGGGAGAGGAGACGGGGCACAGCATCAGAGAGAAGGGAGGTTAGTGAATATTCTGGAGCAGGATGGGAGGTCAGCCAAAGACCAGCACCTGTGAACAAGATGCCCCAGGAACAAAACCAGAGAGCTCCAGGCTAACTCCTGTGAGACAGTCCGTGCCACTCCACTCCTCCCCTGAAGGATGGTTTGCCAGCATCTTGCCTCCCTCACAGGAGACAGTGCCCCTAGGAAACGGTCCCTGGCTCCCAGCTTCAGAGTACAAAGAATGATGGTCAGAATCAAAGTGGGTTGGTTTGTGTGAATGTGAGTGTGCCAACTGGCCAGGCACCCTCATGTTCCCCACCCCCGTACCTGAGGGAGGAGCCTGTGGCCACTGGCAAAGGTGAAGCAAAAGGGGTGTGTAGACAGGTGGTACACCCCCAGGCCCCACTCTGCGGGGAGGCTTAAAGAGGCCAGTTGTTGACTATTTCCTTTTTATTTCAGTTTTATTCAGAATTACTATCTTTAGATGCATTGAATGTCAAATATCAGATACATTCTACTTTTACTATTTATTTAGCCAATGTGGGGGAAATTCTGATGTTGGCAAGGAGAAAGGGTGCAAACAACTTGATTGCTCTGGGCACCATTTACCCTGACCACATCCCTGGCCATTTAGTACCAAATGAGAGAACGGATTCTCACTTTCCATTTAGTACCAAAATCTCTAGGAAGGTGGCAACTCCCACTCTGGCATCTCCCTTAACTCTGTAAAGGAGTGCTCTCTAAAGTTTCACATCTGTCCCTCCTGCTACAGGGTCACTGTTTTGTGTGTACCTTCAGAGACTCACTCTTTAAAGTCTCTTCATAAATTTCAGACTCTCCAAGCTGACCCACAAGGCTCTCATCACCGTAGTCTTCTAATTTTATTCTCTTTCCCAGTAAGCCCTCTCTTAGCTATGTTGGGCTTCTGTCCCCCAAATCAGGGAAACACATCCCTTGAGAATGAGAGGAAGAGAGAAACAGGAGTCTCTGCCTGAAGCAGAGACAAAAAGTAGGGAGTTTGTGGTTGAGCCTTCTGTGAAGTCACCTCACATCTCCTGAGCTCTGATCTTGAGAACAGGCAGGAGCCCCAGACCATGGCATCAGGCTTTGCCTATATAGCTACTGCACAGAATCACAAAGAACACTGGGAGATTGGGGAAGGGAACCGAGACCTGAAGAAAGTTAGGAAGAACCATGCCAACCACAGGAGGGCACTGCGTCCCCATGGGCTAGCCTGGAATGTCTGGGACCAACAAAGCAAAGAGGTCAGACAAGGACAGCAACCCCCCTTCCCTTGCTCCAAGCAGAGAGCATCTCTCCCTCTTCCTAACTCGGGTTTCTTATGCTGACACGTCTATGGGGGAGAGACACACAGTCACCAGCCATGTCACACACCACCTCCATGACGGATACATACACACGCACTGACACGTGTACACATAGTTTCCTCCCTCTTCTGAAGATTACCTTGCTAAGGGTGTTCTCTGTGTAGGCAAATGAGCTGCGAAGAGCTGCCTTCGCTTCCATAATGCACTGTAGCACCTCTTACCAGGCAAGGCTGATGCTGGTTGGAGTTCTTTGCCTTCTCCTCATGTCTTGTTTACCTAGGAGCTAGTTGGTCCAGTGATTCCAATTGTGCTATTTCTTTAGGGTGGAATTAATGCACTCTTTGCTGCCTGCCTGGCATGAGGTCACCCAATGCCCTTGCCATCAACAGCTAGCTCTTTGAGAGTCACCTGAGACCCCAGTCTCCTTCCACTCCTGGCCTGCATTTACAGTAGTCTCAGTCCTATGAGAGAGTGACGAAATGCTCAAGAGTCAGTAACATATTCCATGCCTCCCTTCCATGTCGGTGTGTCAGCACCAGACATCAACCACATCAGTCCTCAGCTCAGTTTCATTGAGGAAAGCACGTAATTTTCTGTGGAGTTTCTATAAAATACTCCAGCAAGTGACCTTGTAATATTCCATCCACAGTACTCTTAACCTTCCCATTTTTTACTTCTTGTGCCCCAAGAGCCCAAAATCAGCCTGCAACAACCACAGAATATCTGAAGTCCATTTGCTGAATATTGTTCATACTTGTTTAAAAGCTTCTCGGAGAACCACAGTCTAAAACTCCCTGAAGTTTGGATTCATGGGGGAGGATGATTCCTGAGAGGAAGTCCTCCTTTGTGCTATTACTCCCCTGAAGGAGTCTTTAGATTGGAGTCAACTAGGACCAACCCAACCCCTCTAGTAACTGCATGAGGCCTGGCGTACGCATTCTATTGAACTATCTAAAGTGGAGTCTAGGGGCACCTGGGTGGCTCAGTTGGTGAAGCATCCAACTCGTGATTTTGGCTCAGGTCACAGCCTCATGGTTTGTGAGTTCGAGCCCTGCATCGATTTGGGATTCTCTCTCCCTGCCCCTCCCCTGCACAAGTTCTCTCTCTCTCTCTCAAAATAAACTTTTTAAAAATTTTTAAAAAATGGAATCTAGGTGACCCCTAGGGAGGATCCTACAGGAAGGTGGTCACAAGATGTCCTTGGACACTTCAGTCAGCCTTCTGTACTTCCTGCTTAAGATCATGATGTTGGTGACATCTCTGAAATCCTATGGCATTTCTCAAGGATCCATAACGAAGAAGTCTCCTAAGACTTATTACGTAGCTCCTCTCTCCCAAAACTTGAAAATACTATCAATATCAAGGACAACACCCTCCTATTGGAATAGGGGCCAGTGACCATGTAGTCACATTCTGTGAGTGTCCATGCTGTATCTGAGAAGAGAATGTGAGTTGGGGAGGGGTAAGTCAGGAACAGGGGCATGATGTGGGCACATTCAGACAAAGAAGAATGGCACTCAGTTCCTCTACAGTTTATTGTTACAGCAGAAGTTGTGGGACACAGGAGGGCATCCTCCACACATAACACAGTGTGGTCAGAGCCCCAAGATAGCCCTTCCCACCCCTATGCCAAGCCCCAAGCAGCCCTGCCCCAGCTTAGCTCCCTCCCCCTCCCACTCTAGACACACACTGTCTAGACAGCTACCAAAGTTAGTGCAGCCAATGGCCCCAGGCCCCTTCCTATAGCCCCAGCTCCGATCCTTCCCTCATACTTGCTCATGCCCACCACCTCCCATTTCAACTTCCATTTCACACACTGGATGTTTCTATACCATCCTGAGGACCACTAACCCACCAGCAAGCCTCCCCTGACACACATTCATTTAGGCCCACACCCTTCAGAGATCTGAAGGGTTCATGAGAAGCCGTATCAGCTTTGGTGAATGGAGTCCCAGCCCCAAGTCCCCCACCCTTGCAATGGGATAAGTAGGGAGAGTGGTGGAGGCACATGGGCAACTACAACAACCCTTGTCCCTTATCTATAGACACCTAGATTAGGGAGAGGGGTACATGCCCTCTCCACCTTACCACCACAATGAGGGAGAGGGATAATTTGGGGGTCTGGGTCCCTAAAAGATATTAGGATATCTCTCCCAGGAGCTGAGGGGAATCACAGGTTAGAGGTCAAAGTTAGGGTAGCAATCAAAGATCAAGGTCATCTCCCCACATGATCTGCCCATCTTCCCTTACTCTGGCCCAGTGCCCTATGCACCTCCCAGGTTAGTGCTGGGGGAGGTGAGGGCTGGGTCCTACACCAGGGCGACAAAGATCACTCAACAGGAGACCTCCATGGTATGCCCCGGGGGCCCTGAAGGCAGAGTCCCAGACTCGCTGCTCTGGGACAGGGTGCGAGAGCGGGACCGGTTGCCATCAATGGATGCTGCACTGGTCAGGGAGGCTGTGCGCGACCGTGACAGGCGAGTCATGCAGGATGAGGCCACTGTGGAGACAGAAGGATTAGCAGTCAGGCATAGAGGAGGTGGGACAGAGAGGCTGGCAACTCAGTCAGGTGCTTGGGTGGAGACGAGAGCTACAAATGGGGCTGGAGTGGGAGGTCAATTATTTGGCAGATGATGGTAAGTCCCAGAACTAGCCTGAAGTGGTTCCTCCCCGCTCAGTGCCCATCCCTTCCCTCCTCCTGTGCAGTAATCTCTTGTTCTCATGATAGCCTCTGACCCCCATACTCACTATAGCCCATGCCTTGCAGGAAGTACTTGAAGGCCTCAGTCAGCTTGCCTGGCTGTGGAAGTAAGATGAGGAGAGGGAGACAGTGAGGTAAGGTTAGAAACCGAGCTGGAGAGGCACCTGGGTGGCTCGGCTGGTGAGCATCTGACTCTTGATTTCAGCTCCAGTCGTAATCCCAGGGTCGTGAGATTGAGCCCTGTGCTGGGTTCCCAACTGTTACAGCTTGGGATTCTCTCTTTCTCCTTTTCTCTCTGCCTCTCTGCTGCTGTTCATGATATCTTTCTCTCTCTCTCTCTCTCTCTTTTTCTCTCAAAATAAATAAACATTGAAAAAAGAAAAAGAAGTCAAGTTGGAGCCCCAAGCCATGGTGGGTTAGGTAGGCGGTGAGTGGCAAATGAGTGAGTGGTAAAGTGTATATATAGTTCAGTGGCACTAATATCTCATCCCACGGAGGGCAGGGGTACTCACCTGAGTCAGCTGGGGCTGGCCTCCAGAGTCAGCCATCTGTTCAGAAGATGGAGACAACCATCCAGAAGAAGTGATACAGACGTAAATAAATGGAGTCATGCCAAAAGGTAGAAAAGATTCTCTTTACCCTAGCTTCCCCACACCAGGCCCTCAGGGTTTGCTTTCTTTACCCACCCCACTTGTTCCTGTGCAGGGCAGGGGGCCGGGAGTCAGGCGGGGCATGGAGTAGGGTTACTGACCTTGAGAAAAGAGGTCTGGGTGGGGTCCAGCTTTGAGTTACATTCCACCTGGAGTAAGCGGGAGGCTGAATGAATGAGGTCATACTCCCTGTGGCCCCTCGCATCCAAGAGACCCAGGGACCCAAATCCCAGTTCTGTTCCCATCAGCCCCATACCCATTTCCTTCTTACCAGGAATCAACCTCTTATGCCCACAGTCACTCTCCCTGTTCCAAACAGAGCTGGCCTCTTGGCAAGATATCCCTCTGACCACCACCCTGGATCTGCAACCCTCCCTCACCCACCCCAAAACTCCCTACTGACCACTGCATCTTCATGGGGTGCTTGGTCTCCTACCACCAGCATGACAGGGCACCTAGAGGCATAGTGTCAGGAGAAGCGGGTGAGGCCCTGGTGCTCCCGTACCTGCCTTTTCCCAGAAGACCAGCTGGACAATGTTTGACTCCAAAGAGGAGACAGTCTTCTGAATCCCACCGACCCTACCAAGACCATTCAAAGGGGGATGGACCTAGAGGGTGCAATTTGCTTCATAGGACAGGGTGGAAGGTGATGAGAAAACTCCCTATTAAAGGACTCTCCTTCTTCTAAAGAATATAAACACCCAGGGAAGATCCAGGGAGAGAGGCAGAGCTTTATCTCTTAACATCTTACTTGAGGGTGACAGCACCTCCACGCTCAAGGTTCAGGTCTCGGCGGCTAGAGAGGAGTTCAAAGAGGAGCAGGAATGTTAGGCAGGCAATACTGTCCATCCAGATGGAAGCCATCTCCCCCCTGAGGAAGCTCTCTTCCTCCCAGAAATTACAATCAAATATTAATAATTAAACGTGGGAACTGGGGGCATCTGGGTCACTCAGTTGGTTAAGCACCTGACTCTTGACTTTGGCTCAGGTCACAATTTGTGAGTTCTAGTCCCACGACGGGCTCTGCACTGCAGAACCTGCTTGGGATTCTCTCTCTCTTTCTCTCTCAAAATAAATAAATAAAGTTAAAAAAAAAAAAAAGTGGGAACCAAAGGGTAAAGTGGCAAGCAGGCCTCAAACACAATCCTTATGGTCATTTGTGCCCCAGGTCCCTGGCCAGAGGGCAGTGAAGGGGGAGGAAGGGCACAAGGACAAGACACCACCTATCTCACTTCTGGGAATCCAAAAATCCAAGGGAAGTAAACAGAAGAAAGAGGGACAGCTCCTTCTAATTCGTCTCACGGAGTCTGGCCCACAGCTGCCCCACCTGCACACCAGATCTGCCTTCCTTGCACTGTGTACATCCCAGACTTCCCTCTCCTCCTCTGTGTCTCCCCACAACCCTGGCTGCTGCTTCCACATTTGTCTCACATGTGCATGCACACACCACCCACTCACTTGTTGTAGCTGTTCCAGTACAGTTCAATGTTCTCCAGATTGGGTGCACGTGTAATGATATTTCTGTACTTTTGTATCAACTCAGAATTTCCAGACAACTCTTCCTGAAGGAAAGAAAGGGGTGAAAAATTAGGACTGAGAAGTCAACAGTTACCGGATGACAAGAGCCAAGCTTTCTTCCCTCCCCAGATCCCGTGCCAGCTAAGGAAGTCACCCCAAGCATTCAAGCCCCTGGGGTCCTCTCTACTTCCTCCATCTTCCACAACCACTTGCCTGGCTGAAAAGATGTCCAAGGATCATCTCCGGAATGGAAGAGGTGAGGCCTGTTAGCTATAAGGAAAGGGCAGGTGGGTAAGCTCAGGATACCATGAGAAGAGACCCAGGCTACAAAGTGACACACACATCTTCCCTGCTCCACTCCCCTTCCTTGACATTCACAGGCCAACCAGTTACACTGCTAGAGCCTAACTGGACCCACACAAGAGGAGCCTCCCACCCTAGACATCAACACACAGGCCCCTCCAAACCTTGTGGGCTGCCCAATCCATCCAGCCCTTGGCATTGGGGTCAATGTTGATGAGGACAAGACCCTCGACTGTATCCGGGTGGGTAAGCTGAGAAGGAGCAGGAGAAAGGGAAATCAGAGGCTGTGCAGGGCCTCACCCCCTTCCCACTGAGCTCCAGCCAGTCTTAGGGTCCTGTGGGACCTCTCCCCCACCCCCACCCCCTCTCCAGGAACACACACTAAACAATACTCTCCTAATCAGTCTGCCATGGGCCTTAAACCTTGTCTGGGTTGCTTTTGTTTTTGTGTCTTTGTTTTTCTTACAGCATATCGTGACAGGATGTAGGCCCCAGCTCCAACACCAACTCCAATTATCGTGGAGAAACTGTGAAAGAGAAATGCGTGTCTAATGGGCCCTGGTGTCCAACACTTTGGCTCTTCAAACCCTTCACCCTCTCTCCCAAGGCCACATGCACAAAGGATGGAACACAGCCTTCCCCTGAGCAGTGCTCAAAGGGAAGGTGCCACGGAGATAACAAGTGACCACTGTAGGTCCCTGAAGTCCATCTTCAGCTCTCTCGGGGAGCCAGAGTCTTGAAAAGAAACACCCATCCCCCAACCAACCAGATACTTGTTTTCCTACATAGCTCTATGTCCACTCTCAATTCTCAAGAGCTAGTTCAACTTGTTCTGTTTTAGTTCCTGGTTCCTTGTGAGGAAAGAAGGGAACTTGAAGCAAGATGTTAAAAAAAAAAAAAAAAAAGAGACACAACTTCAGTGAACAACGGGGAGAATAGGGGAAACAGAGCCAACAAGGTGAACCGGAGCTGCCCAGGGCCCGGGTGCCAAGGAAAAGCCAAGCCAGGAGTCCTCAGCACTTAGCATGCATACCACGGAGGCTCACCTGGCTTTCCCTTCCCTTCCCACTCTCACTCACTCTCAGGGTGTGAGGGCTACCAGTCACCAGGTGTGTGTGTGGAGGAGGGGAAGTGGGAGGGAAAGACAAGTCTATCTGGCTCCTTGAGATTATGTCACCCCTCCACTTCCTCCCAACCTTCCAGATCAGAGAAACCCCTCCTCAGCCCAAGGCAGGGCCACACACAGACCCTCCTTTTTCCTGCCTCTATCCATGAAGGCTACTCAGCTGATTCAAGTCCATTTCCAAACCTACCCCCTTCCTCTCAACAGTCATGTAGAGGCATGGAGAAGAAAATATACATCTAGGGCAGAGGCCACAGCCCGTCCAGGAACCCTGGATGGACACAGAAGTTCTAAGGGCCCCGTTATGCCAGACAGAGAACTCTGGTTTGGGGCAATCCCCAGGCTTCTCACTTTAAGTACTGCAGGATGCAAGGGATCATGTCTGCCAGCTGGTCCAGAGATGGGTACTGATATCTGGGGAAGAGAAGAACGTTGAGGAAAATACCAACCTGCCCCCGCTGCCCCACACCTCAGGGTGTCCTATTTATTCTCTCCCAGAATCTGCACTGTTTCCTCCTCCCCTGGGGCCACTCTTCCCCACAGCCCCTGTGACTCACAGCCCAGTGAGGAGGGAGGGAGCTAATTCTCACCCCAAAGGGAACACAGGAGCCCCCTCTTCCATTCCAGGGGCATCCACGTGAACCCGCACGAAGTTCTGAATGATTTCCTGCATATCCCCGAATTGAAACAGCGGCTGGAAGCAAGATTTGTCTAAAGAGAATCCCCATCACCCCGACAGTAGAATCAGCCAGGGAAAAGCAACCCCACGTCAGAACCCACCCTCCTTCTTTCATGCCATAGTTAGAGAACAGGACTTCTCTTTGACATGCCACATGGCTCCCTTCCTGCCCTGCTGACCCTTCCCCTTGCCTTGGGGTTTTACTCTTCCCGCCAGGCTCTTCCCAGAAAGGAATGGGAGGGTAAGGAAAGGTCCTTACAATTGAGTCCCACATCATGGTAGGTGAGTATCGCTGGGCGTTTGGGTTTGGGGGTGCCATAGACAGTAAAAGTGACAGAGCCGTAAGGTGTCTCCACAGAGTGAGTCTGCAGAAAAAGAGGTCACCATCAGGGAGGAGTCAGGCTGTGAGGAGGAAAGAGGCAGGGGAAGAATGCCCACAAAAGTCAAAGTAAAAAGTCAGGGAGTTGGGGTGGGGGAGGGGCAAATCGAGGAGACCGGAACAAAGATTTAGAAACTAGGATCAGTAAGACTTTGGTTCAGGTAAATACAACAGCAGAAGATGATTCTGAGGATGGAAAAGAATCCTAAAAGTTGGGAGAGCACCAATAAACTCTGAGGAGGAGGAGAAAGGAAGGAAAGGGAGAGATGGAAAAGGGAAAGGACTGGAAGGGAAGGAAAGGGAGCAGTGAGGAAAGAAAGAGCCAGGTAGCTGCCCTCAACCTCCTGGGAGACAGGAGAACCCCTCCTCCCGCCCTGGGACTGCCCCCAAGCTGTTACCTGTCCCTGGTCCAGGAGGATTCGGGCAGCTAACTCAGCCTCCTGGAGAGACACACACGGACAGATCCACGCAGAGACACACAGCCATGTAGAATCACAGATGGAGGAACAGACACAGATAAAGAAAGGTAGGCAAAGAGACCAACCCAGACGAAAGACAAAAAGAGATGACAAAGAGAGACATGGAGAGGATGAGGGTTAGTGCAGTGACAGGACGAAGGCCTGACTCCCACTGTGGTGTATGGGGGAGAGACGTGGGTACAGGTGGAGAAAACAGGGGTGTAGGTTAGGATGAGATCATGGATTTGGGAAGGCAGGAGGTGAGGGGGATGACTGCAGGCCTGGACTTCGGGCCTGGGAGTCCGAGGGTCTCTACTAACCTTGGCCACCTCGGGCGTCTGCCCCGGCAACAGCGGCTTCTCCTCAGTGATCTGCACCTTCTGCAGCTCCGCCATGGTGGCCTGGCCGGATGGGGAAACACCAAGACTGGGGAGGTTGCCTCCACCCCCCCACCCCTGCATCTTGTACACATGGCTCCCTCTCTCAGCCCAGGACAATGCAGAGTGCAGAGAGCCCCGAGTTGGAGCACACACAGAGCCTTTCCTGTCCCCACCTCCAGGTCCAGGCTGCTGGGAAAGGCGGGCTTGTGGCAGAGGGCCCTGGATGCCACGTCGCTTCAGACTGGCTGTCCCCCCGGCTGCCCCTCAACACCCCACCTCCAGACCCCCTTCCCCTGTCCTGGATGGAAGAAATATCAGGGTAGGGCAGGAGGGCAGCTCCGGTTTCCCAGGCTATATTTAGGGGCCACCCCACACTCCCAGAGTTAGATAGGGATGAAACTCAGGGCTCAGTGACTGGGTACTCCAATGATACTAAGGAGCAGAGTAGTGAGAGTTCACAATTAACTATGACCTTCAACTAAGCCTCAAGGTCAGCAGCTCAAAGGGAATGGGGCTAAAAATGGCCCAAGTACCATGACCAAGAGGAGGAGGGGGAAAAAAAAGAAGAACAAGGCGGCACCTGTGTCCAACTGACCCAACGCTTCCCTTTCTCCCAAGACTCTCCCTCCCTCCCGAGTGTGAATAAATTAGCATACATTCAACATTAGAGGGGCTGGTGAGGAGCAGAACACCTGTGCGGCCTGGGGGTGGGGTCACTTACTGGGCTCCTATTGGCTGGATGCAGAGGAGTCAGGGGTCAGGGTTCTCTCCCCTCCTGGCTCTGGGGTCTGAGAAAACAAGGCAATGAGGTGAATGACACGGGAGACAGACGCTGGGTCTTTTAGGGACATAAAGCCTCAGCCAAGATCTAGACTACCTGGGTCACCCACCCTCCCCAGGTCACTAACCCTCCCTAATCTGTACCCCTGAGTCCAACGAACACATCTTCTCTAGGCTTCAGCTAGAATCAATACAGGCTGGAGGGGCCCGCGGGGCAACATGGAGAACAGGTACCAGCCCAGGCTGGGGGAGGAGAGAAGGAAGTGCTGATGTGGAGGAAAGAGCGTGGCTTGTGTCGGAACCTCTGGATTCTAGTCCCGGCTCTGTCGCTGAGGGTGTGACCTTGGCCCAGTTACTTCTCTTGGCTTCAATTTCCTATTTGCAAACTACAAGGGGGGAGTAGGGGATCCTCAAGATTTTTGACAGCTCTCGAGTGAGATGAGGGTTGCTGAGCATGACTGTTTCCCATTTAAACGTTTAAAAACGAAATTTAAAAAGCCTCGTGCCGTCGCGTCTCCCCTCCACCCAGTGTCGGTGTGGGTGCCCCCAGCGGAGGAAGAGGAGGGAGGGCAGCCCCACAGTCTCCTCCCAGCCTCCCCGACGACCCGCAAGGGCCGAGCGCCAGCTGGGAAGGGATGGGTAGGAAGGATGGGACTGGCCCGGACCTGCACCCGTCCGCACCTACGCTGCCCGTCCGCGTGGGGACCGACACCCTCGCGCGGCCGGCGCGGAGCGCCCTGGACCCTGGACACAACCTCGCGCACGCCCCAAACACGCCCTGCCGCTCGCAGAGCCTCCGCCTTTGTGCGCCGCAACGCAGCGCCCCCTCCTTGCGGGCCCCTTCCAGCGAGCAGTCAGCTCCGAGGGGATGGGATCAAACCGCCCACCGGCCTGGCTGGCGCCAGCCCGGCNGGCTGTCTGCCGCTCAGGAAGGGGCTGTGTTGGGAACCCGAGGGGTACCCCAAGGGAAGCAAACTGCTGGGTGCTTCCGAGCTCCGCTCGCGCTCCCCACGACATCCCCTTTCAACTAAGCGGTTGTGGGGTGTGCGGGGGATCCCTTAGTCCTGCGGGGGATCCCCACGCCCGCCCTCAACACCGCCCCCACCCGTGACCTGGATCTGCCTATCGCACTGTGGTTCCTTCCTTCGCCCCCAGACCCAGTAGTGAGGACTGGTAGTGGGGGAGACGAACCCGGGGTGCCGACACCCCACGATTTCGACTCCTCTTGCCTGTAAACACAAACTAAGTTAAGGAAGGAGGAGGTGGGCGGGAACGCCCCCGAGGAAGCGAGGGTCACTCCTGCTGGGAGGGGCAGGTGTGCCAGCACCGACGGACAGGGATGGGGTGGGGGTCGTCGGGGGCGCAAGAGTTTCAACTTCTGGGTGCCCAGGGTCCTGGTACCTCCTCTCTCCGCTGCGTCCCGACGCCAGCTCTCGGCTGCTACCNGGCCTCCCGGGTCAAGGCCCCAAGGGGGGACGGAGGCGGGGCCAGGGACCCCCAGGGGCTCTGACTCCAGGGTAAACAGGCGTGGGGGCGGAGTTAACTCTGCGGGGGTGGAGTAGGGGCTTGGGGAGGACGCTGTGTCCCGGGCTGGAACCCAAGAGACCCTGTGGCTTGGGTGGTAACCCCTCCTAGTCCGGCCGGGAGAAGGACGGTGAGACCAGCTCCGCTCGGCTGTATCTCAGTGCCCAGGCGGTGTTTTCTGAGACTGCTGCGTGTCGCTTTCAGGGCCCGGGGTGGGTTTGCCGTCCTAGACTGCTCTCTCGCCCTATCCTCCTTCCCCTAAATGCACCCTCCCTGTGCCCCTAGAGGAAGGCCACTTGGAATGGGATAGTTAGGTGGCTGAGGGGTTCCTAAGTTGTCTTAGGCAAAAGGAAGCCAGACTGAATTTCTCCCCACCTGCACCCTTCCANTCACCACCCACAACCCCCTCCCTTCCAAGGAACATCAATGCCCCTTTCATCCCCACTTGGCAGGGTCTATTGGAAAAAAGGAGGGGCCAAGAGAGAGGAGGTGACCCGGAGTAGGAGAACTGGTCGGGATCAAACCCGGGCTCTCAACAACCTCTTATCTAAAGGACCCCCATACCTTCTCCCAATTTGGAGCACCGAAGTTTTCCTCTCTTCCCTCCCCCTACTCTCTTAATAACTGTTTCCCTCAGAAACTGGCCCAGAGGCTGGGCACCCTGGCAGCTTGCCTAGTCCCCTCTCCCCTCTGGACACTCCCCAATTTAACACTCTCCTGGACTAGGAGAAGCTTGCTGGCATTAGGATCATAGACAGAGCTGTGTAGGACAGGAGAGGGATCTCACCAGCCCTCCCGGTGCTGGGGAAGAAAGAATGCCTAGAGCTTCCGCTTGCAGTGATTTCTGATGCCTCTAAAGTAGTCTTACTTGGAGTGGGGGAGGGAAGGATCTGGAGGTTCCAGCATCTAAATTCGTCTCTGGGTCAGGATGACTCAGGGGGAACCTGATAAGGGGCCTACGCAGGGGCGTGGGCCGGGCAGGAGGTGGGAAATTTCCACTGGGGATCTGTTTGCTTCTGGGGCCTAGGGGTCTCAGCTCCAGTAGGCAGAAATGAGGCTGCTTCTGCCCGAAAATAGGGTTTCTCTTTGTCAGGGTAGGTCCCAACCCAGCCATATGTAGCCCAATCAGGGTAATCTCTTTCTAACTTCCTTCTCTTGGGCCAGAAGCTGCTTCACACTGTACCATCCATTAAGCCACAGTTTTGTGAACCTGCTGTATGCCAGCCACTGTATAGATGCAATTCAAAGAAGGGTGAAGGGTAGTCCTACCCTTTCTAGAAGCTTATGATGGAGTAGGTGGGAGAAGGCATAAAGATAGAAAGTTAAGAAAAATGATGTCTATAGAAGATTAATTATTGGGACAAGAAATCCTGTGGCAAGCATTTCCCACCCTTCTCAAGTGGGAGACGAGAAATTTCCATTCCCACTTGATGGTTTTAGTATCCCCTGCTGGAGACAAATGATGAATTCAGGGATACTTTTAAATAAGGTTGTTTTTTTCTTAAGATTTTATTTTTAAGTACCCTCTGCACTCAATGTGGGGCTTAAACTACAAAGAACTTACAACCCCAACATCAAGAGTCACATACGTGCTCTACCCACCAAGCCAGTCACTAGCGCCAGTTTGTAGAGAATTCTGGTAATCCTAATGCCTATGTGTATAGTAATGCCTACATGTGCAAAGCATGCTATTTATTCAGTTGACAGTCAATACTCTCTGTACATAGAAATTCCAGGGTCCCTTGCAATAAATCAGAAATCCTTTTCCCAGGAGACTACAGCCCACAGACTAGGAATCATTACTTTGCTATAATTCAGAGGAAAAGGGTTTTGTTCCTAGAGTGTACTACCCTATGGAGTACAACCACAGAGTATGTGAGTGGGAGAAAGGAATGTTCTATCCAGGAAGAAAGAGCAAGAGGGAACATTTGGAGGAAGAAATACACAAGTTACTCAGAAGCATTGAATAGTAGCTACTATGTGCAAGGTACTTCCCACATACCATCCTGCAATACTACAAGGTAAGTTTTATTGTCC
Source organism: Crocuta crocuta (assembly GCF_008692635.1). Lineage (NCBI taxonomy): Eukaryota > Metazoa > Chordata > Mammalia > Carnivora > Hyaenidae > Crocuta > Crocuta crocuta. The sequence continues at coordinate 533,139 of NW_027530988.1, forward strand.
TCATGGTACAGGTGAGGAACTGCAGCTCAGACATTTCTGAAACAGAAGCTTTAGTGACTTGCCCAAGGCCAACCAACTAGTGCTGTAAATGACAAATCTGGGACTCAAATCCCCACCCAGATTCATCCCACTCCAAGGCTATTCTCTTTAAACCATGAGGTAGCTAACCTCTCAAGCCATTATGGCCCCAGATGAAGAATAATATGGATGAGAGGTAGGTAATGTTTGATAAAAGTGTGGGCCAAGTATGAAAGTCCTCAAATGACAGGCAAAAAGTCTTGGCACTGAAGATCCTTAGAGCGTTCTTGAGCAGTATTAACAGATAAAAAATAGTTTTGTGAAAATGAATCTTATGCGGGGCACCTGGGTGGCTCAGTCGGTTAAGCATCCGACTTCGGCTCAGGTCATGATCTCTCAGTTCATGAGTTCGAGCCCATATTCGACTCTGTGCTGACAGCTCAGAGCCTGGAGCCTGCTTCAGATTCTGTGTCTATCTGCCCCTCCCCCACTCACACTCTGTGTCTCTCTCACAAATAAATTGACATTTAAAATATTATTCAAGGCTTGTGCTCTTTCCATGTTGGGCCCAACATTGGAAGCCATTTAAAATTCCGAATGATGGGATGCCTGGGTGGCTCAGTCGGCTAAGCACCCAACTTCAGCTCAGGTCATGATCTCGTAGTTCCCGGGTTTAAGCCCTGAGTCAGGCTCTGTGCTGACAGCTCAGAGCCTGGAGCCTGCTTCAGATTCTGTGTCTCCCTCTCTCTCTGCCCCTCCCCACCTCTGAAAAAATAAACACTAAAAAAAAAATTAAAGTTCCTACAGAGGTTGGTCTGGCAAAGCCACTGGAATTCTCCATGTTGGTCACTAACTTGGGCTTGAGACTAGAAAGGAGGGCATCGTTGCACTGATGCCAACCTGTTTCCATTAACCCCTTCCCTGGGCTCCTCTCAACATTGTGGGACAGTCTATAAACCAATTGGACCAGGACCCAGAGGAATGGATCAGGCTGGGCTGGAATGATGAGGGAAGTTTGATCAGCTGGAAAGATCAGAAAGTTGGCAACTTGCTCAATAACAAAGTGGGGAAATGAAGGACCCCTCTCTCAAGACTAGGGCTGTCACCAAGGTGATGTCACATAAACACTGCTGAGGTCATAGAAACTTCCCTCTCCTCCCCTGTTTCCCCATTGCCACATAGTCTCCCCAGCCAGCTGGCTCCCACATATCTGCACACACTTACAAACAAAGACTGGGAAGGGGCAGACACCATCCGGGTACTCTCAGGTGCACAAAAGTGAGGAAGTGGGTGGTAGTGGTGATTATTCAGTATGTAGGATCCATGCTAGTATCCCTAGTGCTGGGAACTGTGCNGAAAAGGAAAGAGAAGAACAGGGAGGAGGGACTTTGTTCCTGTTGCTGATTCTGATTTTGTCATAACCCCCATCCTCATTATTCCTCAGTCCTCCCTTCCCCTCCTCCCTCACCTCCAAGTCTCCCTCCCTGCAGTCCTCCCCCGCCTCCAGCTGATCATGGCATCCGAAGCAGAGAAAACGTTCCAGCGGTTTGCTGTCTTCGGAGATTCCTCAAGCAGTGGCACTGAAATGAACAACAAGAACTTCTCCAAGCTATGCAAAGACTGTGGCATCATGGATGGCAAGATAGTCACCTCCACTGATGTGGACATTGTATTCAGCAAAGTCAAGTAAGGGGCCAGAGATGGGGGCAGTGGTGGCAAGGCAAACAAGGCAGTGGGGCCTGGAAGGGTTCATGTGGTAGGACATGATAATGGGTCTACTGAGCACCTGTTCGATACCTGGCCCTGTGCTATTTCCTGTCCTCAGGACACTCAGTGTCAAGAGGCCAAATCTGAACCAGGAAAGGGTTGGGCCTTGGAAGGTGATGAGTTCATGTTCCAGAATTCCTGGGTTTCTGTCCAACTGACCAGGGCCAAGAATGCCCGAACCATCACATATCAACAGTTCCAGGAAGCAGTTAAAGAGCTAGGCCAGAAACGATTCAAAGACAAGAAGCCGGATGAAGCTCTGGAGAACATTTATAAACTCATGGAAGGCAAGGATCCAGCTACCACTGGTGTTACTGTGAGTGACATTCTTCATCCCTGACCCTTGACTCTACTTCCCTAAATCCCTGATGCTCCTGTCTCCCCTCCCCCTTCCAATGTCCCTAACCTCTGCCCTTAGTAATACTGTAGGGAGACAAAGCAGAAAGCCTCTGAGGCACTGTTGGGATTGGAACAGACTTTAGAGATCATCCAGTAGTTTCAGAGATGAGGAAATTATGGCTGAGAGAGGGGTCCACATCTATTTTAATAGTAAAGTTAAGACTTGTTCCCAAGTGTCCAGAGGGCTCTGGGGTAACTGAGTGCAGAGGACTTAGTTATCTTATCCCCACTCCTCTTCCCGCCCTTGTATAAGATGTGATCTCTACCCTCCTGCCTCCTACCCGCTGTCTGTTCCCTACTTGTCCCGTCTCTATATTTTTAATGTTTATTTTTTAGAGAGAGAGAGAGAGATTTGAGTGGGGGAGGGGCAGAGAGAGAGGCAGACGTAGAATCTGAAGCAGGCTCCAGCCTCTGAGCTGTCAGCACAGAGTCCAATGCAGGGCTTGAACTCACGAACTGTGAGATGACATGAGCCAAAGTCAGCCGCTTAACGGACTGAGCCACCCAGGTGTCCCCTTTCCCCTCTCTATTTAAAGTTCCTTCTACTCTTGGTATCAAATAGGGCCCTCCCAATAAGAGGGACCTTGCATATCGGGTCTGGGGTTGAAGTCCTCTGACTGCAGCCTGGTTAAAATAACTCCTCCAGAAGTAAAAAAACCCCACACACACCCCATTCGCTCCCATACACTAGACTCCTCCACCCTCGTGAGTGGATGGCTCTTGTCACAGTTCCTGCCCGTGGCTGCATCTGGGCCCTAAAGGAGGCAGCCCCATGCCAACAGTAGAATAGAGCGCTGGGTTCTAGCAGAACCAAAGGCCATCTTTAGAGAAGGGGTGTGACAGCAAAGGGGGAGAGAGAGGGATCAGACCCTCATCCTCTGGCTTGCAGAAAGCAACGACAGTGGGTGGGGTGAGCCGGCTGACGGACACCAGCAAGTACACCGGCACCCACAAGGAGCGCTTTGACGAGAGTGGCAAAGGCAAAGGCATCGCAGGACGGGAAGAGACAACCGACAACTCAGGCTATGTGAGTGGCTACAAGGGTGCTGGCACCTATGATAAGAAGAGCAGCAAATAAGAAGTGGCCTCAACAGCTAGGGTCAGTTAGTCCTCGATCCAGCATCTTACATACCAGGGAGCATAGCGAACAATAAACATCTGTGTGTGCAGCAGCCAATGACCTCTGTCTTCCATCAGGGAGAGGGATAGATAGGCCCACTGGTGTAGACAGAAGGAAGAGAAAGGCCCAGGAGTCAAGGCTTCGAGTTCTGCGTCCTTTCTCTACTTAGCCTCGTGCCTCCCAGCCCTAAGGTAGCATTCCCCTCTGCAACTGCTTCTAAGAACAGAGCAGAGGAATATATTTGGGGGGGGCAGCTGGGTGGTTCAGTCGGTTAAGCGTCTGACTTCGGCTCAGGTCATGATCTCACAGTTCGTGGGTTCGAGCCCCGCGTCAGGCTCTGTGCTGACAGCTCAGAGCCTGGAGCCTGCTTCCCATTCTGTGTCTCCCTCTCTCTCTGCCCCTCCCTTGCTCATGATCTGTCTCTCTCTGTCTCTCAAAAATCAATAAATTTTTTTAAAAATTTTTATTAAAAAGGAATATATTTGGGGATAAGAGATAACCCAGATGTGGAGGCAAAAGTATTTGCTCCTTGCACTCATCCTCCCTTGTTGCAGCCTAAGCGTTGTTGGAAACATGGTACATATGGAACAGAAGGTCCCACTGACTGCTAAGAGTAGCCCAGGAGGATGGCCAGAGGTGGGTGGCCGCCAGGACTCCCAGAGTAGGAGTGCTGGTGTGCTGAGGAAAAAGGAATGAAATCAGAATGGCTTTAGATGTATTTTTATATTTTTATTTTGAAATGAGTATAGATGCACAGAAAGATGCCAAAATAGTACAGAGAGGTCCCACATGCCCTTCACCCAGTTTCATTCAGTGGTTATAAAACCCTTCTGTGACCACAGCTAGGCTCACCTCGCGCCTGTCTTGTCAGTGGCAGATCTGGAGTTCGGGGGCAGGGAGGAGCTTGTTGTCAGGAGGAGTTTGGGAAGGAAAGGGATACAGTCATCTTGGGGGTAACAGTTCAGAGAAGGTAACTTGAAACTCCAGTGAGCCACAGTGAGAAGAATGGAAGGAAAAGAAGTCAGAGAGAGGAAGACAGGGAGACTAAAGGAAGGGAGTGTCAGGGAGAGACTGCCCTGGGCTCTGTGGTAGAAGGAGAGAAGAAAGAACAGGTTACATGGAGAGAAGAACAATGATTTCGTAGAGAGGAACAGACTGGGAAATGAGGGGGTTCTGGAGAAGTGAGGCTAGAAAGAGTCTAAGGGTCTCAGGGAGGTCCCTGTAGCTAGAGGTACCTACCACGTAGGTCAGTGAGTGGAGAGAATCATAAGAGAGGTGGGGACAGCTGAGGAGAGAAGGGTAGTGGGGATGGGAGTTGAGACAGAGCTGGGTGCCTGTTGCCATGGTGTGAGCTGAGGCTCTGGGCCTCCATCCAGGATTCAGAATCTGGCCTAGTGGATGGACAGTCACTGCCAACTGGACACAGTCAGCTTCTTGGGTGGGTAAGACTGTCTGTGGGAGAAGGAAGATGATGAGGGAAGAGAGGAGGTAAACAAGTTGGAAAGAACATTCAAGGCAGTATGACTCTGCATGGTGACCGAAGCTCTGGACATTTGTCCTACCTCACTGGTCTCTTGGGAGGGGACCCTGCCTGCCTTTGAAGTCAGGGAGGAAGCCGTGTATCAGGAATCAGAGGTTTGGGAATGGGAACAGGCTGGTGTATGGTGGCAGTAGGGGGTGTTTCAGATTGAAAGCCTCCCTTTGTTAGTAGAGGCCAATGATACCTATCGGTTCAGCATCACGTTTTCCGGAACAGAGCAGGTAGAGCCTTTGGTTGGTTAGGGTGCTCGTGTAGTGGCAGCTGGTGGGCGGCTGATTAGAGGCCAGAGAGCAGATCGTGACGGGGAAGGAGTCCTCTGTGAATGTACAGTATTCGTTGTAATTCTCACAGAAACTCTCACTGGACTTGCAGAACTTCTGGACTTCTATCCAGGGGGCATGCACCATATAATGGTTTTGGGGGCAATACCAGCTCTGCCTTCTGCCCCGCACGTAGGCCATGATACCATTACAATAGCCCTGGAAACCCGGTGGGTAGTGCACCCTGGGGTAGTCAATGTGTAACATGCGGAAGTCCTTGATAGCAGTCTGCATCTTGATGTCCACAACCAGAGTTGGCCCTAAAACAAGCTGAAGAAACAAGAGCCAGGCCACAGCTGGTGCCATTCCTCCTGCTGGTAGAGTTAAGGTGGTTGGAGGCAGAGGTGGCCTAGAGTGGCTGTCTACCCCTTCCCACAGCCTCCAGAGTCCCCACAGCCTTCCCTGTGTGCCTTCCCCTATCCCCTAAGAGCTGGACTGTACTTCAGAGATCACCTAGCCCAAGTCCTCATGCCCCAGAGAGAGGAGACACTTGCTGGTTGTTCACCTTATATTAGCCATTCCCTCCACTCCCTTGGTCCACCTCAGGGCCTCAGCCTCAGCCAGTCTGTGAGCTGTAACACTTACAGAAGAGGAGGTCCAACTGCTCCTTGTGTGAGTGACTCTTCCCAATTATTCCTGGCTGTGGTCAACCTTTCCAGTAAAAAAAAAAAGAAAAAAATGCAAAGGGGACAGAAGGAACAGGGTGAAGCACAGTTCTCTGGCTGCTCTGGGGAAAGGGCAGGAGCTGGAAGACCAGGGAGGCAGGAGCAGGAATTATTCTTGCCTGGGGCCAAAGACGGCCCAAAGGGGAGAAGAGGCCAGAAAGCTTTCTGGGTAAAGACCAGTCTGGGAGAAGGGCACGTCCCCTGAGTTTGAAGAGCCCCTGTACTGAGGGGGCTGGGTGGGTGGGAGGATAGGGACATTGCTGTCTGGTCTCCTCCTTTCTGCTGCCATCAGAACACTTAGTTCCAGTTCCTTGCCAAAAGGCCTTTCTTTGATGTTTTCTCTGGTCCATAGACCCGCTCCTGCAGAAAGGTGAGAAGGAAAACACTGTCATGTTTCTGAGGAACAAGGTGCTGCTTATTCTTGACCCTCAGAAAACGGAGGGTCTGCTACTCATCCCACTCACCGTTGCCCTGGAGGCCATACGTGCACTCAAGGGCCTCCTCTGAGAGTGCTGGGTTGAGAATCAGAGACCTCCTTGTGGACCCCCACAGTCCCCATCATTACCGTCTCACCGGCCACAACCACACTGTCACACTGACTCCCTCACCTGTAACCTCGGGCCCTGTCAGACCCAGGGCCCTCCTGGAAACCTAAGCACGCTGACCCGGAAGCCTCAGGCTTGTAAGGTTGGGTTACACAGCATAGCTGGGACTTGAGGAAGTGTGGGCCACCTGAGTCCAGAGAATCAGACTCTCATTGTAGTTTGTCATGCTGGGAAAGGGCCAGACTCCCCTTTTCGTCAATACCTGCCCCTTCGTCAGAACGAAAAGAGTCAGCTCTCGAGAGCCTGTCAGCGACCATCCTTGGCTTCTGCGTGTCTCTCAGCCTTGCCTCCCTGCATGGTGTCGTCCGGGTTGTGGGCCTCCTAGAAGGAAGAATGGGATCAAGGAGTCAGAACACAGACCCCTGAGTGTTCCAATGCCAACGTGTAGTTTGGGGGTGGTGCACAGTCCTGGAGGCATTGGAGTACTGGCATTGTTCGTTCATGTACCCCTTAATCTTGCTCTTCCTGACAACATGAACTAAAGTCCAAAACTGAACCCATCCTCCCCACAACTCGCTTCTTCTCTTGTATTGTCTGTTTCCTCATTTACATGCGATCCTAGACACCCCCTTCCCTGATCCCACCTGTGGTTGCAAGGTGGTTAAGAGCAAAGCATTTGAGTAAAACAGACAAGAAAACCCGGCTGAATCCTTGCTTTGTTGCTTCTAGGCTGTGTATCACCAATCTAAGTTTGCTAAAACACTATCAGTGTCCATTTCTTCATCTATTAATAGGGGTAATATTTTATATACCTCACGGCAGTATTAGAATTCATTAAGATGTATATCAAGGGCTTTTAGCTCAGTGCCTGGCACATGGTGAGTGCTTAATATGAGCATGAGTCCATCAGTCCCACAGCCCTGACAGTCTTACCTAAAGCTGTTTCTGAACCTGTGTCTTCCATCCCTACCTCTTCCCCTCCTCGGGCTCTCCCCCTTCCTGGACACCACACGCTCTCCATCTCCAGTACTATGACAAATGTTGGGGGCAATACAAAGGTAAATTAAGGGGCGCCTGGGTGGCTTAGTCGGTTAAGCGTCCGACTTTCGCTTACGTCATGATCTCGCAGTTCGTGGGTTTGAGCCCCGCGTCGGCTCTGTGCTGATTGCCAGCTCAGCGCCTGGAGCCTGTTTCAGAGTCTGTGACTCCCTCTTTCTCTGACCCTCCCCTGCTCACGCTGTCTCTCTCTCTCTCTCCTAGAAATAAATAAAACATTAAAAACACATTTAAAAAACAAAAAACAAAACAAAACAAAAAGGTAAATTAAAAAGCTCCAGCCCAGATTATGTTTATAATGCAGCAGGAAAGACACCTATATAAGCATATGTTACAAAGGCCTCAGAAAGGGGCTGAACATATGATGGGCCTTTGGGTTCCAGACTGAAGTTCTAGTGGCCCAGTCTTTAAAATCCTGTCCTTGAGGTGCTTATCCATAGCCCTGCTCCTTCCATGCTGACATCCTCATCGTGGTTTCAACTGCTCCCTCAGCCTAAGATTCATGGAATTCATTGACTCAGTACCCTGGGCTTTACATCCACGAGAATTACCGTAGAGATGAAGAAACTAAGTTCGAGAGAGAGACCGTAGTTTGCTCAACGTCACGTCTAATTTAGTAATTTTCAATGGAGGGAGGGCAATTTGGTCATTTGGGGGGACACAACTCAAAGGGACTACTGGCATCTAGTGGGTAGAGGCCAAGGGATGCCGCTAAACATCCGACGTTGCACAAGACAGCTCCCACAACAAAGAATTATCTAGACTAAAATGTAAATAGTGCTGAGGTTGAGAAACCCTTGTCTGGGGCATCTGGCTGGCTCGGTCAGAAAAGCATGCGACTCTTCATCTTGGGGTTTTGAGTTCAAGACCCACATTGGGTATAAAGATCACTAAAAAAAATAACTAAATAAACTTAAAAAAAATAGAAAAGGAAACCTTGATCTAATGAGTGAACCAGATTTTCTAACAAGGGCAGAATTACTTGTACCTCATTTATTGAAAAGGGTCAGCAAATAGGCAGACTTTGGAAATGTTTTTGTTAGATTTTGCTTTTAGTGGTGCTGGGTTTTTCTGCCAGCAAAAGGGGCACTGAGAGTTCACCACTGAAACAACTTTGAGTCATTTTTCCTCTCAAGGTGACTCTCTGCCTGTAGTCTTCTAGACATTCTCTTCCACCTCCCCTCCTTAATGGTAAGCATTGCTAGAACAGCTGGCTAGAGTGGCAGGTGCAGCAGTGACTCCCTGGGATCGAGGGGAACCCTAAGATTTTGCCTGGAGTGAGCTTACCACAATCTCAGTAGTGTCAATGTTTGCCCTGTCCAACCCAAATTCCTCCAACAAGCAGACAGGGTTGTGGACACTTCCTGGGTTGTCCTTGAACCCAAAGGGATTGCTTCATGCATGTCCACCTTCTTGTCATTACTTCACCTCAACCCCAGGATTGAAGTCCAGGAGCTGCCTTGTCAGTTCCTCCATCTGCCAAGCCAGTGCTTCAGGTTGCTGGGGGTCCCACCCACGACTGGGGTCATCCAAGGGCCTAATGAATGCCTTCTAACCCAGAAATTAAATCAGTTAAGATCACTTATATGCAAGACGCTAAGCTATACCCCGTGAGAAGTACAAAAGAAGTATAACAGACGGTCCTTGTGTTCTGGAGATTGATAGTCTAAATTGGAGGAGAATGATAAATACATATGAAGAAATAACCAATGGTTTAAGGCAGAAAATTATACAACTTGAAGACAAGAACTATAGGAATTTATTTTTAAATGTTTACTTATTTATTTTTGAGAGAGCAAGTAGGGGAGCAGAGAGAGGGGAGCAGAGAGAAAGGGAGACAGAGGATCTGAAGCAGGCTCTGCACTGTCAGCACAGAGCCTGATGCGAGGCTCAAACTCACGAAACTGAGATCATGACCTGAGCCCAAGTCGGAAGCTCAACCAACTGAGCCACCCAGGTGCCCCTAACTGTAGGAATTTAGAGGTGAAAAAGATCCCTCTGAATTGGGAAGATCAGAGCAAATTTTCTGTGTGAGGGGAGAGTCATCCTGGGACCTTGGGACGGATCTCAAGGAACAGTCAAGAGTTAAACCAAGATAAAGAAGATTATGAAAGGTATGTTTAAGAAAATAGAACCAGCTTGGCTAGAATTGAGGCACTCGGTGGAAGAGAAGTCAGAGACAAAGTTCGAAAGACAGGTTTGCCAAACTGTGGCAGGCCTTGAATATCAGGCTAAGGAATTTGAATCTTATTCTGCAGATGAAGGGGGAACTGACCATGGCTTCCGAGATAGAGTGACCTAAAGAGGCCTCTCAACCCCGAAGGAGGTCTCCTCCTCCTACATCCCAGCTTGTCTAAAGGCATTGGTTTGGGAGCTATAAGGATTCCAACCTTCTGTCAGTACTGTGCCTTCTCTAGACCCACAGCTGTTCCAGGAAAGGTCGTGAGAATTCAAAGACCCAAAGCAAGTCCCACATATGACCCTAACTTGCTGTTTGTTTCACTTTCCCTGTCTACAGAAATGAGCCCATTACCTTTATTTATCCTATAGGAGAAACAAAATTAGGATAACAGAACTTGGATCTGCTCCTGCTTGTAGGGAAACTCTCATGGGCTTTCCATCGGTATCCAGAGGCTGTGTGGAACTCCGGAAGGGGGAGAGGCCTGGCTCTAAAGGGTGGGCACCAATCCAGGTCCAGCCCTCCTCCCAGCCAGCTCCCCTCACCCCCTCTCAGCACAGAGGAGAGGAAGCGGCAGCTGTTGTCCTGTGGGGAAGACAGGCAGAGGTCCACCTGGCACTGCTGGGATTTTCACAGCACCCGCCCTAGTGACTTTAAACACACACACACACTCACATACACACACACACACACACACGCACGCGCGCGCGCACGCACAGCATGGCATTGGCCTGGGCGTGTTTGGGCCAAGAGCAGTGACTATGGCGATAGAATGAGAAAGCAGAGGGTAGCTGCCTCATAACCCTGGGGTGAGGCTGCTTGTGTGAGGGGCTGTCTTTCCTCCCATCTTCTCTCTCCATTTTGTTTTCTTGCTCCCCCCTTTCTAATTTTTCTCTTTTCCCTTCTGCCAGACTCTCGGATCAGTCCTTGGCCTGATGCCTGACCCCTTTTATTCTCCCTAATCTTATCCGCCTTCCTCCATCTTTTTTCTCTTGCCCCTTACATGTGGTGGAGGAGAACTGGCAAAATTATCCCGCTGACTGCAAAGTGAAGCAGATCTTGGAAGCTGAATAGTTTGGGCAAATAAACAAAATCACCTGCCTTCTCCAAATAATTGAGGCAAAGTAGAGGTTTCGACCTGAATTGTGCAGATGGTGGTTTCAACCCTTTAATTTTTGGGTGCAGACCTAAACCTTTACTCCCTCTCCCCTTCGGCCTGAGACACAGTAGGGCTGTGTTTTACTTTCACGCAGCACTAAGGTGGTTTTCTGGAGAAACCAGCATAATGGTATTGAAGAGCAAACTGAGATACTTATAATGACAGGAAAACACAGGAGCACAGGGCAGTGCAAATCGTGGTTTGGAAACATCTCACTCTAGAATAATGAGAAGTGAAGAGTTTTGGCTAGGAATTCAAATGAGTTCTTGGCCTTCCCCCTGTCCCCCTTCCTCGCCTCCTCTAACATCCCTGCCTCCTGCCTCCGGTCCAGGGCCGGACAGGCCTGTGCTGATCCACATTCTGTCCACAGTCTGCTTTAAACCATGGATTTTATTTCCAAACATTTGCATTTCTACAGCAGTAGAGGCATAATTCTCTATCCAGAAGTTCAAACTGCAAAAAGAGTCAGGCACCTTAACAAAGCAGTGAATGCTGTTCCCACAGCCAAGGCTTCGCTGAGGGCAGAGCGCGGGAGCCAGAGGCCTGTGTGAACTTGCTCCTGGTTCTCTGTCGCCATCTAGCGGTGCTTCCCATCTCCAACACCACTTTTTCTTCCAAAAATCATCCTGTCCCTCAGCGGGGGCACTCCAACTACTAAAATCATGTTCCCCTGGCCTCAAAACAAAAAGCTCCTCTTCCCGACTCGAAATTCTGACTTCTAGACCAGAACACAAACTTTACAATAAGACCGTTCACATGGCTTCTCTACAGTTATAATCTACATGAGGGCTTTTCACTTCATCTACTTAGAACCCCCTCCCCCCATCCCAGACCTCCGCAGTGTGAGCAGAGTAAAGGTCACAACCCTTTACTGGTCTCTGAGGCCTTCCATGGTCTGGCTGCTGGTCCCTCTCTGACGCCATCATCCTTCACCTCCTCCAGCCATGCTGACCTCCTTGCTGTTCCAACACCCCAGCGTCTGTCTGCTTTAGGGCCTTCGCAGCGCTGTTCTGTTTGGACCACTGTTCCCCACATAAACACAAATTCACTTTCTCATCTTCAGGTCTTTGTCCCAGCATCACCTACCTTAATGTCCCTATTTAAAATCACTGCCTAACCAAAAGACATGAAGAGACATTTTTTTTCAAAGAAGACATCCAGATGGCTAACAGACACATGAAGAAATGCTCAACATTACTCATTATCAGGGAAATACAAATCAAAACCACTATGAGATACCACCTTACACTTATCAGAATGGCTAACATTAACAATTCAAGCAACAACCGATGTTGGCGAGGATGCGGAGAAAGGGGAACCCTTTTGCACTACTGGTGGGAATGCAAACTGGTGCAGCCACTCTGGAAAACAGTATGGAGGTTCCTCAAAAAAATTGAAAAATAGAACTTTCACTACTAGGTATTTATCCAAATGATAAAAAATGCTGATTCAAAGGGGCACATGCACCCTAACATTTATAGCAGTGCTACCAACAATAGCCAAAGTATGCTGTCAAATGCTGAACCACTGAGCTATACCCCCAACAATAGCCAAAGTGTGGAAAGAGCCCAAACTTGCATTGACAGATGAATGCATAAAGAAGATGTGGTGTATACACACAATGGAATATTACTGGGCGATCAAAAAGAATGAAATCTTACCATTTGCAACATGTGGATGAAACTAGAGTGTATTATGCTAAGCAAAATAAGTCAGTTCAGTCAGAGAAAGACAAACATCTAGTTTCACTCATAGGTGGAATTTAAGAAACAAACAGATAAACAAAGGGGAAGGGAAGCAAACATAAGATAAAAACAGAGAGGGAGGGGCAAGTTCCTGGGTGGCTTAGTTGGTTAGGTGACTGACTCTTGGTTTTGGCCCAGGTCATCATTTCACAGTTTTGTGAGTTCAAGCCACATATCAGGTTCTGTGCTGGCAGCATGGAGCCTGCCTGGGATTTTCTCTCTCTCCCTCTCTCTGCCCTTACCTGACTTACGCCATCTCTGTCTCTCTCAAAAAGAAATAAAAATTTAAATTTAAAAAAAACAGAGAGGGAGACAAACTATAAGAGACTCTTAAATACAAGGAACAAACTGAGGGTTGCTGGAGGAGAAGAGGGTGGGGGATGGGCTAAACGGGTGATGGGCATTAAGGAGGACACTATTGGGATGAGCACTGGGTGTTATATTTAAGTGATGAATCACTAAATTCTATTCCTGAAGTCATTATTACACTATATGTTAACTAAGTTGGATTTGAATTATTTAAATATTTTAAAAGAATTAAACTTTGTTGAATAAGGAAAAACAATCACTGCCTATCAACCTCCTTCTTGTTCTACCTTTTTTCTTTAGCAATTATCACTTCAGGAAAAATGTATGTTTATTTATTTATTTATTTATTTATTTTTACTATCTTTCTCCCAGTGGAATATAAGCTCCACCAAAGGTGGGGATTTTTGTCTCTCTTATTCACTGATCTATGCACCTCGCCACATAACACTCAATAAATATGTTTACTGCATGGATGAACATGAATTCAGTGTTCTGAGATCAACTACTACTTACTGCTGTTCATCTCGATTTCCCAGGCCTTCCCACCCACAGATGGTGATGCTTCTATTCCTCAGTGTCTTGGTTCTCCTGAGTGTCCTGTGCCAAGCTCACTAGAGCCCCCAGACCAGTTCCACCTGAGGCTCTCCACACAGAACTACCACAAGGGACAGGGCCTGCAAGATCAAGGCCTAAGGCAGAAAGAGGCAACCACCACCACCAACAGCATTTTCACATTTGGATAATGTTTAGGTTTTACAAATGTTAATAAAGTAAGGAGGGAAAGAGTAAAGGACGAAAGGTGTTGGGGGCCTTCTCCAGGTAAAGCCAGGTGGCTGCTCAGCACCTGGCACTGAGGGGCCCCGAGGACTGAATCACCACAGAAGACCTGAGTCGGGTGGTGCTGGGCATCGTGACTGTGCCGATTCATCCACTTCCGTCTCCTCCATCTCCTCCAAAAGATAAGCAGGAAGTCCTGATGACAAGAAATCCTACAAAGCAATATTCTAGGCTATTTTCTCTGCATCTCCTCAAGCCACAGGAAAAGCTATCCTTATCACCGCAGAGATTGGATCTTCCCAGATTCTGTGAACCAAAGGTGTATATAGGGGATAAATGGCAACTCTCCTGAAATTCACTTGGGGTTGACACCTGGGTCAGGCGCTTTATTAGAGTCATGAAAACTATGTGGCTGGGGACCAAATCTATTCTTTGGGCATGAGGATTGAAGCTTCCTCATTGCTGAACCTGTCTAGGTGGGTACACTCGCTCCATAGGTATCCACTTACTTGGGACACGTAGGTGGAGACGCATGACCTTGATTCATTTCCTGATCCGGGATGACTCTTGAGCCTGCCCCCAAACAGAAGCGACGAAGCTCAGGCCAGCTCTTAAGGAGTTAAAAGGCAAGTGATCTGAGGCCAGAGGCAGGTAGGGGCAGCCTCAGTCTGCTAAGCGGGAGCTGCAGACACCCGTTCAAGGACTCAGTGAGGAGGTGAGACCCATGGAGGGACCTGGGCGAGGAGACAGGACAGAGAAGGAATGGGCTCTGGTGCAGGTGAGGGATGAGATAGATGAAGGAGGAGGCGATAAGGACACACACAGGGGAGAGAGGAGAGCGATGCCAGGATGAAGGCACAGCGTGGGGACATGGGGGCCAGGGGGTGTCATGAAGTGGATGAGACACAGAGCCAGGGGATAAGGGCACAAAGTGGATGGGGCTTGAGGGAGAGGAAATAGAACAAAGAGTAGGAAGACAGAATGAGGGAAGACAGGGTACAAGGTGAAGGGGATGGGGACACAGTGAGTGAGGAGGGCACCCAGAGCAGGGAAGAAGGGAGGAGACCCCCGGTGAGGAAAGAAGGAGGCAGTCGGGGAGGGTAACGGTGATGAGAGAGAAGGAGTTCGTACAGGAAGATGAATTTCTCACCTCCTGCTCTCTGTCCTCAGCAACCCTCGCCCTCCATCCTGACTGTTCCTCTAAGAGAGATGGCAGCAGCCAGAGCGGGATCCCTCACTCTGCTCTTGCTCCTGCTGCTGGGGCTGTGGCTGGCTGAGGTCCCAGTCAGTGCCAAGCCCAGCAAGATGACTGCGGCTCAGTGGTTTGAAACTCAGCACGTGCAACCCAAACCCCGGGGATGCAACACCGCGATGGGCAACGTCAACAAATACACGAAACACTGCAAAGACTTCAACACCTTCCTGCATGAATCCTTCTCCAGGGTGGCCGCCACCTGTCAGACCCCCGCCACAGCCTGCAAGAAGGGCCGTAAAAACTGCCACCAGAGCCAAAAGCCTGTGTCTCTGAGCACATGTAAGCTCACCTCGGGGAAGTACCCAAACTGCAAGTACAAAGAGAAGCCACTGGTCGCTTCTTACATTGTAGCCTGTGACCCTCCCCAGCCAGGGGACTCTGGGAAATTCAAGCTGGTCCCTGTGCACTTGGACAACGTCGTTTAGGTTTTCAGTCTTTCTCCCTCTTGGGCTGTGCCTTAATTCCCTCTCCAGGCCTCTGTGCAACTCTTTTTTTTTTTTTTAATACTTATTTATTTTTGAGAGTGGGGGGAGGGGCAGAGAGAGAAAGGGGGACAGAGGATCCGAAGTGGGCTCTGCACTGACAGAGGCGAGCCCAATGCGGGGCTCAAACTCATGAACCTTGAGATCATGACCTGAGCCAAAGTCGGATGTTCAACTGACTGAGCCACCCAGGCGCCCCTCTATCCTACTCTTCATACGCCCATAAGGTTCTTTTCCTCTCCTCTGTTAGGGCCTGTTCTCACTCGTCTGAGAGGCTGAGGGTGAGCTGAGGTAGACAGGTTGGTGGGCTAAGCTCCAGAAGTGATGGTCTTTCATCTCTTTGTTGCTGTTTTCCCGGAAGCTTACCCCCAAGAGAGGGGCTGAACAAGCTAGGAGTATGGGTTCTCTGGCCTGTGCCTTGTACATCTCTCCCCTAATAAAGGGACAAGGAGGATATGGGATTTATGGACAGAACTGTTCCTGTTCTTAAACTAGGAATCTTCCCCAGCCAATGTGGTAGTGACACGGCCCGTGTTATGTTGGGCCAGAGGCAGCTGGGAAGAAAGAAAACAAAGTACCACTTCATATTTATATAGCATTTTAGGCTTTTCATGGTGTAGCCACATGAGTTCCTTGTGAGATAGACTTGAGAGGGATTCCTTGCCTTCTTTAGGGGAGGAAATTGAGATTTCAGAAAGTGTAATTCATTAAAGAGCTTGTCAAATTAGTTAGTAGCAGAACCTGGACTTGCATTTAGGACTCCTTAGTCTAAATTCGGTGTACTTTGTACTTGACCATTATGCAAAAAAAGGAGAGACCTCTGCAGGCACAAGAGAACTAGGTAAGAGTTCACCCATGTACTCTGAGAGCTCTGAAGAGCCAGTTATCCTGTGCTGGCTGCAATAAAGGTCACTACCTCTCCAGCCAAGAGCTGTTTATGAGGTGCTCCAGGGATCTTAATTCATTCTTTCTCTGCCTCTCTAACTGAGCTCCCCCTTCTCCAGCCCACTGTTCATCTGACCCAGCCCCCTGGGCTTGGCTGTGGCTAAATCCCTTTGGCCTGAAGGCATTGGGTCAGGGGAGTGTCCCAGCTTCATCCCCCTGCTCCAGGATCACATTTCCCTTGACCTCAAGGGACTTCCGTGGCCCAGAGCCTGCTTGTCACAAACAGGCTGGTGGGAGCTGCCAGAGCTTCCTTCCTCTGATAATGATCTCTCCTGCTTCGGTGCTTCCCTGGCAGTCTGCCCAGGCCGGAGGGCTTGAGATGTGGAAATGCCATCTCCCTGTCCTCCCAGGGTGTAGGTACCACTTCTCCCTCTCTAGTGAGCAGAACTAGAGAAGCTGTGGCTTCCCACTGGCTCTGATAGTGCCCCCCCCCATTGCCCGCAGCCCTAACCATCACTGGCATGTTCTCTATTTCAGTCCCAGACAAACTGCACTATGCCCATGGACACCCTACTTCAATGCCCAATTACCTTGTTAGACCTTCCCTCCCCAACTGGACAGTCATCCCTACCTGTCCCTCCCTGCCACCACCAGTGCTCCTTTACTCCTTACCAGAGTCAGAGTCATCTTTGGAGCCAGATAAAATTGGGTGTAAATCTTGGTTGGCTCAGTATTCCTGGCCAAGTGACCTCCAGCAAACTACTGAACCTCTCTGCAGCTGTGCTTCCACACAGCAAAATGGGAGTAATACCACCTACACAACAGGATTGCAGGAAGATTTAGAAATGATTGTTATGATGCCTTAAGCAGCTCTCAGCCCTGGTAGGCATTTAATAATGATCACTAGTAGTAGCAGATAGTTGTCCAGTCAAATCCACCTTGGCAAACATGCCAATGAAGGCAAATACCCCACTCAACTTTCCTTGAGGGTTTTCTTCTGCTAGAGTGATGTTCATGAGTAGCTAGAGGACAAGTCTGCAGAGTCCTGCTGGGTGGGCTGGTGGTTGGAGAGGAGGAGGAGCTACAATAGGGAGGAGATGATCAAAAGAAAGAGCAGACATTGAGCAATTCAAGCAGAGTGTGGGGCAATACATTGCTGAGTCTTGGAAGTAGAGGTGCACTAAATACACATTGTGGCCAAATATCAAATGACTAAATGTAAATCTATATATCCTATGGTCGTTATACTCTACATTTATCACTTTATTTTTTTAATGCTATTTATTTTTGAGAGAGAGAGAGAGAGAGAGAGAGTGCACAAGTGGTGGAGGAGCAGAGAGGGACAGAGGATCCAAAGCAGATTCTGTGCTGACAGCAGAGAGCCATGAGGGACTTGAACTCACTGTGAGCCAAACCTTGAGATCACAAACCAAACTGAGATCATGACCTGAACCAAAGTCAGATGCTCAACCAACTGAGCCACTCAGGCACCCCATACAACTATCACTTTAAATAGATGGTTTCAATGAGGTGCATAGAAAAGCAAGATACTTGGGGGTATTGATTTTTTCCCTTTATTATTTTTTTCACAACTCTTTATATATTCATATAAATATAAATTGTATAAATTGACATATATCATATAAATATAAGTTATATATATTGATGTTTTTCTTATGGATATTATGGTTTTGAAGACATCCTCCTCACAAAATGTTGAAGTGGCTATAATGATGCTTTTAATGCATCCTCTCAAAATGAGAAGAATTTCCAGATAAAACTTTTTCTTAAAAGATTCATGACCTAAATAGTACTAAGTAACTAAAAATCAAACATAATTCAAAAGTAATCTGTGGTGGTTGAGTTCAGAATAATGGTATCTTGGGGAATACTAACTGGGAAGGGGTAAGAGGTAATCTGGAAATGTTCTTTCTTGGTCTGGATATGTTTACTATGTGAAAACCCATTGAGCTGTACAATTAAGATGTGTATAGTCAACTGTATGTACATTACACCTCAATAAAAATATCTTCCTGAATATATAGTTCTTAAGAATTATTTTATTTAATATGATAAATGCTAATACACCAATCAATTCTATAAAGATTGTGATATAATGGAATCATAGATGGAATTATGATCTAAATGAATTTCTGTTGTTCTGTTCTATTTTTTTGAATTGAATAGTACTTATACTATTTATTAAATTGTTATAAATACTTTGGCTCAAAAAGTATACGACATTCTTCTTAAAGTTGTTCAGCTAATATACTATCTCTTATCATATATTAACTGTCAACTGATTTTCCTATTCTATGTGAAAATTCTTCATTGTTTTATGTATAATATAAACTTTTACAATCATTAATTATTACAGCATTTTTCTTAAAATAATAAATGTACATTTATACTTCTACTGACTGACAGAATTTCAACACTTAAAAAAGTTCACAAGGAAAATTTCACTCTAAATTACATTTAGAATGCCCACTAATATTTGAAAGTGATTCAGATATTAACAACGAATTCAAATGACTTGCTTGTTCTCATCACTGATGATTTAACTGATTAGGTTTGACAGTCACCCATTCCTTCACATGACTTTGATCACAGACATGTTGAGAGATGCCAAGAATAATGTTGAAATAAGCTTTTGACTATTCAACTTTCCAAAGGTCAAAGGTGAGGTCCAAAGTGAATAACAGGTTTGGGCCAATTACCAAGGCTGGCTGAAGCTTGATGCATTCCTACCTGGTGGTTGAAGAATGGGAAAAGGAGGCTGATTAGTTATTAAACATTTCTGTTTCTGGGTGTAGGAGCTTGGAGAGGGGAGGAGAGTATGTAGGGGAATGTTTCCCAGCCTTGCGTAGGTGGCTTTAAAGAAAATTGTTTTGGGGCTCCTGAGTGGCTCAGTCAGTTAAGCATCTGGCTCTCGATTTTGGCTCAGGTGAGGATCTCACAGGTCATGGGTTCAAGCCCCATGCTGTCAGAGCAGAACCTGTTTAAGATTCTCTCTCTCCCTCTCTCTCTGCCCCTACCCTGCTCATGCACTCACACGCTCGCTCTCTCTCTCTCTCTCAAAATAAATAAATTTTTAGAAAAGAAAGAAAAAGAAAATTATTTCAACCTGGACCTAAGGAGTCCACTAAAGAAAGTAACCCCAATGGCACCTGGGTGGCTCAGTTGGTTGAGTGTCTGACTTGATTTCAGCTCAGGTCATGATCCCAGAGTCATGGAATCAAGCCCCACATCAGGCTACATTCTCTCTCTTCCTTTGCCCCTTTCCCCCACTCACTCTTTCTCTCTTTCTAAAAAAGAAAAGAAAAAGAAAATAACCCTAAAACTGGTGCTAGAGCTCACTCACTTTCCTACAAGTAAGAACTGAGGTAGATAGGTAGGAAACTTTTCTACATCACCCTGGTTCCCCAAGGTCTCCATACACTGAAGCAAATGACTCATAGACATTACAAAGAGGGCCAGCTGAGTCAATGTTAAAAGGAGGGTCCTGATCTCAAGGGCAGAATGTAGGAAAGAGAAAATACCTTTGAATGAGCCCCTTCTCCACACATTGATTTATATTGTCAATGGCCTTCTTCATAGAACCTATGGCTTTAAGGGAATAACCCTAGTGCTATGGCAAGAAATACACCAATGGCATTAACATTCAGGGATGCTCCTTTGAGAGAGCCTTGGCCCATTCTTATGCTCTTGCAGCTTCCAAAAGGACTTTGAAGACTTTAGATACTCGCTCTTTTAAAGGTCTCCTCCTACCCCCATCCCACCAGGGAAGGTAGAAAGAGGAGCAGGTGCAATTCTTGTCAGGATGTTTACCTGTACAGGACTCCAAAGCCAGTAAGCCTAGGAGCATCCATGAAGCCACAGAAGCTTGAGAAGACATCGCTAACAGGGCCGTGTAGGAAACCCTTGGTTCACAAGAGGGGAGGTAAGGAAAGATGGCTACTCATAAAGGAAATACATACTATGATGAAAATCCTCTTGACTTAGGGAGATGGGAATTTCCTATTTATATAAAGGTAACCTACTAGATGGGAGTATCAGGGAGATTAAATGTGACAATATATTTAAAGCACTTAGTACAGTGGCTGGCATGTAGGAAAAGTGCAAGAGGTCTTATCATATTTATTACTGTGGTGTCAAATGTTTGGTGGCCAAACCTGTGATGGATGTAGCAGGCGTGACTTCCGTGACAGAAGAACAAAGGATTTCAACAAAGGCCAAACTCCTCCTCAGCCTTCCTTTGCCAAAAGTAGTTCCTAGCCAAGAGTGGATAAAGTAAGGCTCAAAGTCAGACAAAAAGGACAATATGCATTCATCCCTCTGGGTAAAGTAATTTGGAGTGAGGTGGGGTAGGGAGCAATGCTTTCAATTGGAACCAAAAAAGAGGGGGAGGGGGCTATCAAGTATTTCTGTTAAGACTACTTTATTTAGGGATTTTTTTTCTTTTTTCCCAACTCTACCTTCTATGAATCAAAAAATATAAAAAGAAAGCAGAAGATTTAGGGCCACTAATTTCTGAGGGTGTCCACCACTCCAGCTCCTCTCCTCTTGAGGATTCAAGTATCATAGCAATTGATGGAGAGAAATGGCTCTAGTGACATTTCCAACTTCCCCTCCTGAGACATTCAAATCATTCCTCAGGTGAGCTTAGTATGACCTCACCATCATGGAAGACCTCTTGCATTTTTCCCACTCTCTGATTCAGCTCCCTTTCCTACTTTGTCTTCTGTTACTCAAAACTGCCACCGATGCCCATGGGTCATGGTCCGCCACTGCTTTCCAGTGGACTTCCAATGGGAAAGGATCATAACTGTCACTTTCTATGGTCTTCTATATGGTCTTCTATGGTCTATATAGAAACTCAATTGAGCTTACATGTTTAAAACATAAACTGACCTGGTGTAAATTAGTACAAATTCCTGCTCAGGCGATGGCATTTAGCACAAGATATATCTATATGTCTGCATAGCTTTAGACTCTTTCGGCAGATATTCGTAAAATTATGTTATAAGAGATTGTATCCACTGACCTCAGATATCATCTACTTCAGCCTTCCCCATTTTGCAAATGAGAAAACTAAGACCCAAAGGACTTAAACACCTCGTTCAAGATCACATGGCTAGTTTAAGTAAGTACTCAGGTTTCTTGAACCAGTCCAGTGATACTTCCAAAATGACATTCTAATTAATTCTCCCAAATGGATCTTAGACAGTTCCCAAGGTCGAATTCACTACCCATGAATTGGCAAATGAATCTGCAAATGGGCAGAATCCTGGACTTGAGACAAAAGCGTGTTCATCCAAAAGTGTTCAGTGTCCATAATCCTGACATGTTTACATTTCTGCCTCTCACCTGTGGACCACATCCCCTTCACCTGAATGTTCATACTGTGTCAGTGAGATGGGGAATAACATTGTACCCAAGAGCTTGATTATAAACCAGTCAAGCATGTCCTTGGGCCATGCCACTAGCTATTGGACACATAAGTAAGGGCATGCAGCAAGGACAAAGGTCTTCACTTCCTATCTGCTAGTTGAGTCCAGGGTGAAAAACATTGCGGAGATCCCATGTGGTGGACCTCCAGGTGGGCCTGAGACATCCCCAAACATTCTTTCTTTGGTAAAGGTCACCATTCCTTCAGAGTTGGTACACCCAGGCTGCGCTTTCATGGTCAGCTAGAGCCCACAGAACAATGTTTCTCAGACTTTTCCCCAAAGTGCTAGAAATGGCAGTGGAGAATTAATTAAAATACCTGAAGTCGTGCCCAGCAACAGGGAGCCTTCTCTGAAACCTCCTTTCACTTAACTAACAGAATTGCCATATGCATTGATGTTTTATATGTTATCTTAAAATTTCACTTGTGGGTAATAGATCAAGGCTAATTTCCTGGTTTTGATGGCTGTGCTGTGCTTATGTGGGCCAGGGTACTTGTAATTAGGAAATACTCACTCTAGTATGAAGGGGTAATGGAGTATCATGTCTGTAACCTATTCTCAATAGTTCAGGATTGTTAATAATTGGGGGATCTGGTTGGAGCACATAGGGGAGCCCTGTGTAATCTTTCTGAGACTTACATATAAATTTGAAATTATTTCAAAGCAAAAACATTTTAAATTGAAAAAAAAACCTCTGTAATTTATTTGAATTTTTCAACATTATCCATCATATGGTTTTATTTTATGTAAAAATAATGTTTTGAATTACTTCCTTTCCCCCCAAAATAATTTCAGAAAAATTAGGAAGGAAGACATTTATGTTGTGTCTTTGTATACCCAGCACACATCTGCATTCAGTCAAGGGTAGGAGTACACTGGCCTTAATGGGGTTTTTCTTAACTAGCTCTCCATGGATCTTAGTCTCTGACCAGTATTTCTCTTCAAGAACTAGGAGAGGAAGACAAGATAGTTATGGGCCAAGGGCAGTAGGAAGGTCCTTCACGTGTGGAAGGAAGGAAGAAAAGGAGAAAGAAAACAGACATAGAACATTTGGAACAGTGACTGGAACATAGAAACCCCCAGCCCAGTAAATACAAGCTACGATCACTTTTATCACTGTTGTTTTTGTCATCCCTGGGAGGTCCAAATGCTGTGCACAGGCTTGTAGTAGGTCAAAGACCACAAAAAGTGGGGCGCCTGGGTGGCTCAGTTGGTCCAACTTTGGCTCAGGTCATGATCTTGTGGCTTCTGAGTTTGAGCCCCACATCGAGCTCTGTGCTGACAGCTAGGAACCTGGAACCTGCTTTCGATTCTGTGTCTCCCTCTCTCTCTGCCCCTCCCCCACTCACACTCTCTCTCAAAAATAAATAAGGATTTAAATTTTTTTAAATAAATAAATAAACACTAAAAAACAAAAAGAAATGATGTGGATTCCAAGAGGCAGCACAATCCCTGAGTGTCCCTGTGGGCCAGCGAAGCACTAGGGGACATCTTCCATCTAGGTGTGAAGACTGGATACACCTGTAAGAATCCAATAACAAAACAAGGTAGCACACAATCAGGCACCCAGATGAGTGGTACCAGGAAGTGCTGTTGAAGAAGGTTAGGTTCAGGAGGGATTAATTGGCCTCAGGTGGAACCGAACAGGAAGACTCACACAGGTGATCAAGCTGAGCTCTGAATGATGGATAATATTTGAGAGAGGGCTCTCAGAGGGAAAAAAAAAAAAGAGCAAAACATGTTCAGGAGACAAAAAGAATACAAGTCTGTTAGCATAGAAATTTGGTCACCAATGTTAGCCCATAAGATAAGTTCAATAAACAGGAAGTCAGTGTGGCAGAAAGAGACAACATAACTTTGGAGCCAGGCTTGCCTCATTTTCAATTCCATTTACTACATCTGCCACTTACTAAATCTGTGACCTTCACCTCTCCAAGCCTCAATTTCCTTTCCTGGAAAATGGGGATATTAATATGGAACACATAATATTGCTTTGCAGATAAAATTGTATATAAAGTGCAATGCCTTTGGACACAGTGAACACTTTTTATTTTCATTTTTTTAAGTTTATTTATTTTGAGAGAGAGAGAACATACACAGGGGAGGGGCAGAGGGGGGGTGAGAGAGAGAGAATCCCAAGCAGGCAGGAGGAGCCCCACCCAGGCCTTGACATGGGGCTCGAACCTATGAACCTTGACATCATGATCTGAGCCGAAACCAAGAGTCGGATGTTTAACCGACTGAGCCACCCAGGTGCCCCAGTAAACACTTTTTTTAATGTTTTTTTTTTTTTTTTAATTTCAGAGAGAGACCGCGTGAGCAAGAGAGGGTCAGAGAGAGAGGGAGACACAGAATCTGAAGCAGGCTCCAGGCTCTAAGCCAGCTGTCAGCACAGAGCCCGACGCAGGGCTCAAACCCATGAACCACGAGATCATGACCTGAGCCGAAGTCGGATGCTTAACCGACCGAGCCACCCAGGTGCCCCAACACTTTTTTAAATGATAGCTATCATTCTTCACGAAGTACCTCGCACTATGCCAAGCACGCAGCAGACCTTCACAAAACAGTGATTAATAGCATCCTTTTCCTTCTGTTGGTGGTGTCAGCCCTGTGCTGACCTGACCCTTACGCAGGCCTGTGTTTCAAACCACCTAGGCACCTTAACACTGTGTCACATTGAATATATTTGATATACATATCCCTAAGTCAACATCGTTCTTGCAGAAATGGATCTGAAATGATATTTAAAGCTCTACTTTTGAAATGGACTACAAATGATTTGTAACTGGCACTGCCCTTTCTGCCATTGTGGTACCTGGGAATGCCTATAAAATAAGAAAGTCTAACCTAAGATTGTTTTGCAATGTGATCAACTTCTTATGAGTGCCAAATTTCAAAGTAGATGAAGTCGACTTTGTTCCTGTGGTGGTGGGTAAATACATATTTTAAATCTGAGATTTTGCAGTGGACTCTGCCTGTATTGGGGCCCAGATAGTTTTTTTTCCCAGTCTCGAACAGCACAGTATAGGCCCTTAGAAACTTCCCAGACCCTGGGCACTGAGCCTCTAGCACTTAATGGACGTGAGGGCCCTGAGCCTGTGACAGTTGGGAAGACTTGTGATGAATGACTAGGATCAAACACACAATCAAAGGAAGCCCTTCCCCAGGCTTCCCTAGATGGGGCTGGCCAGCTGCAGGGTCAGCACCTACCTGAGGGCAAGCATGTTTGCAACTTAATTGGATTCGGGGCTTGCAAAGTTTGTGGTCAGCCATCTTTGTCAGCGCGAAATGTTAAGACCAGTCCTTGGCTCCCTTAGCATCCCCACCCAGGATTCTTGGGTCTGGAACTGTTAATCACTTGGTGATCCTCCCATCAGCGGAGGGCCTGCAAAAGAGAAATGACTTCCTGGATAAATAAATATGTATATATGCATTTGTTCCCTAGGCCCCAAGTCAACTGTTCGCTAGATAACGTTCTCCTGGGCACAAAAGTCAATGTTTTGTTAGCTTTGTGGGGAGGAGCGCCTGAAGGGATCCCTGCTGTGGAAAAGGTGAACCAGGCTCCATCTGCCTGGGAGGCAGAGGGACAAACGTCTCAGAAGTTTCCCCTCTGACAATGCAGATCCTAGGAGCCTTGGAGATTTTTTCCACTGTGAGGAGCATTTTATCTCAAAGCCAGTGAAGTCACACCAATACCAGAGGTTGAGATGCTGGGTGGGGGCCGACACAGC
The DNA here is from genome assembly GCF_008692635.1 of Crocuta crocuta. Classification (NCBI taxonomy): domain Eukaryota; kingdom Metazoa; phylum Chordata; class Mammalia; order Carnivora; family Hyaenidae; genus Crocuta; species Crocuta crocuta. Next base: position 558,544 of record NW_027530988.1, read on the forward strand.
AACAAGGACCTGAGAAGCTGTAGCCCAGAGCAAGTGCCCCAACTGCAGTCATTTGCTCGGTCCCTTGACAATTGTTGCACTATCCCCTTACCGTCAGTAGTATAATTTATTATATATATATATATGTACTCATATATTTTATTTGTTTGTTTTTGAGAGAGAGTACGTGTGCCTGAGAGCCAGGGAGGGACAGGGAGAGGGGGACAGAGAATCTGAAGCGGTCTCTGTGCTGACAGCAGAGAGCCTGACTTGGGCTCGAACTCAGGAACTGTGAGATCATGACCTGAGCTGCAGTCAGATGTCACCCAGGCACCTGAGTCACCCAGGTGCCCCTCAGATAATTCTTTTTAAATGAAATTGTACAGCACCTTATTTCAAGGAATACTAGTGTCATTTAATAAATACAAGTAAAAATAAGTTTAATGAGGGGCACCTGGGTGGCTCAGTTGGTTGAGCGTCCAACTTCAACTCAGGTCACAATCTCCCAGTTTGTGAGTTCGAGCCCCACATTGGCTCTGTGTTGACAGCTCGAAGCCTGGAGCCTGCTTCTGATTCTGTCTCTTCTGATTCTCTCTCTGCCCCTTCCCTGCTCACACTCTGTCTCTCTCTTCTCCCAAAAATAAGTAAACATTTTAAATTTATTTATTTATTTTTCTCTCATAGTTTATTGTCAAGTTGGTTTCCATATAACACCCAGAGGTCATCCCAACAAGTACCCTCCTCCATGCCCATCACCCCTCCTTCTCCACTTCCCCACCCCCATCAGCCCTCAGTTTGTTCTCAGTATTCAAGAGTTTCTCATGGTTAAAATTTTTTTAAATAAATAAAAAATAAGCTTAATGAATGTCATTCCATTTTTGGTTTTTTTTTTTAAAGCACTGTTGATTTTTTTTAATTATAACTTTTTTAAAGTAATCTCTCCACCCAACATGTGGTCTGAACTCACAACTCTGAGATCAAGAGTCACATGCTCTACCCACTGAGCCAGCCAGCTTCCCCAATGTCATCCAATTTTTAAAAATTCTACCCAGGTATTGTTTTCAGTTGAAGACTCAGCCTAAGGTCTGTGGTCTCTGTTGGAAAAGGGGAGAAACAAACAAAGAATTTATTTATCTCCTTGCTCTAATATGAGACTTCCTCCTAAATGTTATCACAAGGATCAGAAGAGAATTATTGAAGGCCATGTTCATGCACCACCTAGGACTACAAACAGAAACTCGCTCACTGCACTCTGCCTCCATGGGAACAATTTTCTCCTTCCCTTTTCAGCCTGGCACCACCCCAAAGGGGAGGGTTGAAAGTCAGAAAGCTCCTGGCCCCAGGCTCTGCCACTCACTAGGTGGACTTGGGAAGGGTGCTTGCTCTTTCAGGAACTCCAGCTCCTTCGTCTGTACAATAGGGAGTTGACTGAGATATTTCTAAGGACTCTTCCAGTTCTAACCCTCTATTGCCCCAAGACTTTCTCCAACAGGGTAATTGACCACAACAGAAAGAGCTCCACTCACCATGTTGCTTGGCCAGCTGGAACATGATTCTCTTACTGGAAGTGACTGTTTTTCTAGCTGCACTGAGAAACTAGGCCACAGAGCAGAAAGGAATTAGCCTCACTCCACAACCTTAATGCTGACTGTTTCAGGAATGCCTGAGCTAACCTGGGAGAGTGGGGTGTGGACCCTTGGTCCATTTTTCTTCCAAGATTAGTCTCCGCTGTGGTCTGATGTCTCAGAGTTTCAAACAAGAAACATGGGAACATGGAAAGAAGAGGGGCATTGGAAACCCAGAGGCATTGATTAAAATCCTGTATCTGCCACTCTTTAGCTGTGTGATGATGGGCAATTCTTTCAACTTTTCTGAGTCTCAGTTTGCTCATGTATTTTAAAAAGTAATCATACTCGCCTCCTGAAACTCTTAAGAGGGATAAACAATGTAAGTATTTATTGGGGGACATAAAAAGGCACATTATCTGCTGAGACTGAACAATAAAATTCCAGAGGTGTTCTTAAATGTCTGCCGCAGAAGGCCTGCAGTAATTGCTCTGGGGTATGAAATTCTTGCAAGGGCTAGCAGGGCTGCCCCCATGGTGTGGTGTCGTCCTCTTCCTCCATGCCATCCGTCCCCTCTGCTGCTGCTTCTACTGCTGCTGGGGCTGGGGCTGGCTGAGGTCCCAGTCAGCGCCAAACCCAGTGAAGAGACCGCAGCTCAGAAGTTTGAAACTCAGCACACGCAGCCCAAACCCCCAGGGTGCAACACCGCAATGGGCATCATCCACAAGTATACACAACACTGCAAAGGCCCCATCATTTCCAGCATGAAGCCTGTATAGCCGCTGATGAGGTTTAGGGGTGATGCGGGGTTCATGGAGTCCGGAGCCGACGGTCAAGAAAGAATTCTTGAAAATGTGTTTGGTGCAAAAAGGTGATTTTATTAAAGCATGGGGACAGGACCATGGGCAGGAAGAGCTGCACTGGGGGGTCCTGACGGGTAACTCATTAGATCCACTCAGGTTAGGAGGGGGTCAGGGACACAGTAAGTCTCTAAGGAATTTTGGAAGCAAGGTTTCCAGAACCTTGAGGGGCTAGCTGTTGCAAGGGAAACACCATTTATTACCGTTTAATAAAACCTCAGTCATGAGACCCTTTATGTACCTTGGTATAGAATATCGAGGTCTATTGGAGGGCTATAAACTTGGAGTATGATTGCCAGCATATATCTTGGGGCAGTTGAGATAAAGGAAGTAGACTCACAAGATCCTTGAGGTTGGGATAATGTTAAGCTAAGACTTTTCTCTTTTGCCCCAGCAAAGTGTCATCTTTGAAGCAGCTGAGCTCCTAGAGGGAGGTCACCCCTCCTGTTTCAAGGACTTACCAGTGGCCTGTAGGCAGTAAGGGAATTTAATTTTCCATTTGCCTTAGTTTCCCCCATTACCATAGCAAGCACTTAAACCCGTTTCCTTTGTTCTTGGGTAGCCAAGAGTGTCCGAGAAATGTCACACAGGTTCCACCTCGGGGGGAGGGGTGCTAGCTTGTGCTTTGGTCCCGCAGCCTGCCTCATGCTCCCTCATCAGCTGCCAGCTGTCAGACCCCCACTGTAGCCTGAGAGAAGGGCCATGAAAACTGCCACCTAAGCCAAGGAAGGGCCTGTGTCCTTAACTACATGTGAGCTCACCTCGAGTAGGTACCCAGATTGCTGTACAAAGAGAAGCAACTGGCCACCCCTTACATCATGGCCTGTGTCCCTCCATAACAGAAGGACAACCTGGTTCCAGCTGGTATCAACTGGTCTCTGTGCACTTTGATTAATATTGTCTAAAGCCTGGTGTCCACCCCCCATCCCCACCCCAAGCTCTGTAGACTCTGGACATCACTGCTACTTTTCCACCCTCGAGTTCTTTTTTTTTTTTTTAAATGTTTTATTTATTTCTAGGAGAGAGACAGCATGAGCAGGGGAGGGTCAGAGAGAAAGGGAGTCACAGACTCTGAAACAGGCTCGAGGCTCTGAGCTGGCAGTCAGCACAGAGCCCGAAGCGGGGCTCGAACCCACGAACCGTGAGATCATGACCTAAGCGAAAGTCGGACGCCTAACCGACTAAGCCACCCAGGCGCCCCTACCCTCGAGTTCTTTACTGATCTTTACCCTCTTGGCAAAGTCCACTTCCCTCCCACACACCCAACGTCATGCACTCTTAATTCCATAGGGGGTTTTATGGATGCTCCCAATGATGTGGAAAGAAGAGTCATTGTCTTTGGCCCTTCACTGCTGCTTATCTGGCTTCCTGAGTGTGATACCGTGTGGCCCTTCCAGGGTCAAGCACTGGGGACCTCAGTAAAGATGGATCCAGGTTATGTGGGGCCCAAGGCATGTGTAATTTTGAAGACCCTTTTAAAAAAAGGAATATAAAGTTACAAATGCCAACCAAGTTCAGGCCTCAGAAGGGCTGTGTTTAGACAGCTCAGAGGGACCCATCCTGGGTGGGTTATCCCAGGAAAAAAGGCAGGAGAATCTTTACTGGGTTTCCTGTATTGGACAAAGGTGCCTGGTTTTGCTGCAATAGGAGATTCAGGTCTTCCTCGCTGAGTATGTGTTACTATCCCGGGAAAGTATTGAGGTTTGGAAACCCCTTCTTATCTCTCAGGCGTCAGATGTACCTGTTCTGCAGGCAGGAAAGCGGGCAGCATCCTGAGCAGGCTCAGGCTGGGAGGCGCAGCAGGTCTGTCTCCTACCCACCAAGACCTGCCTGGGGGTCCCATCTCGAGTAAAGGAGAGGAAGGGGAGGAAGAGCAGGTGGTGCCCCCAGGAGCCAGTCAGCCCTGAGGTCTGACCCCCTTGTTTGTGCTCATGTCTCACTGATAAGACCCAGGGCAGGAACCTCAGATTTCTGAAGTGAGCCTCTCTCCCTTCGGAATTTCAGACTCAGGACCTTCCAGGAATCTCGATCTGGTCCTAATTAGTGCTTCTCTAACCGTGATGAAGCAGCAGTTTTGTACACAATCTGCTACAGACCAATGCTTTCATAAAATACAGTAAGGTGAATTTCTAAAAAATGAAATAGAACATTTACATATAGAAAACACAACAGGGCTCCTGGGTGGCTCAGTTGGTTAAGCAACTGGCTACTGACTTCAGCTCAAATCATGATCTCACAGGTTATGAATTTGAGCCCCGCCTCGGGCTCCTAGCTGATAGCAAAAAGCCTGTTTGGGATTCTCTCTCTCCCTCTCTCTCTCTGTCCCTCTCCTAATCTCTCTCTCTCTCTCTCAAAATAAATAAGTAAACTCAAAAAACACAGGGCCAAATTTCTTATTATTGGATTCAATTGACATAAAATCATTCTATCAAATTGGCACAAAAGTTTCTGGATGCTTCCTCTTAACTTCTATACTTTTCCTATTAGACACTCAGAGAAAAACACATATATATTATACACATATGTACACATAAATACTAATATAATATATACACATCCATACACATATACTACACAGGGACACATATTCACACAAGTGCACATGTATGGACGACAAACACAAACACACATTGACACACATGAACACTGAACAGGGAAGCAGTCCCTCTCCTTCCCTCTACCAACTCTGCTTCCTTCTCACATTTAGAAAAAGACTTTCCTACACAGATTAGGGCTCAGAACAAACAAAGGATGTTTGGAGAAATGTGAAGTGGCAGAGAAAGCAGACGATCTAGCAGTTCTGACTCCCAGCCCCCTTCCCTGCTTTCTAGAAAAAGAGATTTAAGGCAGAGCTCCCCGTGACCTACGACAGCCACGCTAGTCCACCCCAAGTATAGCTCCCCTCACAGCATCCAGGCGGCCCTGCCACACTACACTCTGCCCGTCACCACCGCTGTCTGGCCACTCCTGTGCTCCTGACTGAGGAAGACATACTGGAAGTGAGAGAAAAACATTCTCCTACCCCTCTGGCATCTCCCCAGTGTTGTAGGCAGGCTCTACTTCCTGTCTGCACCTTAAATGATGGTGTTTTTCAGGGTCCTATTCTTAGCTCTCTTTTCTCACAACAGCACTCTCTTGAGTAACTTGATCTACTTCCAGGGCTTCAACTACCACTTACTTGTTCCCAAAATCTTACCTCCATCCCCAATCTCCCAAATTCCAGGCTCTTAAGGCCATCTATGTGCAGTTACTAGCCCCCTCGGTGTCCTGTAGGCATCTTAAGAAAAACACTCAGAACTGAGCTCACGATCTGCCTGGCTTCCAAACTTGCCCCTCCTCCTGCAATCTCTCAGTCTTGGTTGGTAGGAAAATCATACTCAGTCATTTAAGGTCCTCAACTAAGAGACACCTGTATCAACTCATTCTTGTTTGTTTCCTTCTCTGGTAATTCACCACTTATCCCAGGTACTGCCTTAAGAGGGCACAAAAGCTCTTGTTTTGTTTTTTTTTTCCCCCAAATATCCTGGGTTCCTAACATGTGTTCAACACACAGGATGGTTTTGAAGGGGGCTGTAATTTGGAGTTAGACAAACACACATAAATTGTTGCAATCATGGATTCATTATCTAGCTTTGGAGGCGAATAAAAACACTACCTTTGAAACATCATCAAACAATAACAGAAAGTACAATGACTCAAATAGATTCTATAACATTTTCCTCCCACTTCCCTCATTCATCCCAACTAAGCAAACCCATTTCTATTAGATACAAATCCTCCTGTTACATGTTTCTGGCATACCACTGAGGCTATAACCAGAGTCCGGCAACACTAGGAGAAATTTGACTATTCAGTATCTTTAAGAGTGGAGGCCCCAGAAGCTGGAAAGAGTGTGGAAAGAATTCAGAATAGAATAAATCCTTCAGTAGCTTCATTATATCCAAACAAGTTATACAGCAACCTGGGTGGGAGTTTCTGACTTCCGTGTGTAGGCTGAAGAGTTAGATAAAGTGTAACTTGAACCTTGGGGGCCTTTGACTGTGAAACTAGCCCATGCAGAGAGTAATGACACAGCATCCATGAAGCAGGGCTCAGAGCAGCAGTTTGGGGCCTGAGGAGAGCTGCCCAAAAGTCTTGGGACAAAAATCTCTCCTGGGCCACTGAGAACATGTTTCCAAAAAGTCACTTGGTAAGGAGTTCCCCAGCCATCTGGGACGACACAGTTACTTCTTAGTGGGTAAGTTTGTTTTAACATCCAGAACTTTTTAAATTAAGGATAAAAATATTTAAAAGAATCAAACACATAGCATTAATATGTTTGTATGAAGTAATTTGTGCATATTTGGTATTTTAGGTATTTGCAGTATTTAAGAAAATTTAGTCTGTTACAATAATAAATTGGCCTTACAATTCTAACTTAAAATATGTCATTGGTTTAGATGGGTGACTTGAAGTAGAACTTTCCTTTAAAATTAGTTTTGGAGGGGTGCCTTGGTTGCTCAGTCACGTAAGGGTCCGACTTCAGCTCAGGTCATGATCTTGTGGTTTGTGAATTCAAGGCTGTGCTGTGCTGACCACTTAGAGCCTGGAGCCTGCTTTGGATTCTGTGTCTCCCTCTTTGTCTGCCCCTCCCCTGCTCATGCTCATGCTCATGCTCACGCTCTGTCTCTCTCTCTCTCTCAAATAAATAAACATTAAAAATGTTTTTAAATAATAAATAAAATTAGTTTTGGAAAACTGTAAAAATAAAAATAATAAAATAAAATTAGTTTTGGAACACTGAAGGAAACAAAATTGAATCAACATATTTATAAGTTGTTTAGATTTTAGTGTTTTAGGTATGCAGGAATGCCTTGTTGGTTTGCCAGACGACTGAATTACTTTATAAGGATATGGAACATGTTGAATGTATAAAATATATTTTTTAATGTTTAAAGTAGTCTTATTAATTAAAAGTATAAATCGTACCAAATAGTCATCAAATACAATCTTATAAAGTGATTACTAAAATGTATGTTTGTGGGGAACCTGGGTGGCTCAGTTGGTTAAGCATCCAACTCTTGATTTTAGCTCAGGTCATGATTTCATGGTTCGTGAGATTGAGCCTGGCTCCACACTGTCCTCACAGAGCCTGTATGGGATTCTCTCCACCCCCACCTCTCTGCCCCTTGTGGGATTCTCTCTCTCTCCCCCTCACTCACTCCTGCCCTCTATCTCTCATAAATAACTAAATAAATAAAATTGAAGAACCTTTTAAAAATTATATTTGTTTATAAGTTAAACAGAAAAGCTTAAGGAAGAACTGGGCTTCTAATTTGCACCTTTAATATAAGGAACACAAATTTTATTTTATTATTATTTTTTAATGTGTATTTATTTAGAGAGAGAGAGAGAAAGAGACAGCTCGCTCACACAGGACAGGAGAGAAGAGAAAATCTCAAGTAGGCTCTGCAGTGTCAGCAGAGAGCCCCATACAGACAGGGCTCAAACTCACAAACTATGAGATATAACCTGAGCCAAAACTGAGTCGGATGCTCAACCAACTGAACCATCCAGGCGCCTCCTTTTATTGTTTTTTTAAATGTTTACTTATTTTGAGAGAGAGAGAGAGAACATGAGCATGAGAGGGGCAGAGGAAGAGGGGAGACAGAGAACCCCAAGCAGGCCCCTCTCTGTCGGCACAGAGCCCACCGTGGGGCTTAATCTCACAAAACATGAGATAGTGACCTGACCCGAAATCAAGAGTCAGATACTTAAACACTGAGCCACCCAGGCGTCTGGGAACATTTTAAAAAGCCCTAGTGGCCCTCTGATTTTTTTTTCTGGAAACCCAAAGGACATTTTAAAAATTCACATTGACATTACAGGACCGTCCATTTTCTGCAGTTTTCATCTACACAGTGAACCGTTAGCTTTGGTAATTGTGTTTCCTGGTGTTCCCATGTTTGGTGGGTTTACTGAGCCTTTCAAAGGGAGGGTGGACAGCGACGATGCAGTGGCCGAGGCTCAGGCCCAAGGCCTACAGCTGGTAGTGTCGGCACCAGAACAAAATTTGGAAATGTATCTCTCCTTAGTGCCCTCCTCCTCTGCCCGGCGCTGCCTCCCTGTGGCTCACTCTGCAGACTTGCGTTCTGGAGAAACTGAGAAAGGGGAGCAGGACTCCCCTGAGGCCAGTGTGACACAGGCAGAGAAATACAGCAACGTATACTCCACAGAAAAGTAAAACCCAAGAGACTATGGTTGAGTCTTCATCCTCAACTAGAGTTTTTCCTTCTTGGCCAAATTTGGAATTTTAAGACTACATTTTATTATAAAGGTGACAAAAAAAAAAAAAAACAGATTGTTAAGCAACTGGTTCCTTCAATATATCAGGCTGCTTGCCTGGAAGAGAGAGAGAGAGAGTTTGTATGTGTAAAAAATACCCATTATGTTCATGATGATGAAGTGAAGGTATATGAGTGGATTCAAGAGTGCTATGGTCCACCAATTACAGATACTGTGCGGACAAAAACTCCCCATTCCTTAAAAAAATCCCAATTTAAAATTCAGATATATTTTTGGCAGAAATTGAAAAAAAAAAACAAGACAATGTAACAATTACTTGGAATCCACCAGTTAGGTAGTGGGTTTGGAGGCATGAAACAGTATAGAGAGAAAGTTTTGTAATAAGGGGTCTTACGAATGGGTGGCATATGGGCAAAGGCCTGGAAGTAGACAATGAGCACAGGAAAGGAGATGTCAAGGAACTGGAGAGAAATCTGCATGCACCTGCTTAGCAGTTCTGACGCTGGGGGTGGGGTGGATGTATGACTTCATGCTGTTGTAATTCCCAGATTGCGGGCGCCTGGAGGACTCTGCTGGGAGTTGCTCGGAAGGGTTCGGGCTGCCCCTGGATCTACCTGGCACGTATTCGGTCTTAATAAGTGTTTGTTTAACAAAACTTGTTTTCAGAGCAAAGGAATGGGGCTAAGAAAATATACAGATTGCAAATCTGGAAAGCTTATAAAACAAATTTTTTTTAAAGTCTCTCATTATGCCTAACATTTTCCAAGGGGAGGAATCTACTACCTGTGGAAACTGCCTGTGCCATTTTTTCTGGCAGCTCTAAATATTTTAAATGGTCCTATATAGAAACTAATCTGTATCTCTGTTGCTGCAGCAGTTTGCCGATGCCCAGTCACTATGAGCCATACAGAATGAATCCAATTGTTCTTCATGCTCAACCTCTTAAATATTTTAAGGGAGTTTCATGACCCCTGCCCTCCAAATATTGGCTCACCAGACAATAACAAGAGCTATAAAATGGCTCCCACTCTTTGATCCAATAATTCCACTTAGTAAGATATGCTCAATGGAAATAACTTGAAGTGGGGAGGAGGAAATTGGTGCATATCTGTTTATACTTTTTGTAACAGAGAAAAGTTAGAAATAATACAAATTCCTAAAATTGAGAGTGACTTAAATAAATGACAGGCAACTACTTAGTGCTTTAACTGAAGCAGCAAGAGTCATCACTCTGACTAAAGACAAACACACAAAAACCATACTGATGCAGGGAAATGTGTATGCGCAATGCTATTTGAAGAAATCAGAATATACAATTTTTTTTTTTATTTTGAGATTTTTAAAGTTTATTTTTATTTATTTTGAGACAGATAGAGAGCAAGCAGGGGAGAGACAAGAGAGAGGGAGACAAAATCCCAAGCAGGCTCTGCGCGCTGTCAGCTCAGAGCCCGATGTGAGGCTTGAACACATGAGCTGTGAGATCATGACCTGAGCTGAAATCGAAAGTCAGATGCTCAACCGACTGAGCCACCTAGGTACCCCTAAAACTGTACTTTCTTTTTTTAACTTTTTTTAATGTTTATTTATTCTTGAGAGAGACAGAGAGAGAGAACACGAGCAGGTGAGGGGCAGAGAAAGAGGGAGACACAGAACCCTAAGTAGGCTCTAGGCTCCAGGCTATCACCACAGAGCCTGATGCAGGGATCAAACTCACAAACCATGAGATCATGACCTGAGCCAAAGTCAGATACTCAACTGACTGAGCCATCCAAGCTCCCTTAAAACTGTACTTTCAAATGAACTACAACTGTATAAAAGAGTCTCTGGCTTTGTCCATCAAAAAAAGGCCATAAGTGAATTTGGGGTCCTTCCAGGACATCCTTTCTAAGCCATGTTTCCTCCAGATTCATCTAGCTCAGTGAACCTAAATGTGATCTGGAAGACATTCCACATTTATTTTTTGTTTATTTTATTTTTTTAACATTTATTTATTTTTGAGAGACAGAGATAGAGCGTGATTAGAGGTAGGGCAGAGAGAGAAGAAGACACAGAATCCAAAGCAGGCTCCAGGCTCTGAGCTCTCATCACAGAGCCAGAGTCAGGGCTGGAACCCACGAACCCTGAGATCATGACATGAGCTGAAGTTGGATGTTCAACCAACTGAGACACCCAGGCACCCCATTTTTTTAAACCAAAGTATAGTTATATTAGTGTCAGGTATACAGTGTAATGATCCCATACTTATATTTATTGCAAAATGATCACCATAAGCCTAGTTAACGAGTCACCACACATAGTTACAAAATTTTTTCTTGTGGTGAGAACTTTTTAAAAAAATTTTAAGTATAACTATTTATTTTCAGTGAGATAGTGGCAGTGCGAGTGGGGGAGGTGGAGAGAGAGAGAGAGAGGAAGAGAGAATCCCAAGCAAGCTCCACACTATCAGCACAGAGCCTGACATGAGGCTTCATCTCTTGAATCGTGAGATCATAACCTGAGCCAAAATGAAGAACTGGGTGCTTAACCGACTGAGCCACACAAGTGCCCCTCTTGTGGTGAGAACTTTTAAGATTTGCTCTTAGCAACTTTCAAATATGCAATACAGTATTATTATTATTTTTTTAATGTTTTATTTATTTCTAGGAGAGAGAGAGAGAGCGTGAGCAGGGGAGGGTCAGAGAGAGAGGGAGTCACAGACCGAAACAGGCTCCAGGCTCTGAGCTGGCAGTCAGCACAGAGCCCGACGTGGGGCTCGAACCCACGAACCGCGAGATCATAACCTAAGCGAAAGTCGGACGCATAACCGACTAAGCCACCCAGGCGCCCCTGCAATACAGTATTTTTTTTTTTCTTATGTTTTATTTATTTCTAGGAGAAAGAGAGACAGCGTGAGCAGGGGAGGGTCAGAGAGAGAGGGAGTTACAGACTCTGAAACAGGCTCCAGGCTCTGAGCTGGCAGTCAGCACAGAGCCCGACGCGGGGCTCGAACCCACGAACCGCGAGATCATGACCTAAGTGAAAGTCGGACGCTTAACCGACTAAGCCACCCAGGCGCCCCTGCAATACAGTATTATTAACCATGGTCACCATGCTGTACATTACAGCCCCACTACTTATTTATTTTATAATTGGAAGTTTGCACTTTTTGACCCCCTTCCTCCATTTTGCCCACCCCCCACCTCTGGTAACCACCAGTGTGTTCTCTTTATCTGTGTGCTTGTGTGCTTGTGTGTGTGTGTGTGTGTGTGTGTGTGTGTGGTGTTTTGTTTTGTTTTTTTTAGATTCTGTAAATAAGTGAGATCACATGGTATTTGACCTTCTCAAACTTACTTCACATAGTATAATACCCCTAAGATCAACTCATGTTGTAGCAAATGGCAAGATTTCATTTTTTTATGGCTAAATAATATTCATACACACACACACACACACACACACACACACACATTTTCCTTATTCATTCATCCACTGATGAACTCTTAGGTTGTTTCCATACCTTGGCTATTGTAAATAACACTGCAATGAACATAGGGACACAGGTATCTTTTCAAATTCATGGGTTTATTTTCTTCAGATAAATACCCAGAAATGGAATTGCTGGACTCTGTGCTAATTCTATTTTTAATTTTTGGGGGAACCTCCATGATGTTTGCTGCATCCCACATGTGGTTTTAATTCTGTCCTGTGCATCCACTTGCAAATATTAACCACAGAACGAAGAACTTGTGAGGGGCAAGTCCAGGGAGAAAGGAAAACTCAGCAGCAGACTCCAGGCCTCAGGCACCACTTGGGTATGCTTTTCACCTTTCACTGGTTCCCACCTCTGTTCCTGTCCTGTGGGTCTTTCTGCTCCTCTTACCATTTTCACCTGGATTCATAATATCTCTTGGGACCTAGTCAGACACAATCTAGTATACAGCAGGGACAAAATAGACAAAGGTCCTTATCTTTGAGGAACTTATTTTCAAATGATATGTGGTGATGCTGATCGACCTATTGTGAGAGACAGGACATAAATAAATACATAACTAAAGAGAGATACATACCACGTGAAGAAAACAAAACAAAATAAAATCATTGGGAGGGAAGATGGGTGAGAGACCACCTTAGGCCAGGTGGTCATGGAGGAGATCTGAAAATGCAACATTTCAGTAAAATCCAGAAGGATGAGAGCCAGCCCCCTAGAACTGTGAAAAGAAGCCTCCAGGTATAAGGAAAAGAGAATAAGAAGGACCCAAATTAGGAATAAGTAAGGCATGTTTAAAAAACTGGAAGAAGGCCACTATGGCTGGAGGGTCACTTAGTGGGTTCCCACATGAGGGTAGTTCTGAGAGACAGGGCCAGAGACATAGGCAGGAAAGGATCCATATACAAGTGGAAAACCATTAGAAGGGGCTAAGGGGATCTGATTGGAGTTTTTAGAAGAGGCCCTGGGGAGAGGGTGTGTGCTGAGAATGGTTCTTAGAAAGTAAGAGTAGAGAATGTCAACCATATGGAAACCAATTTACCAGCACAGGCAAGACGGTGGTGTTGTGGACTTTGATGACACCTAGCTCAGAGAAAACAAGTTGTACTTTTTAAAGGCATATTACCAATAAAATAAAGCCAAAACTAAGGGGGAATTCAACAAAAAACAGAATTAACATATGTACTATATACTATACAGATTTCTTATCCTAAAATAACTAAAGCTTGGCCCCAGTTTCCTTGGAAGGCACAGGTAACAAGAACATGTTCTCTCAAGTCTGTCCCTTTCTGTCTCTAAAATTCCCCCTTTGTGGTCCTTCATTAACTCCTCCTTGTCTGGAAGCATGGGACCAAAGCAGAGCCCTGGTCACTGCTACACTCCAAGTGGACAAAGAGTGAGGAGTCTATATCCCCAACCCCACCTAGAATGCCAATTACATCTCTTGATGCACAGAAGGCAGGTATTAAACATTACAGATACAAATGTTTCCTCCATTTTCTCTCATGTTTCTATAACACTACTTCCCTATAAAAACCATATTGGAAATTTCTTGAGGATTATTTTAACTATTATTCTATAACAAATAGGAAAAAAGGATTTTTATTCTCTGACCCACAGAGACGTATCTGTCACTTTTAAACACTCTTACAGCACTGGCTATTACAAAAATCAACACCTTTTATTTTTTTTATTATTATTTTTTTTAAATATTTTTATTTATTTCTAGGAGAGAGAGAGAGAGACAGCGTGAGCAGGGGAGGGTCAGAGAGAGAGGGAGTCACAGTCTGAAACAGGCTCCAGGCTCTGAGCTGGCAGCCAGCACAAAGCCCGACGCGGGGCTGGAACCCACGAACCGCGAGATCATGACCTAAGCGAAAGTCGGATGCTTAGCCGACTAAGCCACCCAGGCGCCCCTATTTTTATTATTTTTAATGTCTTATTTATTTCTAGGAGAGAGAGAGAGAGACAGCGTGAGCAGGGGAGGGTCAGAGAGAGAAGGAGTCACAGACTGAAACAGGCTCCTGGCTCCGAGCTGGCAGTCAGCACAGAGCCCGACGCGGGGCTCGAACCCACGAACTGCGAGATCATGACCTAAGCGAAAGTTGGATACTCAACCGACTAAGCCACCCAGGCGCCCCAAAAATCAACACCTTTTAAGCTGATGGTTAGGTGGTAGAAAAAGTGATGTAGTGTTCAACGTGCTTCTTTTATGGACTCTGACAGCATAGATAAAACCCTATAACTTAGTGGTTGAGAGTGAAGACTCTGGAGCCAGACTGCCTGGGCTCAAATCCTGGCTTTTCTACTTACTACTTCCAGCAAGTTATTTAACTTCAATAAGCCAGAAGTTCATCTGTAAAATGGAAGCTTGGTAAGCTCCAAAGATTTTGAAATTGGTGAAATATGATGAGAACTGTTTGTGAATGCAAGAGAAGGCTTCGAAGCCTGGGCTTTTCCAAACTCCCCCTCTCCCCCCACCCATCATCTGTCCCCTTCATATCTCCCGAAAACATACACATCAACAATCAATGTACACTCTATTGCACAGACACACATGCATACCATACACATTCACACACTTAGATGACAGCTTGCATTCGTGGAGAAAGGGTATTTAACCATTATAAGCAAATTCACTTTACTTAATAAAATAAACCTTTCTCATTTAGTACAGATTAAAACGCCTCTTGGGGGTGCCTGGGTGGCTCAGTTAGTTGGGCATCTGACTTCAGCTCAGGTCATGATCTCACAGCTCCTGAGTTCAAGCTCTGCATCAGGCTCTGTGATCACAGCTCAGAGACTGGAGCCTGCTTCGGATTCTGTGTCTCTGTTTCTCTCTCTGTCCCTCCCCCATTTACGATCTCTCTCAAAAATAAACAAACATTAAAAAAAAAACCCTCCTGGAAAGGAGTAACTGGATCTCAGACCTTGCATCCAAACTCCATCATCCCACAGGCTCAAAAAATTTTAATGGCTCCCATTTTTCCATAGAAAAAAAATGATCCACCCCTGTTTTTTTCCAGGAATGCATGGACTTCCAGAGCCAGCTTAATTTATATTCCACTTTGTAATTGTGGGAACCTTGGATTCTACCAAATGTTTCCCAAACAATTGCTTGAGTATAAGGAATGTAAGACCCTGTAAGGGAAAGTTCAGACTCTCCCAACACTGGAAATGGGTCAGTTGAATTTGAAACAAGTGAATAAGGTTCGTAATATGTTCTCTATGAAAGTTTCCCAAGTGCTGGCCTCTGTAACTAGCTACTGGGCAGCATTTATAGAGTGGACACCAGGGGGTAGCAAAATCTCACTCAGTTCCCCAGCACTAATTACAAGAAAGCTAGTGTCTCCTTGACTTCAGGGCTGATAACCCATTGATGGAAATGAACTCTAGCTCCCTACCTCTAACTCTACTGGGAAGATGATCACTGAAGTTTGCTGCCCTCAATTTTTTTTCTTTGACACTATGGAGCAGAGGGATCATCTTGTCCCCAAGAAGAATGAACAATTTCTCTCTCTTCTTTTCCAGACGCAGTGGAAAGGAGAGAGGATGGAGTTTAGCTTTCTGAGGAGGTGAAAGAAGAGCTCATCACCTAGGCGACGCCCTCCTCTCCAGCGGTTCCAACCACTACCCAGAGGCTCCAGCCTCCTGGCCTCACAGGTGCTGCATCCACTGGCAGGACGTTTTCCAAACGTCAGACCCCAACCGTAGTGGCACATGCCTTCATGCCCCTCTCTGGGGACTATTTGGCTTTCCGACCTTCTCTCAAATGTCCACTCCCACCCCCTGTGCCTGCTCACAGGAAGAACAAAGCACCTCCCTTCTATGCCTAAGCCTCCCCAGCTCTCCTGGGAAGCCCTCGCAGGCGCTTCATTTCACACTCAGACGCAGTGGAGGATGGATGAGACTAGTACTTTCTTAACTAGCCTACCCCTCTTTGTCTGCTGCGTCAGATAGCCATCCTCACTGTCTTGAGCCCTAGCGACACTGGGAGACTCATATCGCCACCCCATAAGAAGGAAGGGTCTTTTGAATCATGGGATCTGAAAGGGGCGGGGTGTCTGATGACTTCCCTCTGCCAGCCAAAAATGGAGAGACACGATGCGGAGGGGAAGGGGCAGCGAGGAAAGAACTCAGAAAACGTCTTCCAAAGTGCACATCCCTGCAGGAGAATCCTGATCCCAAGACCCTGGAGACCCCCCTTCCGTCACGATGTTCACCCCCCAGCCCCCACCATAAGCCTTCCCAGCTCCCTAATTCCGCCTACCCCCCCTCCCCGCCCTCCCCAGGCCGCACAGAGGAGCCCATTGTCGGAGCCAGAAGGCTCGAGGCCGAAGGAGAAGGGAGGGACAGAGGGCGGGCAAGCCCCTGGAGGGTGGAAGGAATCCCCTGATTTCCCTGCCCTCAACTCCACCCGAGTTGGCAGGGGCCTGGGGGTCTTTTCTGAGCGCCAGGTGCTGCCGAAGTCTGGCAACCACGAGAACAGGTTCCCAGGCGAGTTACAGACGGGAGGCTTCTGCCCGCCAAAGGACCCCAGTCCTAGGCTGGGTACCCCAGAAAATTCGCGCACGCTCCGCCCTCTGGAGTGTCCCCTGCGGAAGCTAAACTGATCCCACAGGGAGCAAGGCGCTGGCGGGAAAAGAGGGGGCATCCTCGGCACGGCGGGCATCCGAGGGCCAGGGTCCAGGCTACCCACTGGAAGGCGGGGCGGAGGAGGAAGCGGGTTGCGGGAGAGGGAGACAGGTCTGCTGAGGACGTCGGGGAAGCTGCGGAGAGGCTCCACGCGGGAGAGGGAGTCCCGGCAGGGGGTCCGGCGCGCAGGCGGAGGCGGGCACTGAAAGGCGGGGCGGGGAGGGGCGGCCGTCTCGGCCCTCCCTGGCTGGGCCCCGCGGCCNCTCCGGCGCCTGCCTCGGTCTGTCGAGCGCTCCTGGGACTCTCCTCCCTCCCATCCCCCCCCCTTCTTTTCTTTGATCTGTCTGTCTGCCCCACTGTCTGGCTCTGTCCCCACCGGGTATTGCTCTTTCTTTCCTTCTTCTCCGCCCCCTCCCCCATCCTCCCTTTGGTCGCTCCCCCTGTCCACACACCTCACCCCCGCCCTCCTCTGTCCCGACCCGTGCCTTCCTTTGCAGGATCTTCCATCCCCCTCCGGGTCCCAGCTCCTTACCCGCGGGAGACCCCTGCGGGTTGGTGCTGCAGTGGCCCTGGAAGGGGCCCGGCCTCGGGTCATGAGAACTGACCTGCCTGGAACCACCATTTTCCATCCCAGTCCCCAGCCCGGTGAGCTGGGCCCACCCATCCGGCCCTGGGGGACCGGCCACAGCTGTGGCTGGGCTGGGGCCAGGGACGTGGCCAAAGAGGGAAATTCCCGTGGAGAAAGAGGGACTGCTTCAGGATAGTGGACAGAGTGGGGAGGGGGACTCACAGTGCCAGGGGGCGTGACGCTGCCAGAGCAGACAAGAGATGGGGGGGGGTGTGTGGGGAGAGTGCCCCAGAGCTTTCTCTGCCGGGAACAGAAGCACTGTCTCAGAGTCCTCGGCTGCAGAAGGGAGGGAACACTAGCTCCCCGCAGGAGGTAAGGGACTCTGGAAGCAGAAATTTGAGACACAGGAAGCAGGGTGGCACTGTTAAGGGGGAGCCCCTACCAACAGGAGTGGACACTATTCTGGAAACTTTCACTGCAGAAGTTCTCTCTGAAGAATCATCCCAAGGAGTGAGCACTGCCAGAGAGAGCGCCCACTCTACTGCAGGAGGATGGGGGGGTACAAGGCTAAAGGGGCGCTCACTGCAGAGTGGAGGAGGGGGGAGGCCCTGCCAGGGGGCGCTCACTGCAAGGAGGAGGGGGAGGAGCACTACCGGGGCTGCTTTCCTACAGGAGGAAGGGCACCCCCTGGCAGGGAAGCTGGAGCAAGAAAAAAGAGGAACTGGGCCAGGGAGAGCTGACTCAGTCTCTCTGGTCTCCTTTTTGGTACTGGCCGACTGGAGGGCCGGTCTCTGTGCTCCTGCCCGCCGCCTCCCACCCCAGACCCCTCCTCCCCTCCTGCCGCTGCAGTTTCCTGTGGCTGAGACTCTCGTTCAGCCATGAGCTCACCGCCCCTAATGGGTTGCAGCTGCCTCGCTGCTCCAGCTCTAGCTACCCCCTCCTGGCCTCCGGACAGCCCGCTTTGCCTCACCCCCTCCCCTCTCCACTCTCCCCCCGCCCCTCTCTGCGCTAGCCGGTCCCCGGAACACTGGGGGGTCTGTCTGCTCGCCCACACACCTTGGGGCTGGGTCTCGGCGCTGACGCACTGAATGTCCTCTCTGGACTGGCTGCCCTAGCTTCTCAGAGGGTCAGTACAAATGGGCAACTGATAAAATATGCAGTTTTGTCTGCAGGGCAAAGCAGGACTGGGGGTGGGGGGTGGACATAGAGAACTAGATGAACACGGCAGTGAGCATCCCCTGGTCCACTTACAGCAAACAAATTTGATAAAAAGAACTTCAAAGCCATCTTGAAAGAGAAGTTAGTCTGCAAAAGAATAGCCTGAGGGGTGGTTGTTTAGGGTAAGCAATGGAGAAAGATACCCGTTGACTCACCTAGGGAGGCAAATCTAGAGGAAGCAGGGCTGAGTCTTTTGAGACAGTGGCTGCAGGTTGAGTTGGCAGAGAGGTCCTGCTGGAATCAGAAAATACATACCATCGAGGCCTCCTCCCTTCCCCACACATCCCTTTTGTGACTTTTTCCTCTTTCAGCTGCTCCCACCCAGTTCTTTGTAACCCAATCCCACATGCTCTGGGAGTGGGTGATTGCTTTAGAGCCACTCTGGGAGGGAGAAGGTTGCTAGAAAGACTCCACATACAGCCAGCCCTTCAGTCCTTCTTTCCACCCAATGACCATTTCCAGGAGATGATTGTTCATGGGTGGTAGCACCTCCACTGGAGATGGAGGTTCCCAGATGGTAGACCCTGTTAGGAGGAGCTTACAGGATGGCTGTGCGAAAGCCCTCCACTCTCCAGCTCTCTCGGCCATCATTGAATCTTCTGTTGGCCCAGAGGCCTGCCTCTCCCTGAGGAGTACCTATGCAATCATTCCAACTCAAGAACCAGGAATGGCCCTGAGATCAGAAACATTTCACCGCAAATTCTCCCTGGCCTTCCAAAGCCAGCGTCTCAGAGCTCCTGTATGGAGCACACTGTTAGCCCCATGCATTCCCAATGATTGTGTCCCACTGGGGCCATCCCAGGCTCATTCAGCCACTATTTCCTGAATGTCCTCTCTAAGCATGCACTGTGTGCATGAGGTGGCCCCTGGGGGACACAGCCAGCCCCATACCAGGAGCCATGCTCTCTAGAGATCTGCAGCTGGTCTTATCTCTCCCAGGAGCCCGAGCCAGTGGAAGACTGTGTGCAGAGCACGCTGGCCGCCCTGTACCCACCCTTCGAGGCAACAGCCCCCACACTGTTGGGCCAGGTGTTCCAGGTGGTGGAGAGGACTTATCGGGAGGATGCGCTGAGGTACACGCTGGACTTCCTGGTGCCCGCCAAGCACCTCCTTGCCAAGGTCCAGCAGGAAGCCTGTGTGAGTGGCCCCTAAGACCCACCGTCTCGCCTCAGAGACGAACCAGACTAATTTCCCTCTACCCAGGGACACCAGCTCCCAAAACTGATGGCCCCCAGAGGCACAGGGCACTCAGATACTAACGCACACAGCCTCTCGTCTTCCCCAAATATTGACCCCTAAAAAAAAAAATTAACTACCAAAGACCCAACAAACTCCCCCAGACGCAGTTGTATAGAGATCCTTCACTTCTGCTGATGTAAAGACTCCTAAGAGCCTCTGACCCCTCCAGACAATGGCATCTGCTGACCATGTCTATGTAATGACTCAGTTGTTACCCTCCCACGCATGGAACTCGTTTCCTAGAGAAGCTTCCTACTACCAGACAACTGACCAGTCCCCGTCCCTTCCTCTGCTACATGAACACCCCATGACCCGCCTCCAGCTCCCCTGGGATCATGACCCACCAGGCCAAAGGCCAGCCCTGCCTAGGGTGGTCCCATTCTAACTGCCTTCTCCTGCTGGCTTCATCAGCGGGGGCCTGAGCGCAGTCCCACCTCTCTCCCCAGGCCCAGTACAGCGGTTTCCTCTTCTTCCATGAGGGCTGGCCCCTCTGCCTGCACGAGCAGGTGGTGGTGCAGCTCGCAGCCCTGCCCTGGCAGCTGCTGCGCCCAGGAGACTTCTACCTGCAAGTGGTGCCCTCAGCAGCCCAAGCACCCCGCCTGGCACTCAAGTGCCTGGCCCCAGGGGGCGGGAGGGTGCAGGAGTTGACTGTGCCCAATGAGGCCTGTGCCTACCTATTCACACCTGAGTGGCTGCAAGGCATCAATAAGGACCGGCCAACAGGTCGCCTCAGTACTTGCCTACTGTCTGCACCCTCTGGCATTCAGCGGCTACCCTGGGCAGAGCTCATCTGCCCACGATTTGTGCACAAAGGGGGCCTCATGGTCGGACATCGGCCAAGCACACTGCCCCCTGAACTGCCTTCTGGACCCCCAGGGCTCCCCAGCCCTCCACTCCCTGAGGAGGCCCTGGGCACCCGGAGTCCTGGGGATGGGCACAATGCCCCTGCTGAAGGACCTGAGGGCGAGTACGTGGAGCTGCTGGAAGTGACGCTGCCTGCGAGGGGGAGCCCCATAGATACTGAGGGCTCCTCAGCCCTCTCCAGGACCCGGACGGTACCCACCCGAAAGGGTGCTGGAGGAAAGGGCCGACACAGGAGACACCGGGCCTGGATGCACCAGAAGGGTCTGGGGGCCCGGGACCAGGATGGGGCACGCCCACCTGGTGAGGGAAGCAGCACTGGAGCCTCCCCTGGGTCTCCCCCTGGAGCTGAGGCTCTCCCAGAAGCAACAGCCCTAGAGGTACCTGAGTCTCCAGCAGAGACATTGGGGGAAGCCTCTGAATCTTGCCCCCTGAGGCCAGGGGAGGTTGGGGGAGGGGCAGGCCAAGGGGCTGAAGGACCACCGGGCACCCCTCGGAGAACAGGCAAAGGAAACAGGAGAAAGAAACGTGCTGCAGGCAGAGGGGCTCTTAGCCGAGGAGGGGACAGTGCTCCACTGAGCCCTGGGGACAAGGAAGAGGCCGGCCACCAGGAAGTCCACGTCAGTCTGCCCCCGCCAAATGAGCAGGAGCTTTCAGGATGCAGCCCGGTTGAGGAGGAGCACAAAGGCTCAGAGAAGCCAGAATCTGAGCTGAAAGAGGAGCCCAGACCAGCAGACAATAAAGAGCCTCAGCCCCCAGAAGCCTGTGGACCTATAGAAGAGACAGCCAGAGAGAAAGAGCAGGAGGGGCCCACCCTGGCATGCATGGCAGGTGAGATGGCACAGGAGCCCACAGGGCAAGGGCCAGCATAGGCTGGGCCAAGGGAGAGCGCTGGAGGAGCTGGGAGCCTAACAGCCAGAACCCTCCCCACCTCAGGCCCACAGATCTGCTTGTGTCTGTGCAGGACCCACAGGTCCAGAAGGGCTCCAAGGTCCCTCCAACCCACCAACACCACCCCTGGAGGCTGTGCAGGAAGTAGAAGGGGACAGTGTCCCAGAAGAGGCCTCTCCAGTCTCCATCTCTGATGGCCCGGATGTAGCTTGGGACTTGATGGCATCTGGATTCTTTGTCCTGACTGGTCAGTGGGCATCAGTGTTAGGAGGGAAAGGGGTCAAGGAAACAGAAGCAATCAGGGTGGGCTGTGGAAGAAGGCAGGGTGGATGGGAGGTAGCCAAAGCCTGCCCCCAGCCAGGACAGTCTGGCCATTTTGTGTCCTCAGGAGGGGTGGACCAGAGTGGGCGAGCTCTGCTGACCATTACCCCACCGTGCCCTCCTGAAGAACCCCCACCCTCCCGAGACATGCTGAGCACTGCTCTTCATTACCTCCACTCATTGCTCAGGTAACTGAGGCCCACCACCAGCACCCTGGACATTAACCTCCTGGTCATGAGGACCCTGACCCCTTTTCTTTTCAGGACACTGATTTCTTGACCTCTAAGATACCTACTTCCTCACCCCTCGAATTTTTAAGTCATTGACTGCTGACCTTGCTGACCTCTGACCTCCAGGATATTTTCATCAATCCTCCAAGTCAACACTGCTGACTTTCAATATCCTAAGGCACTACCTAAATTATCAGGGAGGGTATTGATTTACTCACTCAACAACTATTTACTAAGCACCAAGAACCTAGTAGGCATCATGCTATGTACTGGAATTGAATTCACACACTTCCAGAGCTTAGAAGTCCTTATGTTCCAGACCATGATCCTGTGACTTAGTAGTCATGTGACTATAGACTCCTGATGCTAGATCACTGCCTCTTGGAACAAACTCACGCTTTGGCCCTTTGCCCATTGCTTCCCAAAAGTACCAGGAATTAACTTCTTTTTAGAACTAGTAACAGTAAAACCAGACCCTGGGCTGCTATCCCCTCAATACACACACAGGTGCCTACACGCTGCATCCTTGGCTCTTCTTGACCCCACAGGCCTGATCTCCAGATATTGGGGCTGTCCATCCTGCTGGACCTTCGAAAGGCACCCCCGCTGCCTCCAGCACTCATTCCCGTTCTAAATCAACTTCAGGTAACCAACCATCCCTTGACACAGGTATTTCTCCTGGCCATAACCCTTCCCTGGTGGTCATTCCAGGCCACCCAATTGCCCACAGTTTAGGGCTATTCTTCTTTGCCCTCAGGACTCAGGAGACCCTCCCCTCATTCAGCGTCTGCTGCTTCTCACTCATGATGACCCTTTGACTGAACTCTGTGGACTTCAGGTTTGAGCTCCTCACTCCCAGCTAATCCCCCTTATTAGTGGGGAGAGAAGAGGGTCCCTGAACCCCTGGGTGGCCAGGCCAGAATCCCCTGCCTTCATATGTCTACAGGGTGCTGAGTTGCTATCAGAAAGTGATCTGAAAAGAGTGGCCAAGCCAGAAGAGCTGCCGTGGGACTTGGGAGGTCACAGGGAACCCTCTCCCAGCTACTGGGTAGAGACACACCAGGTAAGCTTCACCACCCCTACCCAAGACACTGGGAGCCAGGAATGACCCAGCTCAGAAAATTCTGGGAGAGAGAGGGCAGATCTGAGACATGACCATGGGGTTAGGAAAAAGTGATTTCCTTTCCATTCAATTCAATATGGTTTTTAAAAAAATATTCATTTTTGAGAGAGAGAGAGTGTGTGTGAGTGGGGAGAGGCAGAAAAAGAGACAGAGAATCCCAAGCAGGCTGCATGTTGTCAGCAAACCGTGAGAGCGTGACCTGAGCCTAAATCAAGAGTCAGACGCTTGACCACCTGAGCTACCCAAATGCCCCTCAATTCAATAAGTATTTATGGCTCACAACCCACAATCAAAATATTATGCATGTGCCATGGGCTACCGGGCAGATGAGAGGAGTGTGTTAAATAAGTTCTTTTCCTTAATTTTTTAAATGTTTGTTTATTTTTTAAAGTGGGGGAAGGGCAGAGAGAGAGGGAAACACTCTGTGTTTCAGAGTCCTTACAGCTGAGGAAACTGAAGTT
Organism: Crocuta crocuta; assembly: GCF_008692635.1. NCBI lineage: Eukaryota > Metazoa > Chordata > Mammalia > Carnivora > Hyaenidae > Crocuta > Crocuta crocuta. Next base: position 582,246 of record NW_027530988.1, read on the forward strand.
CAGGGAGGTTTCTGGACCTGCTGAATGTCATACAATTAGTAAACAACAAAGTCAGAAACTAACCCAGCATTGTCTCCATAAGAGTCTCTGGGGCTGGCCCACCTCCATCCCTGTGTGTGTGTTTCAGGAAGTGGCAAGGCTGTGCCGCCTGTGTCAAGGTGTGCTGTGCTCTGTGCGGCAAGCCATTGAGGAGCTGGAGGGAGCCGCAGAGCCCGAGGGAGAGGTAGGAAATGAGATGGGACAAAAGGGTGGGGATGCAGACTCTCTGGTGGAACCCCAACATTCAACTGCTCCCTGCCCCCAGGAGGCTATAGGAATGCTTGAGCCCCTACAGAAGGTGCTGGCAGATCCCCGGCTGACGGAGCTGCAGAAGGACGGGGGAGCCATCCTGATGAGGCTGCGTTCTACCCATAGCAGCAAGTATGAGGGGGGATGGGGCGGGTGGGCAGGGGGATGTGGGGGGTGGAGACATAGCAGAGAGCTGTCAGTAAACCTTAGCTGCCAGATAATTCTTACTGAGCAGGTATCTGGATGGGAGATCATGCATTTCCACTCATTATAATTTTCACATAACATCCCCAGGTGCTAGTTTTGATTACAGACAGGGATTTGGAGGATCAGAACTGTTAAATGCCTCGGCCAAGATTAGTCAGTAATTCAGGCAGGATTCAAATCCAGGCCTGTACTCTGACCCACGATGCTGTGCTACATCTCATATTAAGATGCAAGGATGGAATGGGGTGGGGGCAGGGAGGGGTTGGCAAGGGCAATAGTTCGTTCTGCCCCTCTCTTTCCCCAGGCTGGAGGGCCCCGGCCCAGCTATGCTGTACCAGGAGGTGGATGAAGCCATTCACCAGCTTGTACGCCTCTCCAACCTGCATGTGCAAGAGCAGGAGCGACGGCAGCGTCTACAACGACTCCAGCAGGTGAGCCTGGACCCTCAGACCTCTCTTACTTGGCTTGGGAGCCTGGCCTCCAGCACTCCCTTTTCTGCAGACATTTACAGTTGATGATATTCTCCTAGCCTCCCTCTCTTCTCACCCCACCCTGGAGGATGGTCTGGTCAGTGTGAGATTCAACAATGGGGAGATAGCATCTCAGGAACAGCAAAGAAGAGAAGCCAGATCTCCCCTGCCCCTCTCTTGATCTTTGATCAAGAATCCTTAGAAATTGTGAGATTGTAAAAGATGCTTGGGTGCCCTAGGGGATTCTGGGAAGAGCTGATTGATTCTAGTGTGCGTATTAGCTTAAAATAATAAATATCTCTTGATACCACCTCTTTAACTACACTTCTACCCACGCTTCCCTCTTTATATGATGTCTTCCCCAAACCTGAGGCTGGAAGGTCCCACCTTCCTCCACCTTGGAAGGAAAAGGTGATGGAAGATACTAAGGCCTCTTATGTGGGGAAGAGTCAGGGATAAGGCTGGCTTCTCTGAACCTTCATTATTCTCTCCTGGGGTTAAGGGCCCCACAGGGATTATTCTAACATGTAAGGTATGGGAGTTTTTGCAATCTGACTGTTCCTCCAGGGCCCCAGGCATGGTGAGTGAACACCTCATGGACCTGAATGTGGGCATCAGGGGAAGAGTCATCACAGGGTCAATGTCAAAGTGGGGGACAGGGCTTTCTGCTTTCTGGGATTTCCACATACTGGCTTCCTCCATCCCAGTATCCAGAAGGTTGTATCTCTTACTGTTTGCTTGCTTGCTTGTTTGTTATCTGTTTTCCCCATTTCAAAACCATTAGCACATAGAATTTGGCGTCTAAAGTTCCCAGCTTCAGTTCTAGCTCTGTTAGGAATGAGATTTGCACAGATCTTGAAGTGTCTTTGCATTCCCAAGTCCTCATCTTTAGAATGGGGATGATAATGACTCTTGATCTCTCAAGGGTGTTAGGATAATCAAATGAATTCAGCAAAGCACTGTAGAAGTGTTTATAATTGGGCTCTAATTATTAGGGATATTCTCAGACTATCTTACCCCAGCTTCCAGCCTTTTTTCCTTTCTTCAGAGGAAAATATTACCATCCCTTTTTGGTTAAATATTCCAGAACCAATATGAGAGTCCTTAGATCACCATATTGGGCAACTAGAGCTACACACACACACACACACACACACACACACACACACACACGCTGGCTTGTCTCTCCAAGCCAGGCCCCTGGGACCCCTGCCCACTTGTGGCTGGACTCAGTGAATGTGAAATTTCTCCTGGCCCCCTCGGTTATCCAGAGGACCCTCATCCCACCTCAGGCCCACACCAGCTTTATCTAAGTCACCTGCAGACAGAGCCCTGCCTCTCTCAATGCTCCCTGCCAGCCCAACTTCCCTTTCTTCTGGTGCTTTACAAAAGCTCTCTTACTTGCTTTCTCACTTGACCCTTGTGGGAACTCCTACCAAGCACTAGTACCATTCCCACACTACAGCTGACGTGAAATGGTTCACCCAAGGGTCCACGGCTTGGGGTGGTGGTGTTGGAGCTCGATCTCAGCTCTCCTTCCCACCACATGGCCCCCTTCTCCCTCACGGCCCTGCTGTCCCCCTGCCCCCATCTGCCTCAGGTGCTGCAGTGGCTCTCAGGTCCTGGGGAGGAGCAGCTGGCAAGCTTTGCTGTGCCCGGGGACTCCCTGTCGGCCCTGCAGGAGACCGAGCTACAGTTCCGGGCTTTCAGCACTGAGGTTCAGGTGAGAAGGGGGAGAGGGGCAGGTGAAGAGAAGCATGCAGGGCAGGAGGGGCAGATTGACTGGGCCTGAGGACTGGGTCTGAGTGCAGCCTTCCTTCTGCAGGAGCGCCTGGCCCAGGCCCGGGAGACCCTGGCCCTAGAGGAGGACATCACCTCCCAGAAGGTTCTGGATGTCTTTGAACAGCGGCTGGAGCAGGTTGAGAGTGGCCTCCATCGGGCCCTGCGGCTACAGCGCTTTTTCCAGCAGGTGTGTGCAGAACCTCTCGTATGCCCACCATTGCCTGCCTTCTGCATGGAGAAGTTGGTGAGGTAGCAGCTAAATGCAGGGACTCGGGAGACCATCTGCTTTGATTCTTGGCTCTGCCACCTACTTGCTGAATGACCTGAGACAAGTTTCTAAACCTGAGCATGCCTCAGGGCTGCTGTGAGGATGATATAGGTAACACCTAAGAGCACTTAGTACAGAGCCTGCCGCTGATAAATACAGGGTAAGTATTGGCTCTTCTTCCATCCAGGCCCCTCTGTTTCCTACCAGCTCGGAGCAACACGGTTAGGCAGTGCTGCTGGGATAGCGAAGGGAGTGCTCTCAGAGGACTAAGAGGGTGATGGGCACTGGGAAGCCATGGCAAAAGAGGACAGGATCTGTCACTGGGCAGCATGTGTGAGTGGTACAGGACCTCACTCTTTCTCTCCCCACTCCCGATCGCCCCCTTTGGCCTGGCAGGCACACGAATGGGTGAATGAAGGTTCTGCTCGGCTGGCAGGAGCAGGGCCGGGTCGGGAGGCAGTGCTGGCAGCCCTGGCTCTGCGGCGGGCCCCGGAGCCCAGCGCCGGCACCTTCCAGGAAATGCGGGCCCTGGCCCTGGACCTGGGCAGCCCCGCAGCCCTGCGAGAATGGGGCCGCTGCCGGGCCCGCTGCCAAGAGCTGGAGAGGAGGATTCAGCAACAGCTGGGAGAGGAGGCGAGTCCACAGGGCCACCGGCGACGACGGGCAGACAGTGCCAGCAGCGGAGGGGCCTCTCGGGGCCCCCATAGCCCCTCACCCAGCCTCAGCTCCCTGCTGCTCCCCAGCAGCCCTGGGCCCCGTGCAGCCCCATCCCATTGCTCCCTGGCCCCCTGTGGGGAGGACTGTGAAGAGGAGGGCCCTGACTTCGCTCCAGAGGCAGACGGCAGGCCTCCGAGGACTGTGCTGATCCGAGGCCTGGAGGTCACCAGTACCGAGGTGGTGGATAGGACGTGCTCACCCCGGGAACATGTGCTGCTGGGCCGAGCCGGAGGTCCGGATGGGCCCTGGGGAGTAGGCACCCCCCGGATGGAGCGCAAGCGAAGCATCAGGTGAGAGCCCGGGCTGATTAGTGCCCAAGAGGTGGGTCCAAGTGCCCAAAAGGAAAAGACTGAAGGCGTTGGGGGTAGTGACTCCCTCCCAACCACCTCCTCTGACACTCCCTGTTGCCCCTGCAGTGCCCAGCAGCGTCTGGTGTCTGAGCTGATTGCCTGTGAGCAAGAGTACGTGGCCACCTTGAGTGAGCCAGTGCCGCCCCCTGGGCCTGAGCTGACTCCTGAGTTGAGGGGCACCTGGGCCGCTGCCCTGAGTATGCGGGAGAGGCTTCGCAGCTTCCACCGGACGCACTTTCTACGGGAGCTTCAGGGCTGCGCCACCCACCCCCTGCGCATTGGGGCCTGCTTCCTTCGCCATGTGAGTGACCCCAGAAACTTCTTCCAGGTCCTCTCCCTTCTCATGCTTCAGCCGCATCCACTTGTCCCTTCTTTTCAGTATTCATTCCCTGCCCTCCTCCCAAAGTGTGTGGTCCGAGACTCTGGGGCCCAGTCCTGTTCTCTGGGTCCCTGTGGATCTCCTCAGCCTATGTCCCTGTCCTAGAGTACAGCCCGGCCTTCACTCTCTACACGGGAGCCTGTCGCTTCTGAGGCAGACCCAGTGGCCTGTCTCTCCTCTGCGTTGTAGTGAGGATGGGGAGGAAGAAAAGGAGAGGCTTGTCTCTCACCAGATGATGGCCTGTCTCTTCCTTCCTGGCACAGGGGGACCAGTTCAGCCTTTACGCCCAGTACGTGAAGCACCGACACAAACTGGAGAGCGGTCTGGCTGCACTTGGCCCCCCAACCAAGGTAACCTTTGCTCCAACCTTCATGAGAAGGAGAGGGGCCAGGAATACCCAAAACATACCAACCTCAAAGTCTCTCGGGGAAAGAAAGCTTTCCTGGAGGTGCCCAGGAACATCGGTGACTCATAATCTCCCAGAATTGCTGAGGGTGGGATGAGCACTGGCCTGGGAGCCAAGTGAGCCTGCCTTTTTATCCTGAGGGACTTTGAGCAAGACTCTTTTTTTTTTCTTCTGGGTCTCTGTTTCTACATCTGGTAAACGAGTGCAGTATACACTCTGTCTAACTCAGAGTGCTCTGAGGAGCAAAACACGTCACATCAAAAGATATGAAAGTGACTTCAAAAGCAAAAAGCCAGAGACTGTAAGGGATTTTTTTGTTTCTCTTTCATTCTCCTTCAAGATACAGAGAATGATGGGCTCTCCTACAGCCTCTCTACCTGCTTTCTTCCTGGGGAAAGTTTTCACCGTATCTTTGGCTGTATCTAGGCTTCACCTACTACTGTCTACCTTCCCTACAGAGCTCAGCCCCCACCAGCTCCAGCACCCCCCTCATCCCTGTCTCCTCCCCAACTAGGGCTCCACAGAGAGTGGCCCTCACCTGCCCCGCGCCCTGCAGCAGCCCCTGGAGCAGCTTGCTCGGTATGGGCGGCTCCTGGAGGAACTCCTAAGGGAAGCTGGGCCTGAGCTGAGTTCTGAGCGCCAGGCTCTTGGGGCCGCTGTGCAGCTGCTCCGGGAACAGGAGAACCGTGGCAGAGACCTGCTGGCCGTGGAGGCAGTGCGTGGCTGTGAGGTGAGGCCATGGCTCATGACTCCAGTTCACACTGTCTAGCCCTGTGGCCTTAGACGCAGTGTGGCTGGTGACAAGAGAACTAGACTCAAGGTCAGAGGGCCCAGGCTCTTAATTCCTAATCAGCTAGATGGCCCTGGTCAAGGCCCAAGGCCCACCCACTTCTCTGGGCCTCAGTGTCCTCATCTGTAAATAAAGAAGCTGTGTCCTGCCTGACATCCCATGTGCTTTCCCGTTCCATTCCCAGTTCTTCTCTTTCCTTCTCCACTCTGCACTTCCCCCTGCATCTCAACACCCAACACCTACCTTATTCTCCCCCACCTCGTTTCTTCTAGGCCAGCAGTTCTAGAACAGGGAGGGAACCTGCCTCCTCTGGGATAGACCTCTTTCCCGTACAGTTCTTTACTGATTCTCTTCCTGGGTCAGAATGATGCTTCATCCCTAACATGCAAAGATTTCCCCATGGGAGGCTGTAACCCTACTATGCAGCATACCTTCTGTCTTAAGAGGCGGGGTTATGTTGCTAGGCCAGGTGCACTAGGCATGGTGACATGGATCGATTCTAGGCCAAGGCCCTCAATGATTTCCTCACTCAGACTGAGAACCAGTACATTAGGACCCTTGCCCTATAAATCTCATTTATAAAAATTTCATTTTTATTCCCCACAAAATATACTCAAAGGGTCCCAGGGCCAATTACCTTTTCTTTTCCTTTCCCCAGACAGATCTGAAGGAGCAGGGACAGCTCCTGCACCGGGACCCCTTCACTGTCATCTGTGGCCGAAAGAAGTGCCTTCGCCATGTCTTTCTCTTTGAGCATCTCCTCTTGTTCAGCAAGCTCAAGGGCACTGAGGGGGGCTCAGAGACCTTTGTTTACAAGCAGGCCTTTAAGGTACAGTGCTGGAATGGCGGGAGGTAGGGAGGGATGGGACAAGAAGTCATGCTCTTCTTGAGAACTCAGGATGTTATGAACATTCAACACCAACCAAGGTTCAGAATCTGCATCATCTAAAACAGGCTTTGACCTTAATCAACCATCAGCTTAAGATGTCAGGGGTGATAGAAATTCCTGTCATTGTCATTGGGGTTTTCCTTATCATTCATGTGGGACACTCACAAGGCATTCCAAGCCAGAATGGAAGAGAACCTTTCCCATTAAGAATATTATGTGCTTTCTAGGAGCACCTGGGTAGCTCAGTAGACTAAGCGTCTGACTTTGGCTCAGGTCATGATATCACAGTTCGTGGGTTTGAGCCCTGCATCAGGCTCTGTGCTGACAGCTAGCTCAGAGCCTGGAGCCTGTTTCAGATTCTGTGTCTCCCTCTCTCTATGACCCTCTCCTGCTCACGCTCTCTCTCTCTCTCTCTCTCAGAAATAAATAAAACATTTAAAAAATTTTTAAAAGAATATATGCTTTCTGAGTTAGGGGCCGTTCCTGGGGGTGAGGAGAAAGGAGTCTGTCTGTCTGTCTATCTATCTATCTATCTATCTATCTATCTATCTATCTATCTATCTATCTATCTCTAGCTTCAGTTGATGGAACCAATGGAACTGAACCTGAGATGAGAGAGGTGAGATGAGGGAGGCCTTGCCTCAGGAAACAGCTTTGTTATTCAGATAAACATCAGTAGAGACCTATAGTCCTAGCAGCACCTGGCTGGTTCAGTCGACAGAGCATGCACCTGCTCAGTCGATAGAGCATGCACCTCTTTTTTGTTTATTTGTTTACTTTTGAGACAGAGAGAGACAGAGTGTGAGCAGGGGAGGGGCAGAGAGAGAGAGGGAGACACAGAATCTGAAAGGGACTCCAGGCTCTGAGCTGTCAGCACAGAACCCTAAGCGGGGCTCGAACCCACAAACCGCGAGATCACAACCTGAGCCAAAGTCAGATGTTTAACCGACTTTAACGCCCCGAGCGTGCACCTCTTAATCTTGGGGTTGTGAGTTCAAGCCCCATGTTGGGTGTAGAGATTACTTAAAAATAAAATCATTAGGGGTGCCTGGCTGGCTTAGTCAGTTAAGCGTCTGACTCTTGTTTTTGGTTCAGGTCACAATCTCACGGTTCGTGGGATGGATTCCTGCATCAGGCTGTGTGCTGATGATATGAAGCCTGCTTAGGATTCCCCTCCCCCACACATGTGTTTTCTCTCTCTCTCAAAATAAATAAACATTTAAAATAAAATAAAATATTTTAAAATAAAATAGAGATCTAAAGTCCTAGGTCAGGCAGTGCAGCATGATTCTAAGGGTTTCTAAACTTTGCTCCCCTACATTCGTTGCCGCTCTTTAAGGGCAAGTACAGTATAGAGAAAAAAGCCTAGGTTCAGAATAAGGTAGACATGGGTTTGAACCCTCTTTCTCTGCTAAGCTGTGATAAGCCCTTGGGCAAGCTGCTTCCTGTCTCTGGGCATTCCCCGTCTGTAAATTATGGTTGTTACAAAGCCTACATGTAGAGCACTTGGCATGTGGTAGGTGTTGAGCAAACATTTACTGAACATCCACCAGATGCCAAGCTAAGTGTAGTGCTTTTCCATGTGGTACCATCTAGCCAGGATTCACTCTGTCTTCACCCACTCTCCTCCGCTCTTTCTCAGACTGCTGACATGGGGCTAACAGAAAACATCGGGGACAGTGGCCTCTGCTTTGAGTTGTGGTTTCGGCGGCGGCGTGCACGAGAGGCATACACTCTGCAGGCAGCCTCACCAGAGATCAAACTCAAGTGGACCAGTTCTATAGCCCAGCTCCTGTGGAGACAAGCGGCTCACAACAAGGGTACTGGGCAGGGCCAAGGGAGGCTGCGCTTGGGGTCAAGATTATGGGAGGTTAGCCAGAGCATGTGGAGACTACTTGGGAAAACAGGGTGTGGGATAGAGAAAGAACGACTTAGGAGATGATTCAAGATCTGACTTGAGAGATATTGCTGACATAGAAATTAGTCTAAGGTGTACCAAAAAAAAAGAGGAAGCTACCAATTTCAGAAAAGCAAGAACAAACGGCAGGACAAAAGGGAATGAGGGAGTGCTCACTGGACCTGGGGTCCAGAATGTCCTTGCTGTGTGACCTGAACTAGTACATGTGTTTTGTTTTGGGTTTTTTTTTTTTTTTTTGGCTGGGTTTTTGTTTATAATTCTCTGAACCTTATTCCATTCATCTGAAAAATGGAAAGTAACAGCTACATCTCAGTGTGATAGGCCCAATTAAATAAGGTGATATATATGGACACACTTGGTAAACTATAAATGTGTGTAAAAAATGAAGGGTTTGCTCTTAATACCCACGATAAAGGGCATAAGGTAAGTATTAGAAAGTGGGTGGCCAGAATGCCAAATAGGCAGGATGCAACAAATAAGAAGCAAGAGACGGATGTCTGAGGTGGAAGTCAAGGAGCACCATTACCGTCATATAGTGACAGTCGACAGCAAGAGTAACAGGAGATACCAGATGAATGAGAATTGGCAAGGAGCAAAAGAACAGTCTCCCATTCCAGTGCTAGGACTTGGAGCGAAGAGGGGCTGAAGGAGGTTGGTAACAGGGTCTCTGTTCCCTAGAGCTCCGAGTGCAGCAGATGGTCTCCATGGGCATTGGAAATAAACCCTTCCTGGACATCAAAGCCCTTGGGGAGCGGACGCTGAGTGCCTTGCTCACTGGAAGAGGTGAGGGCCAGAGTGCTGGGGGGTGGCCCCCAGAAGTCAAGACCTTGAGAGTGAGGGCGCAGTTGGGAGGCGTGGTGGAAAAGTAAGGAAGGGTAATGAGTGGACATGTCTTCCCAGAACTTGTGGGACTGACTGGGAGGCCCTCTATGAGACTGAGGGTCACTTCAGAGAGCCAGGAGGGCTTTCCCACACCACCACCCCACCACCACCCCCCTCTCTGCAGCCGCCCGCACCCGGGCTTCCGTGGCCGTGTCATCCTTTGAGCATGCCGGCCCTTCCCTTCCCGGCCTCTCACCGGGAGCCTGCTCCCTGCCTGCCCGCGTCGAGGAGGAGGCCTGGGATCTGGACGTCAAGCAAATTTCCCTGGGTGAGGCACCTCTCAAGGGGTGGCTCTCAACAGCTGGGTCATTGTGGTGATGTTCAGGCTGCTTGCTGCTAAGCAATTCCTTTTTCTAGCCAAGTAGCCCAGTTGCCATGACAACTATGTACAGCTTCCCCATTGCTAAAAGAGCCTTCCATCTGGTTGCTAGGGTAATGCTTACAGCAGCCTGTTGCTAAGAAGCACTTCCTCTGTACCTCTCTCTCTAGCTCTCCTTGAGTTTCTGTGGAAACTGCTCAGCTTCCTGTTGTACCCTCCTGGTTCACCACGGCAATCCTTATAGTTTCCTGTCGCTTCTTCCCTGGTTGCTCTAATGATGCTGCTGACAATTTCCTGCCTCTTGGTAGGGGGGTTCTCTTGCAAATGGATTGCTATGGTGACTCACAGCTTCCTGTTGCTATGGAGCTTTTTCTTCCCTGATGGAGCAGCTTGGTTGCTTAAGGTAATTTAGAAGGGTTCTATACCCCGCTCTCACCCTAGCTTCCCCTCCAGCCCCAGAAACACTTGACTCTTCTGGAGATGTGTCCCCAGGACCAAGAAACAGCCCCAGCCTGCAACCCCCCCACCCTGGGAGCAGCACTCCCACTCTGGCCAGTGGAGGGATCTTAGGGCTGTCCCGGCAGGTAAGTCCCTGCATTAGGGCTGGGAATGGGGCGATCTGCTTCAGCCACTTTCTGGGTGGGATATTCTGATCATTCGACCCACGGGGGCAGGGGGAACCAATGAACCTGTGCACCCAGCAAGACCTCAGGTTGTATATATTGTCCAGTCTGTCTTCCTCCTCTCCCATAGGCCTGGCTGAGAGGTATCAAGGTCAGAAGTGAAAAAGGAATCTTAAATAAAGAGCCTTGGGAGCACGTGGGTGGCTCAGTCAGTAAAGAGTCTGACTCTTGACTTCGGTTCAGGTCATGGTTTGTGGGATTGAACCCCACGTCGGGCTCTATGCTGACAGCTTGGAGCCTGTTTGGGATTCTCTGTCTCCCTCTGCCACTTCCCGACTCCCGCTCTCTCTCAAGATAAATAAGTAAACTTTGGAAAAAAAAAAAAAAAGGAGTATAGTGCAGGAGTGGATGGAAAGGGGGTAAAGTCAATATTTCCAAGCATTTGGACTTGGATTAAATCAGCAAAAGTCAGGAACTTTGAGGAGGACAGAGAGGTGAACTGGCAGGCTTGGGAGAAGGGGAGTATAGAAAAGAGGACATTTCCTTACGCTTTAAGTTCACTGCACTTCCTCTCCTTTCAGAGTCATGCCCGAGCCCTGAGCGACCCCACCACACCTCTGTGACCTGGGTGAGTCCATACCCCCTCTCCACGGCATCCAGCATGCCCACCCTCTTGCACGTGTTGCCCTCCTTCCCCCAGCTACTTGGAAGTCAGCTTCTTCCCTCTCCCAACTCATCTCCCTCTTCTCTCCTGGCTTCTAGAGAAGATGGAGAACTTGGCTCCAGCCCCACTCTCAGCACATTTGGGGCTGGGATGGCAGTGGGATAGTGGAGGACTGGAAGAGCACTGCCTGCCTCCTTTCCTCTGCTTCCTGGACAGAGAGGTCCGAGGACCAGCACGTTTCCCCGCTGCTATGTCTAGCTCTCTCCAGCCGAGTGCCTTCCTGCAGGAACCAGAGTGACCACACTTGCTTGCCTTCATACTCTGGAGGCGGAGTGATCCCTCATCCAGTCCTGCCCCATCCTGGGCTGCTGCGTACTCCCAGGACACGGCTCCATGCCAGCCTGAGTTTTTCCCTTTGTCCTGTCCCACCCGGACTCTCCCTGAGAACACTCATCTCTGCCAGGTCAGCTGTTGTTCCTGGGGCCTCCATTCTGGGGTGCCACAGGAAACAGAGCTATGCAATCCATTATAGGAGGGTGGGGTGGGGAGCTGCAAACGTTATACATGTAATTACTGTTATTATAATACTATTGTTATATTAAATGTATTTACTCACACTTCGTCTCAGCAGAGCGAGAACAGACCTCTGCAGAGCGAGAAGGGACCTCTGTGTTGAGGTGATACTGCTAACTTGAGCACTTCCCCTCCCCCAGTCACTAACTAGAGCACAGAAAATAAAACCAAGGCTTCGAGGTACCCAGTACCCCTTTTGGGCCCTGGGTGTAAGAAAATGTGCCTTCTTCACAGTGGCTCCCAGAGGCTTAATGCACCCTTTGAAGTTCCTCCTCTCTCCCTGCACCCACTTCTTGAGGCTGAGTTGGTCACAGTTAAGATGGGATCCAGCACGGTCCAGCGGTTCTCAAATGAGGTCCTCAGACCACAGTACATGAGAATCTCCTTGGCTACTTGTTAAATGCTAACTCCTGGCCCTGCCCCAGAGCTACTGAAACCAAACGTCTGGGGGTAAAGCCCAAGATTCCTCATTTCTCATTAAGCTCTTTGGGTGATCACTAAGTGCCTGAAGTGATTATTTCTGAACAAAATGGCCGAAGGAGGACAGGACATAGGCAGACAGACACAGCGCCCTGTGCCTCAAGACACCTGTTTATTGGGGACACAACTCTGCGACAGGGATGACAGGAATCGTACCAAAAATAGCGACGTCTACAGGGCCCCTTAAGGGGCTAGAAGGGTACAGTGCCCCCCACCCCCACCCATTGTACAAAAATAAACTCTCACGCCTATGGACCAGCAAAGACTGGCAGAGCGGCTCCTCAACAGGGACACAACCCTCTGCCAGCCCTGGGACCCCGTTCTTTGATCCTCACCCCTGCCACTTCTAAGGCACTGTGACTCCCCTGGGCTGGGTGGGTAGCGCC
>NW_027530988.1:594743-598971 GCF_008692635.1 Crocuta crocuta
CTCTGGTCCGCCTGGGGCTGGGATATGGGTCCCACGCTGCCCCCTGCTGGCTGCTCTACCCAACTACCTCTAGCGCTCCCCTGCTCCCGCGGGGTAAGCTCACTAAGCTAACCGCCCCTAAGAGGGCTCCCTACCGTTCCTGTCCCCCCAGCCCCGCCTCTCCGGATCTCGACAGCCCGGGGCCCTCCTCCCCTTCCTGCGGAGGACTGGGAGGGGTCTCTCCCGACTGTGCAGGGGCGTAGGGCGGGGACGCGTCGGCCTGGGGCGGCCTGCGGCCCCGAGCCCTGCGGCTGTGGTGCACTTGCAGGTGCAAGGCCATGAGCTCAGGCGCTCCAGTGGCGAAGGGGCAGAAGAGGCATCGGTGGAGGGCACCCCCCGGCCCAGCCTCGCCTCCTGGCCCCGCCCGCAGGGACAGGTCCAGGGGTTCAGCCTCACCGCCTCGCCCGTTGCGCAGGGTCCTCCCAGGGCTGGCAGGCTTCCGACGGGACCCCGGCGCAGCGCTCGAAGGAGGCCGGGGGTTCGCCGCGCCCTCCACCCAGGTCGCAGGCTGCGGAGCCCTCTTGGCTCCCGAAGGCTGTGCCGCACCCCGCTGGGAAGGGGGCGGCGGCTCCGGGGGCGGTCCGGGGCCTGCCCCGCTCCTCTGCTCTCGGTGGTGGCGCTGCAGGTGATACTTGAGCGAGCCGGACTGGGTGCCCGCGTAGTCGCAGTGCGGACACTTGTAGGGGCGCTCGCCTGGAGAAAGGGGTGCGACAGGACCACAGAGGCACGATCACCNATAAACACTGCCACCCCCACCGCCTCTGATTTAAGAAAACACGCGTATCCGGTAGCCCTCTCCTCTCTCTTACTGCCCTCCAGTTCCCCCACCCCACCCCGGAGACCGGCCCCCTCACCTGTGTGCACTCGCAGGTGCACTTTAAGGTGATGCGCTGAGCGGAAAGATTTTCCACAGAAGGGGCAATCCTTTCCAGTGGCTCCCCGGCCCCCTTCAGGCCGGGACCCTCCAACTAACAGCCCATTCTCTTCTGCAATACACACATTAAGAAAGTCAGAAAGGCCCTTTGCCCTAACCCTGTGGGGCCAAGCGTCCCCACACCCACCCTTCAAGATTACTTCCCCTCGGGGCCCAGCAGCAAACAGTAAGTTTGAGGGAACCTGAGGGGTTGGATTTGTTGTGAGTTGTGCTGTGCCGGTGAAAAGTGGCCTCCAGGAGCGAAAAAAAGAATTAAGAGACAGGTCCTTTTTAAAAAAAAAAGGGGGGGGTACAGGAGGATAGTGGTGGCATCAGAGTGGGCCCAGGGTGTGGAAACCTTGGAGAGAAAAGACCCCTTACATACCCTGCGTGGCGGTGGACCTCGCTTGGGTCCCCGCAGCAGGCGCAGAGTGCCCTGGCCCCTCGCCTGGGCGCGGGTGCAGTGAAGCCAGAGGGCCCAGCGCCCTGCTCCGGGCCCAGTTCTCCTCCTCCGCCTCCACCACCTCCTCTTCCTCCTCTGGCTCCTCGGCGCGATGCCGGCGAGCCCGGGCCGGGAGAGCGGAGGGCAGCGGGCGGAAGCCTCCGAAGCTGCGGCCAGCGCCAGGCTCAGCGCCCTCACCATTGGGCCGGGCCTCGCCAGCTCGCAGGCTCAGGTAGCCCAGGAGACTCGGAGGCTCCCGGCGCTCTGCCGGAGTGGGTGCTGGGGCCAAGAGGAGCGCGGGGCCCAGCGGCTCATAGGCCAGCAGGCCCAGGTCAGGAGGCTGAGGGGCCCGGGCAGCACCGGAACCAGGCCCCGGGGCACGCAGCGGGCCCAGCTTGCTGGCATGCACCTTCATGTGGTTCTTAAGGAACCAGGGCTCCTTGAAGCAGCGGCCACACACGGGACACGCGTGATCGAAGGAGGCCTTGTGCTTGCGCATGTGGCCCTTGAGAAACCAGGACTGCGTAAAGCTCTGGCCACACACTTGACAGCGGAACTCCGGGGGCGCTGGGGGCTCCTCGGGAGCAGCAGAAGCGGGGGCGGGAGCTGCCTCACGTTCAGGCTCCGGCTCGGGCTCTGGGACAGATCTGGGTTCAGGTTGGGGTGGAGGCTGAGGCTGGGGCGCAGCCGAGGTGGCCGCCAGGGGGCGCTCAGGAGCTCCGTGGGCCGTCAGGCTGTGATGCAGCAGCTCCTCCTCCTGGCTGGAGCCAAAACTGCACAGGCCGCACTTCCAGGGCCTGTGCAGGATGTGCAGGTGGCGTTCGCGCTCCGCCGCGGTGCGAAACTTGCCTTTGCAGAAGGGGCAACGGAAGGTGGACGATGAAGGAGCATGGGGCCGCGCCAGGCCCTCAGTGGCGGGGGTGGACTGCATGCCCCCTGAGCTTCGGGCTCTCCCCAGCCGGGCCTCGCGCAGTAGCGCGCGCTCCTCCAACTCCAGCAACAAGCGTGCGGCCGGGCTACGCGGGCGCTCGGGCTGGTGCGTGCGCAGGTGCGAGCGCAGTAGGGCCCGCTGCGCTGCGCGGTGGCCGCAGTGCGGGCATTGGAAGGCCTGGGCGCCTGGGTGCGCCCGCAGGTGCAAAGCCAGGATAGAGTTGAAGCGGAAGCGCTTCCCGCATACAGGGCAGGGGAAGCGCCTTTCGCCTGCGCGACTCTCGGACCAGCCCACTGCTCCCATCCCTGGAGACCCCGCGCTCACGCCTGGCCCGTTGGAGTAGCGCTGCAGATCCAGTTCGCCGTCGAATGCCGGCGGCGAGGGCGCTAAGTGGCCGCCCGGGGCACGGGGACGTGAGCCCTGTGGAAAAAGATGGGAACAGAGCAAGGGGTGGAGAAGGGAGAGCTGTGGGAAAAGCTAGGGCGCGGAAGACCAGAAGCCGAGGGAGCATGGGTTGGGGCCTGAATCAAGAACACTGAGTGCCCTTCCCACTCACCTTGGGGGAGGCGGGATGGGAATGGGAACTGAGCTGCTGGGGCCACAGGCATAACTTCTAATAATGGGAAGTCAGAGAGCGATAGAGAAGTAGGGAAGGGAAGGAGTATAGTTGTAAGTACTTGCAGGTTCAAGCCAGAGCTGCTTCACTCACCTCCATGGACCCCCTTCACATTCTTTGGTTCTTGGGAGTGCAGGGAAGAGGAAGAAAAGCTGCTAGTGAAGGCAACAGGTGCTGAAGAGCTAAAGCAAGAGAGACAGATTTGGAGGAAAAGATGAGCCCTGGTTTTCAGCAGTGGGAAGAGGCACCCCCAACCCCATACTCTTAGCACCTTGTATTCCTGAAACCTATCCCTTCATTCTCCTTCCTTGCATCCTGAGACAGGAGGGGGCTGCTGTCTTCAAAACTTGTACTCCTTGATTTGCCCACCCAGTTGTCTTCCCCCAAATTATTCATTTTACATGCCGAGTCCAAAATCACCACCACCACCACCTCCGCTGCCACTAACCACTACCACTACCACCACCACCACCACCACCACCACCACCCCCTGGCGGTGGAAACCATCACAATATACCCCTCTCTCATTTAAGTTGGGCTATGCAGCTTGATGAGCAAATGGGGTGGGCCTGCCAAGCTCCCCAGTTATCCAAGTGGGACCAGTTGCTCTCAGACTCCTAACTGACCAGCCAGCCAAACATCCTCCCATACTCCACAGTCCTTCCTTCTGCCCTTATCCTGTCTTTCTGTCTTTTCCCCCCCTCGTTCTCCCTCCCTCCGCCTGGATTCCTGATCCATTCATTTCCATTCATTACAGAGACTCATTCATGCATGGGAGAGAAACACCTCCCAGCAGCAGAGAGTCTGGAGACAGACAGAGGGGGAGGGGCATGAAAGGGGAGAGAGCCAGAGGGAGAGGGAATGGAGAGAGAGTTGGGGGAGGAGTGGAAGTTAAGGGGCGCTGCTGGCCTGGGGAAGGGGTTAAAAACTGCAAATACCGGATAGGATTCATCCCCGTGTTTCAAACCTTGGAGCCTGCAGTTTGATGGGGCATCTCAGCCCCTTTGTCCAGGGCTGTTCCGAGGCAGGCTTTCCTCCTCTCTGCAGGGGAGAGGCTCCCTCACACAAGAGGAGGATTACACTGGCTCTGAGCTCAAGAGGCTGGAGTGAGGGACGGGGGGCGGGGCTGGGCCATCTGCACAGATAGGGGCTCAGCACATGCTCTGATCAGGAAAGGGTTAAAATTCTCCAGGCAGAAATTCCCTGGGCCTGGGATGTGCAGAGCTCCAGTTCTGAGGAAGGAGAAGAGCACTCAGGAGAAGATTGGGGGGGGGGGGGGGGGGGGGC
>NW_027530988.1:598984-602017 GCF_008692635.1 Crocuta crocuta
GGGGTTCCTGATTCTAAGCTGCAGAGGTTAGCATTAGTACTTAGAAGCAACCCCAGAATTAACATTCATAGAAATAGGCCTGAAAGGACAACCAGAAGTCAGCCATACTACCTTCCTACTTACGTATAAAATTCATCTGGTCGAGGCCAGATGAATGTGGGCCTAACCTATTTTTCTTGCCTGAGACAGAAAGAATATTTGAGATATAAAGAAGTTCCTTACAATAGCCATTGTGAAACTGAAATGGGTTACTGAGAAAGAAAAGGACTCAAGCATTACTTTGCTTAAGGATCTTTAACAGAAGAGAACTGGGCCAGGAGTCAGCCCTGCTTATCAGCATAGAGAAAAGGCTCTGGAGGTCCAAGCCTTCTTTAATTTTTGACATTTAATGAATGTGATAAGACTCCATGAAGGGGCAGGTACCTGTTACATGTGAAATCTGGGTTAAGGGAATTTATTAACCGGCGGTTGACTGACAAAGTGTCCTCATCCAAGGGTCACTAAACAACCTCCACCACCACCTTTAATATCTGCATTTCTGTAGTTCCAAATTAGAGCATCCACGGTCATCTTCTGGATCCTCCAAATAAACCCCTTTCCTGAGACTAAGAGCCCAGCTAGGCTCAGTGGGTAGTGTCAAGAAAGGTGAATTAAAGAGTATGACCAAGGAGTGCAGGCTATTATGGGCCCAGTCTGACTATTAATAGCCCTGCAACCTTCAGTAAATCACTTAACCTCCCAGTTTACCCATCTGTAAAACAAGGAGTTTGGACTAATTTATATTGATGGTCCCTTCCAGCTTGAAAATTTGTGGTTCTGAGTCACAGGACTCTTCTGGACCCCAGAGGGATGTTGAAATAAACGGTCATCCCTTCAGTACCATGGAGAGTGCAGTGGGCTACCAGAGGAGCCACTTTGGCCACCTCAGTACCATAGAAAGAGCTAGGAAGTGCTAGAGGGGCCACATTTGCCATTTTAATGCACCACATATAAAGCACTGAGAAAAGCTAGAGGATTTTTAAAAATTCCTATCTGGGAACCACGGGGCAGCAGGGAGGAAAAACAGTGATACCAGAGGGATTATTTTGGCCTTTTGGATGTCACTGAAAATAGATAAATGTAATAGAAAATAGATGTTAACTAGAAGAATTTTAATTAGCTATAAGGAGTGTCCTGACAGTTACAGTTTGTACATCCTGGAATGAGTTACTGAGGCATCGTATTTGGGTCCATCACATTCTGTTGCTCTCCTGGGGATTCCCGGAACATCCTGGTGTACAGCCAATCTGGTATATTCAGAGGAAGCAGATGGTGGGGGAGGAGGGGAGGAGGCTGGGAATACTGCATGGTCATAGCTGACTAACCTATGGGCACATATTCTGATTCGGAGAAGATTCTAGGGCCCCTAAAACTGCCTGTAGGACAGAAAGCAAAATACCTCATGGGAGGCTGACCTCATATAGAGGCAAGTAGAGCAGGAATAGGGCAAAGCTTCCTTCACCAAAACAAAAGACCTGCTTTGCACATAGCATTTTCCAGGACAGAAAAAAAGTGATACATAAGAAAGCCTAAATTGAAGCTGAATTCCCAAGGCAGCGTACCCCAGAGGGTAGCCTCCAATCAACAAAACCCACTTAGACACCTTCCTAGACCCACCCAAGATCTCCTGAATCATCTCCACACCAAAGCAGGTCCCAGGCACCTAATCGCATGTGTTTGTTTGTTTTGTTTGTTTTTCAGTAGGAGAGAGAACTGACAGGGTCCAAGATCTATGAACTGGCTTAGAACCCAGATCATGCATGTATTACCTGTGAGCAATAATCAGAGTTTTCTATAGTCAAGCCCTAAACATTGTCCACGAGACTTGGCCAGACAGTAGTACTGACCTACTTTCCACTACCACTGGGAATCAGGGGTTATCTGGATCTTATATGGGTTCTATAGGGATACAGGGATAGGGATAGGGGTCAGCATTCCTTCCAAAATAACAGATCAATTATTTTTATATGCTAGGAAAGCAGGTGGGGAAGCGGGTGTGGACTATCAAACCTTATGAGTTAGGGAAGGATGGGAGAATTGGTGAGAAGACTCGTAGAAACAAGGTCAGGTACACAGAAGCATCTGCTGACTGAAAGACCTAGAAGATTGTCCCTCAAGTCTGTGGTTCAAAAGTGTTTAGGGTCAGAGTGTAACAGGCAAGGATTCAGAATGTCTGAGGTATAGTTGTAACTAAGCCTCTGTCATTGCTCATTTCTAATACTTGATGTTTTTCCCTCTGTTGAGAATCCTACACCTCCGAAGTCCGCTACCAATTACAATTAACACTATACTAGATGAGGTTAGAAAGAAAGAGAGCTTTTTAGGTGGTCTAGAGTCAAGACCACTTTTTATCACAACCGCATGCTAGTAGCTCACTTTTATGGTCTCCTCTCCATGGCCTTCTGAACCTCACTGCTCAGGGAGTTACTCTAAATTGACCCCACATCACAGCAGGCCCGTCTTTTACATTGAGTCCTTGGTATAGCTTCCTTCCCTCAATCTCACTGTCCTGATTTGGGGGGCATGGCACGTCAGTTATCGACTCCAAATGTGTAGGAGACCAGAGGAAGGTACACCTGCTGACCTACTGCTACCCCACCACAGTGAATCTTATTCCAGAGGCATGTCCCAACTTGACCCCTCTTCTGAAAGTTCTAGAGGACCTGATTTGGGGGAGGGGGCATGGAGCCAACCCTAAGTCCCCTTAACTGGAGCTGACCCTAGAAAGGTCAGAGTCTTAGCACCCATATGAGCCTCAGTCCTCAGATTAGGGGGTAGAGGGGTGGGCAAAAGAGCCTCTGGGAAAATCTCCCTCCCAGAAGTAGGTTGGCAAGTACGGCAGGACCTGTGATCCTGCACAAGAGATTCTTCCAGCAGCACCCCAGTCCCCTCCCGGGAAAGATAAGCTAGAAGGATGATGGGGGGCAGGGTTGGGAGATTGGGAGGCCAGGGCTCAGCTACCCGGGCCGGGAGAACAAAAGCTGAATTACAGCC
>NW_027530988.1:602235-631473 GCF_008692635.1 Crocuta crocuta
GTCTCCGCCCCCCCCCGCCGCTGCCGCCGGCCGAGCTCTTTGTGACACTTTGTTTGGGACGCAGAGAGGGAAGCACCCCCCATCCTCTCCCCTCCCCCACCCCCGCTCCGGGAGAGTTTGGGTCCCTTCCCCCTCTTCCATCAGCCCTACCTGGGCCGGGGGGCGCTCATCCACTCTGGCTCCCGGCTCGGCCGCCCTGCACCCCCAGGCCCCTCGCGCCCTGCCTTCGGGCCCCTACAAAGANGGGTGGGACGCACAGACGATTCCAACGGGAGACTGGAAGAGATTTTGAAAGGTCATCTCGTCCTTCCCCCAGCCTCCAAGCCGGACTGCCCCTCCCACCCTAAACCCGGACATACCAGGGAAGGAGTTGGCTCTGCCGCTCTTTCTGCCCCAACATGCACAGACTCGGGAAGTTCTTCCTGGGGTTTTATCTCAAAGCCTCTCCCTTACAATTTCTGTCTCTCTTTTTGGGGAGGAGGAGGAGGGGCGATTATAGAGATAGTTAATGTCTGCCGTATAAGAAACATTATTAAAGTTACTCTTCGGTCCTTTCTGTTCTTGATAAACAATTCCTGCTTCTTCCTCTCGAATTCTGTTTTCCATTCCTTAAGTCACATTAATGGCTCTTCAATACAACAAATATTTACTGATTGCTTACTAAGTGCCAGGCACTATGCTCAGCACTGTGGGGGATGAACAGATGAAGGGGTTGTGGTACCCTCCCATGAGCAGATTGTAATCTAGACGGGGGCTACACATTTTAAGTAGTATACTCAGATTTTATCAATATTTACAGAATGCCTGTTCACATATTTAATTGTGTAGAATCCTTACAGTAACACTCTGAAGTATAATCAGCCTGCATTTACAGGTAAGGAAAATGAAGCTGAAGAGTCTCTTTCCACTGGCCTACCAGCTCAGGGATCCTCAGAGCAAACCTAACATTTCAAATTCTGTCAGGCCATTGCTACCAAATAAAATTAATGCACATGATGACTGAGGAGGGAGTAGACACGCAACTTCTCTGAATCCCTTTAAATGTGATTCCCATTCCACCGAAAGAAAAGTGGACACAATGTTTCCGTGAGTGTTGGACCAGCACTAAGTAGGACAGAAGTGGCTTACAAAGGGCCACTTGCCACCCAGGACCCTGCGTCTCAGTACTAACTCCCAGAAGTCTTCTGGCACAGTGTTCTACCATCAGTAATAATAACCACTAACAACTGTTGAGCACTTACGTGCCAGGTACTGAGCTGAGTTAGTTCTTTGCATTTTCATTTTAATACTCAAGGCAACCCCTTGAGTATTGTATTGAGATCAGTATTATTAACTTCCCTTTATAAATAAGGAAACAGATTAAGTAATTTGCCCAAGGTCACCCTGGTAGATCTGGGATTTGAACATAGGTTTGGTTTTCTTCAGATCTAAGGCTCTGCACCAAGATGTGCCTTTCCTATTTTTGATCCATAGAGTATATATTTGGGGCTAGCTGGTTCTGCTTCTCACTGTAGAAATAAATGTCCCCAGCTTAGCTTCTGGATAAGCTTTTAGTATACAGGCATCAGGCACATCAGTGTGACCTGATCACACCACTGATGGTTATTAAGTGCCCACCGTGAATCAACAACCTCTCATAGCCATATCATTAGTCCCCTTTTTATCACTCAGGTTGAACAAAGTGAGGTTCAGATAGGTAGAATAATGTATCCAAGTTCACACAGCTGGGAGTGTCAGAGCTGAGATTCTAGTCCAGGTAACTGACTGCAAGGCAACTTCTATCTCTCAAAAATAATCATCAGTAGGAGTGCCTGGGTGGATCAATCCGTTGAGCATCCAACTCTTGGTTTTGGCTCAGGTCATGATCCCAGGGTCATGGTATCGAGCCCCGCGTTGGGCTCCACTCTGACATCACGGAGCCTGATTGGGATTCTTTCTCTCTCCCTCTCTGCCCTCCCTTGCTTGCACTCATTCTTGCATGCTTTCTCTCTCAAAATAAATAAATAAATTTTAAAATTAACTTTAAAAAATATTCATTGGTGTCCTTCCCAAAACTGACCATTTGGGGACCATCTTCTATACATATTTAGCTGTAAGTGAACACTGAGTCAGAAACAACCCCCACTATAAGTAGGGATCCCCATCTACTTAGTGTCCTATCCAGAGTAAATCCTTCAAGAAAGAAATGAGAGAGGAGAAACTGTCCAGAAAGTGAGAGACAGAAAGCCAGGAGAATTAAACCTTGCCTGATCTTGAGACAAATCTGCAACTGGTAATGATAGGGGACCAAACCAGACAGTAATATGGGATTTCCCTAGGGAATAGCAAGTAATTTGAAGAGGAAGCAAAAAAAAAAGGGGGGGGGCTGAGTGGGAGGGAGGAAGATTAGATGGAAATGTGGGAAAACGGGGGCCCAGGGTGGTAGTGTCCATGGGGATGAGGTGAACAATCAGAGGACAATTCAGGGTGGGAAGAGAGAGGGGCAACAGGAAAGAGGGACAGAGCAAGACAGGGCTGGGTCTTATGGAATGAACTGAGGCTGGGTTTTCCCCATGGCCACTCCCTGGATCCTTAGGCCTTCGTGGGAACCTTTGCCCCACCGCACCCAGGCCTGACCGCCTGTCTCTGCCAGCACAAGTTTATTGTCTACTCAAAGCTACGAGATCCTGCTAGGAGCTCCAGGCCCAGCTGGGTCCCATCTCCTTGGAGTAGCTCCTTCAGACTCGGTAGGTGTGAGGCCCTGAGGCTCAACTCCCTGGATATTGGAAGTGGGCAGAGGGACAGCTCAAAGAGATGTTGCTGCATGTGCTATCTCCTGATAGGTGCCATAATGCATTTCTTCCAGCATAGGAAGCACTGAATCCAGTGGTCAAGGGAGCCATGGAGGAGAGAGCGGCTCAGCGGGAGCAAGAGAGACCCAGTGTTCGTCTGGAAAAGCTACAGCACTGGGCAAGGCACAGGCAGAGTGGGCACCTGTTGGTGCTGGCGGTGAGGCCAGGCAGCCCCGCCCCAAGCTTTACCATGTCCGCTTGTAATCCCAATTCAATTCTGTCCGTGTTTAGGGAGCACCAACCATGTGCCTGAAACTGTGCTAGGCTCTGAGTGGGAGGAGGGTGGAGAAGGCATAGAATAATGAAGCAAGACCCTTAATCTCTAACTAGCTTCCATCATGTGGGGAAAACACATAGGTAAGTAACTAAAATTGGGCATCAGGCAGAAAAAATTAAACAATATCCCATTCCTTTACTTGCCCTTGATTGACCACTTTCTGCCAATATGCATTCCTCCCGATTGCTGATCCCCTTCAACTACCCTGTGTCCGGCCTCCAGGTGAGCCAGCTATGGCTGGCTGTGGCTGTGATGCCCTTTGCTGTCTCCGTTGCCTGCCTGAACTCTGCTTGTCACATGGCCACAGGGCTGCCACTTGTGCCTGGAGCTTTGGTAAGAACCACCACAAGGAAGGGTGGAAGGAAGGTCCTTGAAGCCCCTCCCTAATGGGGCCAGAACTCAACACTTGCCTTTCTCACCATTCAGGGTCTCCTCACTGGGATGGTTACCCTTGAGCTGCGCAGATCACCCCGCCTCTGGAAGGTGAGAGGGGTAGAGAATACAGCATTCTTCTCCCACAGCCCCCCCCACCCCAAACACACACACACACACACACCACCACCACTCAGCCCACAAAGTGGCTAAATGCTGACTAATCTTGTCAGTTCTCTGCCGCTGATTGGCCTAAAAGACTGAGGAGGGAAAGCAAGAAAGTCAGAGAGCTGATGGCCCTGTTTGCAGGTGGAGGAGTAGGAGCTGAGTTTTGTTTGGGGTCTAGCCTGTAGGTGGGGCTTCGGATTGCAATGAGTCCCCTAGGCTGGGCAGGGCTGAGCTGGCTCCCTGGCAGGTGCAGGCCATGATGATACTCAACATCTTCAATCTGATCTTGGGCTTCATCGTGGTGGTGATCGAGGTGATGAAGACAGCCTTGGGGCCTGCCCCAGCTGCCCCCTCCCAGGTATGGGTGAATAAAGGAGAAGGTGGGAGGATGAGGAGGCAAGAGGAGACGGAGAGGGAAAGGGGCAGGGGCAAACAGGTGCTGGGTTCCCTGTAGCATGCTCAGCCCTGTCTACCTGCAGCTGGCTGGCTTGCTGGTGGTGGAGCTCAGCGCTGAGGCCTTCACCTTAGGGGGAGTGCTCTTCTCAGCACACTCCCTGTTCCTGCTGAGCCAGAGGAAGCCAGGATGCTGCAGGACCCAGAATCTGCACTACCAGGAGCTACAGGAGGTATTCCGGGCTTGGAGGAAAGTATGGAGCAGTTAGCTAGCAGCTGATTTTTTCACTGGCTATCGCTGTCAGCGACACTTAAGGGAAAACCGTGGGGTGGGTGGAGTGGAGAGGGAGAAGGGGTTGTAGGCAGAAACTGATTGGTTTTCTGGTTTTAGACATTTCGCTGGTAGTGGTGGGTAAAAAGGAGCTGGGTTTCTAAATGGGTGGGACTAGATATGTGAGCCAGCATTAGGAAGCTTTCTAAAAGGAAGAACTATTGGAACAGGAAAAAAGTGGAAGAAAAGGAGGAAGTTGTTTCTGTCTGGGATTCCTCCTTCCTCACCCCTACAGTTTGCTCGCCTCACACCTATCTGACTTTTAGGGTCTCTCTGAGTTGGAGGAAGTTGCTGATTTGGAGAATGGTCCCACGGTGGCTAGCACAGCAAATGGAACAAATGAGTGAGCTGGCGAGGGGGAGGCAGAGAAGTCCTGCTCTGCTGCCGAGCAGGAGCGTTTTCCAGACCCTCCTGCCCCCACTCCACAGAACTCAGAAGCTAGATGGGAGTCCTCTGAGACCTACATGAAATACAGTGGAGTGCCTTCATTCGAATTAGGCCCCTTCGTCTTCCCTTCCTCGCTAGGGGAAGCTATACCTAAACCAGAATATTCCCTCACCTCACTACCCTGAAAAGCTGCCCGCCTGCAGGACATCCTTGAGCCAACTTCAGCTGTACCCTCTTCTCCCTTCCATCCTTCCCCTCCTTCCCCATCGCCTCCCTATACAGCTTCGCATCTGCCTCATCTCACTTATTTCTCTTCTTTTCACATTTCGCAAACCCATACACTCCAAGCCCGGGTTCCCGTATGCGCCCACTCTTGGAAGTCAATCCACGGGTGCTTTAGTTTCCTCCTTCGATCCTGGTCCTTTCTACTCTAGCAAAGACTACAAGTCCCAGGATGCCCCTCTGCCCCGTGGCCTGATGGGAAATAAAGAGCCTTCCCTCCGGGATGGGGGCGCTGTGCATCTGGTGAGTGACGCGAGGCGCTGGAAGTCGGGGCCTAGCCGAGAGTTTCCTAGGACGCGACCACTGGCCCCGGGTGCAGGGAGGAGCCGGGCGGGTTATCCTGCGCGGGGGCGCCGCCGCCCCAGTCACGACAATCGAGAGCTGACTGTGGGTCCACAGCCCTCCCTCTGGCAGCTTCGGGGACGAGCTGGGACTGGGACCTGGCCCTCGGCAAAGCTGGGTTCCCCAAATGTTGGCGCCGCGCCCCCTCCCACAGAGCCCAAATCCAAAGTCCTGAGACTTGGAGCGCGCGCGAGAAAGGGGTTGGAGATGATGAGTCAGAAGCCCAAGGGCCGTCTCGTCTCCCTCCCTCCCTCCGGCCCTCGGTGCTGGACGAGGACAGGCGCGCTGGGCAGACGGGTGGACGGCGCAGGAAGAGGAAAGGACGCGGCGACCTGAGCTAAGATTTTCCCGCCTCTTGCGAGCACGCCGGTGTAACAAGGCCGCGTTGCCGCCACCCTTTCTCTCCAAGGCGGGAGCGGGACTGCGCAGGCTCAGCCTCTCGGCAGCCCCCGCCGACCTTTGATCCCGGCTGCGTCCGGTTGCTGAAGCTCTGGTTGGGCTCAACCCCCAGTGTTTATGACCTTTGCACGTGTGCAAAGATGACAAGCTCAAGTTGGCTTGAGAAAGGCCCAGGAAAACTGGGAGACCCAGTAGCACCAGCCGCTAGAGAAACTAGAAATTGACCACAGCTGGAGTACTAAGAAAACTCACCCCAAATTCACATAGTGCCAGGGATGGGTGTGCGCCTCACACTCATTTTTGTTCCCACTTGAGAAGGCTTCTTTCCCTAGAGAATGCTGCTGCTCCGGACTTAGTCAAGCCCAGGCATCAATGAGGACAGAGCGCAGCCTGGCTGCCTTGCCCTGCCATTGCAGTGATGCCAGCGGCAGAGCTCCTTTCTGTGTGTGACACCTTGGGAGTGGTAACAGTCGCCCTATGACAAGGTTGTGTGAGTACTAGTGGGTGGAGACAGTTCTGGAATTAGGCTCTTCAATGGAGAAAACAAGATCTGGGCCTCCGCCTTCTCCTCCCAGTCTAACCGCCAGAATATTGCAGAGCTTATGTTTGTGTGTGCAAGACTCCGAAAACAATTTTCTTCAAAGTCAAGATGGTGGTGGATGAGGAAATTGGGGGTAAAAAAAAAAAAAAAAGCCAACAATTCACTGTGTCTTCTAGATAGGATCGACAGCTTTTAGTGATAGGATCAGAAGTCTAGGAATTGCATTCTAGTTCTTGGAGAAATTAGCACTGTACAAATGAGCCTTATCAGTCAGGTTAGACTAGGCTAGGCTTCGGTAACAATGTCCCAATTTTTTTCCCCCTAAGTAAGCTCTGTGAGGAGCGTATGGCTGGAACCCACAACCTTGAGATTGAGAGTCAGATGTTCTACCTACTAAGCCAACCAGGTGCCCCCAAAATACCCAAGTCTTAATGGCTTTCAACCACAAGTGTTATTCTCACAGTACATGTCTAGAGTAGACTGGCAGTGAGCTCTGCTCATTATAAGTAACTTAAAGTACCCAAGCTGATGGAGCTCCACCATTTTGAGATCCCACCTAAATCACCAGACTTGAGAGTACCCCATCCCCACCCCTGGGTGAAGTAAGCATAAATTGTTCATGGGCTCCTAAATATTTTTGCCTCAAGAGGACATATACCACTTTCACTCACTTCATTGGCCAAAGCAAGTCAGATAGCCACACCCAACTGGAAGAGGACTAGAAGGGCAATCTTTTCAAATGTCTGGAAGAAGTGAAGCAGAAATATTTCATTAAACAGAAAAATGTTAAATCATTTGTGATTCTTGAACAGCTTAGCAGCTGGAATTCATTCCAGCAATTATGCTTATATCTATCTCATTTTTTTTACATGAACCACTAAATGCATTTTTTTTAAAGATTTTACTTATTTTTTAAGTAATCTCTACCCCAAACAATGGGCTCAAACTGACAACCCCCAGATCAAGAGTCACATGCTCCACCCGCTGACGCAGCCTGGCACTGCTAAATGCAGTTCTTCATGGAAATTTTTCAAAAAATTAATAGGACTGGGAGTCCAGAACTTCAGATTCTGGTTTTGTTGTGCACGTTTGGTGAAGTCAACCTTTCTGAACTATATTTTGCTTACATGGAGATTATAATCATAGCATTTATCGTCTCTGCCTTATTGGAGTATCAAGGCTAAAATAAAATCAAACATGGAAGAATACTTTGAAACTATAAGGCACTTCAGAGGTTGAAAACAAATTGCCTACAGGGATGCAGAGTAGTGTAAAGGAGTGAAATAGATTAAGTATGAGGTAGCAGGGATTGGTGGGAACTGTGGCAAACCAGAGAGCACACATTCTACTTCAAGATATTATCCTCCGGGGCGCCTGGGTGGCTCAGTGGGTTAAGCATTAGACCTGGTTTGAGCTCAGATCATGGTCTCACGGTTCATGTGATAGAGCCCAGCGTCAGGCTCCGCACCGTCAGCAGATTCTCTCTTGTCCTCCTCTGCTCTCTTGCTCTCTCAAGAATAAATAAATATTATATATATTTTAAAAAAAAAGTTCCTTTCCGTTACCCTTACTCCACTCCATCCAATTATTTTTTTTTTAATGTTTTTATTTATTTCTAGGAGAGAGAGAGACAGCATGAGCAGGGGAGGGTCAGAGAGAGAGGGAGTCACAGACTGAAACAGGCTTCAGGCTCTGAGCTGGCAGTCAGCACAGAGCCCGACGTGGGGCTCGAACCCACGAACCGCGAGATCACGACCTAAGCGAAAGTCGGATGCTCAACCGACTAAGCCACCCAGGCGCCCCCACTCCATCCAATTACTGCCATGTGGGACTGTGGGCCTGGTACTGGCATAGTTCCAATTTTCCTATAAAAGTCAGAAATCCTAACTTGTTAAAAGTGAGCTCTTCTGATTTTAAAATGTTGAGGGGCACCTGGGTGGCTCAGTTGGTTAAGCATCTGACTTCAGCTCAGGTCATGATCTCAAGGTCCATGGGTTCAAGTCCCATATAGGGGACTCTGTGCTGACAACTGAGAGCCTGGAGCGTGCTTCAGATTCTGTGTCTCCCTCTCTCCCTGCCCCTCCCCTGCTCACTCTCTGTCTCTCAAATATAAATAAAAGGTTAAAAAATTTTTCTTAATTTTGGGCGCCTGGGTGGCTCAGTCAGTTAAGCAACTGACTTCAGCTCAGGTCGTGATCTCACCGTTTGTGAGTTCGAGACCCGCATCAGGCTCTGAGCCTGGAGCCTGCTTCAGATTCCGTGTGTGTCTCTCTCTCTGACCCTCCCCCTCTCATGCTCTGTCTCTTTCAAAAATAAATAAACATTAAAAATTAAAAAAAATTTTTTTCTTAATTTTAATGTTGAGAACAATTTTTTTAAATTGAGGATCAGATTCAGCCTAGGGTCCTTCAATTTTAGTCTCCTTGTTATTCAAACATATGACAGGAATTCAGGTTTTGGGTTTGCAATACACTTCTTGTAGGCCTTCGAGGCCTCTTTTGAAATTCAGGAGTCTTGGAGACGTTTAACATTGTGTTCTTAACCTTTTTCTATCAATATCTCCCTACGGCATTGGTTCACAGGGAGGGGGCATTTTGTCCAGTAGGAGTTATGTGGCAATGCCTAAAGATATTTTTAGTTGTAAAAACAGGGTGTTGGGGGCCGGTCGGGGGTTAGAATGGAAGGAGCATTAGATGATTAGATGAGAAGTCAGAAGATCAGAGATTTAGTCTCAGTGATACTAATGCCCCTCCCATGTGCATTATTTTCTCCCAGCTGCGAATGAAGACAGTCTGAGACATCCTGTGATCTTCACTATTCTCCCTGACACACTGCCTGTCGCCAGAGCCCCTGGCTGTCACGGGAAAGCTTTCTGCTTTGCTGCAGTGCTTCCCGCAACCACCCTTATCTGCCCCTTCATCACTTTGGCAGCCTCTGTAGAAGTCACTCATATTTTACTTGAATTACTGCCTATTGGAACTTCACAGAAAGAAGTGACTGTGACAAGGTTCCTGCTGACGTCAGTTTTTCAAGGCCTTGACCCCTATCCCTTGCTTTAAACAGTGGAGAAATGCCCCATTCACATGTAGCTTCATATGCAGCTGAATTCTGTGGTGGTTGGGAGATCCTCCGTGCTGATGAATTTTGCCCTCATTTCTTTGCAATTCAGTCATTTATTCTGGCCTTGAATACAAGATTATAGACAACAGACGGTATCACCCAAATCAAATATCTGCTTTTGCAAACGGCTTGGGTTTCTGTCCTGGGCTGTGTCCTCTGCTGCCATCTCGCGGCCTCTTGGCTGCTCGGGTCGAGGTCTCACAAAGAGCCTTCCCGCAAGTTAATGGCGTGTGTCAGGGGCTCAGTGGAGAAAGAACCTCTTCTGGCGGCGGGACGCTCCCCAGATCCCTCCATCCGTCCCCTGCAGCAGGGCCTCCGAGGCCGGGGCGCCGCGGCCTGGCGCGGAACCTGGACGCGGCAAGCAGGCGGGAGACGCAGGGCCCTTCCGCGTCCTCGTCACGCGGGCCTGCCCCTGTGTCTGGACTTGCGGGCCTTGCCTCCCTCTGCCGGCCTGGACTTGAGCCACGGGCATCCTTAAACTCAACCACCCAGGAGTAACGGGAGCCCACCTGGCCGGGCTGGCCGGATGAGTGCTCCGCAGCCTCTTGGCCTCTGCCATCCCGGGGCTGGGATGTTCCAAAATCTCGGCGAGGAGAGATTACCCCGTTAGGTTTCTGGATTTCTTTTTCTTGGCTAGGCCCATTCGGTGTTGCTTTGTGTCTGCGCGCTTCATCTTGGCTTGCCCAGGCCATGCTCCCTCAAGTTCGGTATTTGATAGGTTTGAGCTGGACAGTTGGCAGTGTGGTCAGTGGAAGGCAACGTTTCCTATAAATATGATAGGATCTGTGCCCTGTACTGATCAAAGGCCCCTCTCTAAGAGGGTACAGGGAATCTGGGCTACTTGCTACTTGTGACTGAGCAAGTGACTCTGCAAGAGGGGAAGGCAGAAAACATTTTCAGTTGGTGCAGGGTTTTTTTTTTTCCTCATGATAATACTGTGTTAAAAACAGTCCAGTTGTTAAATGTGTAGAACTGTCCCTCGGTTATCAGCCCCTCCCGTGTGTTCACCTTTTATGGGGAGCCCTGATTGTACCACAACCCCATTAGCCCTAACCCCAGAAGGGGAGGAAGAAGAGAACACCCTTGGTGTTTATTTTAACCAACTTTCCCCCAGTATAAAAATTCCGGGGGAAGGGCCTGCTTGTATAATTTCCTAGGACCTCAGGCTGGATGGCTTCCTACAAAGCCTGTGTGTATTGCTTCTCTTGAAAATTCAGATGCTCTTTACTCAATGAGAGTTGTCTTCTGTTTCTTTTGTTTTTCCTTCTTCGTGTATATTTTTTCTGCCTTATTGGATTTATATTTTATATTGCATGTTATTCTTGAGTCTACTTATCATCTGAATCTTTGGTTTATTTTTATCAGAAACTTTTCCTATGTTCTGTCCAAAATTAACAAGTTGTCTTTGTTGATTCTTGACTATTTTACTTTGCCTTATAAAGTTTTCTTGTTTGGGGGTGCCTGGGTGGCTCAGTCAATTAAGTGTCTGACTTTGGCTCAGGTCATGATCTCATGGTTCATGAGTTCAAGCCCCTCATTGGCCTCTCTGCTGTCAGCACAGAGCCTGCTTTGGATCCTCTATGTCCCTCTCTCTCTGCCCCTCCCCCACTTGTGCTCTCAATCTCTCTCAAAAAATAAATAAAATCAACAAACAAAAAGTTGTCATATTTAAAATGTTTTTCCCCAAGTCCCCAAGATATAATTTAATTTATCTTGCTTATTTATAGTTACTTGTTCCCTTCATGAATAAAGAAAATGCTATATACCCACACTTATGCTTTAAAGCTAGAAGACTTAAAATTATGACCTAGGAGAAACAAGATTGAGGTCTTTCTAAATCTCAAAGATAATTGTGAAGAAGAGAAACTGTTCTTTGGGAACCTAAGAAGCAAAGCTGGGTCCAATGGTTACTTATTATAGAGAGGCCAATTTTAGACCAAAAAAAGAGAAAAAAGCTGAACACCTTTTCAAAAATGAGCTGCTTTGAAATTGGCTCTCAATCTCTGGATATGGTAGAGGTATTCTGCGCTATGTACTTCTGCACTAATAGAGTGCATTCAAGTATCAGCTGAGAGGCACTTGGGTGGCTCAGTTGATTGAACATCTGACTCTTGATTTCAGTTCAGTTCATGATCCCAGGCTTGTGGGACTGAGCCTTGAATTGGGCTCCACACTAAGTGTGAAGCTTGCTTGGGATTCTCTCTTCTTTTCTCTCTGCCCCTCTTCCCTGCTCATGCTCTGTGTCTCAAAATAAATAAATAAACATTAAAAAAATATATCAGTTGAATGATTAGAACAAATGAACTTTGGGGCGCCTGGATGGCTCAGTCAGTTAAATGTCCAGCTTTAACTCAGGTCATGATCTCACGGTTCTCGAGTTTGAGCCCTGACAGCTCAGAGCCTGGAACCTGCTTCAATTCTGTGTCTCCCTCTCTCCCTGCCCCTCCCTCACTCGCACTTTGTCTCTATCTCTCAAAAATAAATAAACATTAAAAAAAAAAAAAAGAACAGATGACCTTTAATTTCTTTCACAACAGTAGGATTTGGTTTTTCACCAGTGGTGATGTTTTTTAATTGACCCATCCATCCTCTCTAATTTAAATGACTGGCCTTGGGCAAAATTGTTAAGTAAGGTGTAAAGTATTCCTCTAGTCTTTAGAACAGAGTTTATCAACCCGGCTACTGACATTTGGACCAGATAACTCTGTTGTGAAAGGCTGTCCCGGGGAATGTAGAATGCTTAGCAGCAGCCCTGACCTCTAACCACTAGATACCAATAGCACCCCTCCCCCGCAGTTGTGACAATTAAAACTGTCTCAGACATTGCCAATGTCCCCTGGGGAGCAAAACAATCTCCTCCTTGAAAAACAATGCCTTAGAGAGATATAAGAAAGATTTCAAGAACTTAATGTCTAACTTCTCCAAGATTCTTATACTGAAAAAGAAGAAAGCCGCAAAGACCTATAAGAACCATATTGCACATCCCACGTCTGCATTCCTACACCGACTGTCTGCCTCTTATTCCTCCTCTGAATTTTCTTTTTTTTTTAATGTTTTATTTATTTTTAAGAGAGAGAGAGACAGTGCGAGCAGGAGAGGGACAGAAAGAGATGGAGACACAGAATATAAAGAGAGGCTCCAGGCTCTGAGCTGTCAGCACAGAGCCTGACGCGGGGCTTGAACCCACAAACTGTGAGATCATGACCTGAGCCGAAGCCGGACGCTTAACTGACGGAGCCACCCAGGCACCCCCCTCCTCTGAATTTTCTATCTTAACTGATATTTTCATTTGGTTACACAAGCTGAATGCTAACCTCCTCTCCCTCATTTCCTATAGCCAAATGCTCCCCATGTTCTACAGATTCTCCTCCTGCTCTTGATTCAGTTCTCTCCATCACCACTGCCCCACATCAGGCCCTCACTGTCCATCACCTAGACCACTGAAAAAGCTTTGTAAAGTTTCTATGCCTCCAGGCTTGTCCTTCTCCTATACATCTTCCCTGTAGCCACATAAATGTGACTACATGGCTTCCCTGCTTCAAAGCTCTTCAGTCATCTCCATCACTTATAAGATCAAATCCAAGTTTATTTATTTTGTTATTTTTTTCAAATGTTTTATTTATTTCTAGGAGAGAGAGAGAGAGACAGCGTGAGCAGGGGAGGGTCAGAGAGAGAGGGAGTCACAGACTGAAACAGGCTCCAGGCTCTGAGCTGGCAGTCGGCACAGAGCCTGACGCGGGGCTCGAACCCATGAACTGCAAGATCATGACCTAAGCGAAAGTCGGACGCTTAACCGACTAAGCCACCCAGGCGCCCCTATTTTGTTATTTTTTTAATGTTTATTTAAATGTTTACTTACTTATTTGGAGAGAGCAAGAGAGCAAGTGGGAGAGCAGGAAACAGAGAATCCCAAGCAGGCTCCTCACTGTCAGGGCAGAGCCCCACGTGGGGCTTGATCTCACAAACTGTGAGCTGATGACCTGAGCTAAAATCAAGAGCCAGATGCTCAACCCATTGAGCCACCCAGATGTACCATGTCCAAGTTTTTAAAAATGATACAATGACCCCTATGACCTGGCCCCTGCCTGCCTTTCCAGTGCCATCTCCCACATCCTCTCCCTTCACTCTTCAGTGACAGCAATCTGAGGAAGGTGGCATTGGCATGCAGCCTTAACATTTAAAAAAAAATTATTAATGTGTATGATAGACATTTCCACCCTATCTTTGCACTTCACCCTCTCACTCTTTTATTTATTTATTTAATTTTAATTTAATTTTTTTTATTTTTAGAGAGAGAGCATGCACCCAGGTGGGGAGGGGACAGAGAGAGAGCGGAGAGAGATAATCCCAAGCAGGCTCTATGCTGTTAACCCAGGACCTGACTCGGGGCTCGATCTCACAAACCATGAGATCACAACCTGAGCTGAGATCAAGAATCAGACACTTAACTGACTGCCACCCAGGTGCCCCTTGGCCTCTCACTCTTTATTTTCTTTTTGATTAGAAGGATGATGATGATGATGACAATGACAGTATTGACCTAGTGATGGGCTACAGGGCGGGGGTCAGTGCTGTTTGTTGCAGACGTTACTGAGAAGTCAAAACAATTAAAACACTAGTAGGGGGGCACCTGGCTAGTTCGGCCGGTAGAACTGGTGACTCTTGATCTCAGGGCTGTGAGTTCAGTCCCCACATTGGGCATAGAGATTACCTAATAAAAAATAAATAAGAGAGAGCAGGACCTGTGGTTTGTGAGCAGGCACCTTCGTTTCATGCGGGACCAAAAAGTGATTTATTTATTTATTTATTTATTTAAAGCGTTTTTTTTTTAATATTTTTATTTATTTCTAGGAGAGAGAGAGAGACAGCGTGAGCAGGGGAGGGGCAGAGAGAGAGGGAGACACAGACTCTGAAATAACCTCCAGGCTCTGAGCTGGAAGTCAGCACAGAGCCTGACGCGGGGCTTGAACCCACGAACCGCGAGATCATGACCTAAGCGAAAGTCGGACGCTCAACCGACCAAGACACCCAGGCGCCCCAAAAAGTGATTTAAAATTGATGATGTTGAGGAGTGCCTGGGTGGCTCAGTTGGTTAAGCGTCTGATCCTGGCTCAGGTCATGATCTCTCCATTTGTGAGTTCAAGCCCAGAGTCTGAGCCTGACAGCTCAGAGGCTGGAGCCTGCTTTAGATTCTCTTCCCCTCTTCCACTCTTCCACTCTCTCTCCTCTTTCTCAAAAATAAATAAATGTTTTTAAAAATGGGTCATGTTGAGAAGAGCAACAAACTATGTCAACTCAGATGATAATACAAATTCCAAAGTGACCGCTTAGACTAGAACAGGCAATGAGGGTTGGCCGAAGTTCAAGGACCTTGAGGATGAGAGAATGAGGAAAAAGTTGGAGCAGTTTCCCAGACCTCCCCTTGTTTCTCGAGGCTGCGCCCAAAATTCAGTGACCTCAATCATAAGGCCCAAGAATAATAGAAATTTCTTCCATTTTGAACCTTCAGAGAGAATGTCAGGCCTCATCACCCCAATAACACCTGAGTTCCAGATTCATATAATTCATTCTGTGCCCTAGAAATATAACCTAGTCATGAAATCCATAGGAAGCATTAGCTACTTCCAAGTGCCATTTCTTTTTTTCCCCAATGTTTATTCATTTTTGAGAGAGAGAGAGAGAAAAAGAGCACAAGCATGAAGGGGGAGGGGCAGAGAGAAAGGGGGACAGAGGATCCAAAGCGGGCTCTGCACTGACAGCAGTGAGCCAGAGGCAGGACTGGAATTCACACACCGAGAGATCATGACCTGAGCCAAAGTCAGATGCTTAATCGACTGAGCCACCCAGTCGCCTTTCAAGTGTTATTTCTTGCTGTGCAATTAGGCCTTTCTGGAGATTTCAGTACAGCAAACTGTATATGATGTACATGTACATATGATGTATATATGATATATATGATGTATATACAGTATGTGACCTACATACATTAACATTAACCCTTGGAAGCAAACACTATTATCCCCATTTTACAAATAAACTATTATTAAAGTAAATTCATGACTCACTTCATATTTTATTGAGAAAATAGAAAAATCCAGTTGAAAACTACTTCCTCTTCCTCACCAAAGCTACCAAACTGCCTGGGCCTATACCTGTCTGTCTTCTCTCCTTATAATGGATGAACTATTCTCACTACCATCTAAGCCCAATCCCCTCACCTGTGTACTGGACTCCAATCCCTTTTCCTTCCTCACATGCTTTGTTCCTCTAATTATACCGTCTCTCTTCTGCATCATCAATTTCTTCCTCTGTATAATTATTCCTGTCAGCCTACAAATATGTTATAGTATCCCCTTTTTTTATAACTTTGTTTCTGTAGGGTCACTGCCTCTTTTCTTTGCTCTCCTATGTCAGTGTGAATTAGGCTTACTAACGTATAACAGAAAACCTAAATTAGAGTCATATATAAGATAAGATTTGGAGCGCCTGGTTCAGTCGGTTAAGTGTCCAACTCATGATTTTGGTCATGATATCACAGTTTGTGGGATCGAGTCCCATGTTGGGCTCTGTGCAGACAACATGGAGCCTGTTTGGGATTCTCCCTCGCCCTCTCTCTCTGCCTCTCCCCTGTTCTCACATACACATACACACACACTCTCTCTTAAAATTAATAAATATATTTTTTTAAAGATAAGTGTTGTTTTCCTTGGAGGCTCAGAGGTGCATATTATGGTTCCATATTCTCACTAGGGACCCAGGGACCCTTTGACATCCTGCTCTGCTATCTTTAGCACAAAACTCCCATTCTCAGGTTCATATCATGACCCAATAGAGCTACAGTAGCATCAGGCAGTTTATCTACATTCCAAGCAAGAAAAAAGAGAAAGTTGGAGGGAGGGGAAAAGAAAGTAAAGCCCAGGCTTTTCTCCACACTACTATATGAAAATGCCTTTGTCAAGTTCACTAATTATTTCTATCTTTTCATATCTTCTATTACATTTTCTGTTCCCAGCTTACTGAACTCTCAGCAACATGTTGACATACTGATCTCTCCTTACTTTTGAAACAATGCTTTCATCTGGCATCAGAGACTCCACTTTCTCCTGGTTTCCTTATATTTCACTGGCTACGTCTTCCTCATTTCCTCTGCTGGATCTTCCTTCTTTTCCCAATATCTAAATATCAGTTTTCTCAGGCTTCATTTCATGGTCATCTGCCTTATATATATGATTTCCCTAATGATCCCATCCAGTCCTATGACTTTAAATACTCTATTTGCTGAGTAAGAGCCTAAGTGTCCATTGATGGATGAATGGATAAAGAAGATGTGGTATGTAGATATATACACATATACATGTATAAAGAAGATGTGGTATGTGTATATATATGTATATGTGTGTGTGTGTGTGTGTGTGTGTGTATTTATTTTTTTGCAACTACGTGGGTGGAAGTAGAGGGTATTATGCTAAGCTTAATTAGTCAGTCAGAGAAAGACAAATATCAATCACTTCACTCATATGAGGACTTTAAGACACAGAACAGATGAACTTAAGGGAAGGGAAGCAAAAATAATATAAAAACAGGGAGGAGGACAAAAACATAAGAGACTCTTAAATATGGAGAACAGAGGGTTACTGGAGGGGTTGTGGGAGGGAGGATGGGTTAAATGGATAAGGGACATTAAGGAATATACTCCTGAAATCATTGTTGCACTATATGCTAACTAACTTGAATGTAAATTTTAAAAAATTAAAAAAAAAGAAAATTATTTTACCGAAGAAGAAGAAGAAGAAGAAGAAGAAGAAGAAGAAGAAGAAGAAGAAGAAGAAGAAGAAGAAGAAGGGGAAGAAGAAGAAGGAAGGATGCTGCAGTTTGTCAGATATTTTCTCTGCATCTATTGGGAGGATCATGTGGTTCTTGTCCTTTCTTTCATTGATATGATGAATCACATTGATTGTTTTGAGATATTGAAACAGCCCTGCATCCCAGGTATAAATCTCACTTGGTCATGGTGAATAATTTTTTAATGTATTGTTGGATCTGGTTGGCTAATACCTTGTTGAGGATTTTTCATCCATATTCATCAGGGAAAATGGTCTACAGTTCTCCTTTTTAGTGGGGTCTTTGGTTTTGGAATCAAGGTAATGCTGGCTTCATAGAAAGAGTTTGGAAGTTTTCCTTCCATTTCTATTTTTTGGAACAGCTTCAAGAGAATAGGTGTTAACTCTTCCTTAAATGTTTAGTAGAATTCCCCTGGAAAACCATCTGGGCCTGGACTCTGTTTTTTTGGGAGATTAAAAAAAATGTTTTTATATAGTTTATTTATTTTTTTGAGACAGAAGGAGACAGAGCATGAGTGGGGGAGGGGCAGATAGAGAGGGAGACACAGAATCTGAAACAGGCTCCAGGCTCTGAGCTGTCAGCACATGCCTGATGTGGGTCTTGAACCCACAAACTGTGAAATCTGACCTGAGCTGAAGTTGGGCGCTTAACTGACTGAGCCACCCAGGTGCCCCTGGGAGAATTTTGACAATTAATTTCATTTCTTTACTGGCTATGTGTCTGTTCAAATTTTCTATTTTTTCCTGTTTCAGTTTTGGTAGTTTATATGTTTGTAGGAATTTGTCCATTGCTTCCAGATTGCCCATTTTATTGGCATATAATTGCTCATAATGTTCTCTTATTATTGTTTTTATTTCTGCTGTGTTGATTGTGATCTCTCCTCTTTCATTCTTGAATTTATTTATTTGGGTCTTTTCTGTTTTCTTTTTGATCAAACTGTCTAGGGGTTTATCAGTTTTGTTAATTCTTTCAAAGAACCAGCTCTGGTTTCATAGATCTGTTCTACTGTTCTTTTGGTTTTGATAGAATTGACTTCTACTCTAATCGTTATTATTTCCTGTCTTCTGCTGGTTTGGGGTTTTATTTGTTGTTCTTTTTCCAGCCTTTAAGGTGTAAGGTTAGGTTGTGCATCTGAGACCTTTCTTCCTTCTTTAGGAAAGCCTGGGTTGCTATATACTTTCCTCTTATGATCACCTTTGCTGTATCCCAGAGGTATTGGGCTGTGGTATTATTTTCATTGGCTTCCATATACTTTTTAACTTCCTCTTTAACTTCTTGGTTAGCCCATTTATTCTTTAGTCTCCAAGTATTTGTTACCTTCCCAAAGTTTTTCTTGTGGTTGATTTCAAGTTTCATAGTGTTGTGATCTGAAAATATGCATTGTGATCTCCATCTTTTTACATTTGTTGAGGGCCGATTTGTGTCCCAGTATGTGATCTATTCTGGAGAACATTCCATGTGCACTGAAGAAGAATGTATATTCAGCTGCTTTAGGATGAAATGTTCTGAATATATCTGTTAAGTCTATTTGGTCCAGTGTGTCATTCAAAGACATTGTTTCCTTGTTTATTTTCTGATTAGATGATCTCTCCATTGCTGTAAGTGGGGTGTTGAAAACCCCTACTATTATAGCATTATTATCAATGAGTTTCTTTATGTTTGTGATTGATTTATATATTTGGGTGCTCTCATATTTGGAGCATAAATGTTTACAATTGTTAGGTCTTGGTGGATAGACACTTTAATTATGATATAATGCCCTTCTTCATCTCTTGTTACAGTATTTATTTTAGAGTCTAGATTGTCTGATATAAGTATTGGTAGTCCGGCTTTCTTTCGGCGACCATTATTGGCATGATAGATGGTTCTCCATCTCCTTACTTTCAAGCTGAAGGTGTCTTTAGGTTTGAAGTGGGTCTCTTGTAAACAGCATATAGATGGATATTGTTTTCTTATCCATTCTGTTACCCTGTGTCCTTTGATTGGAGCATTTAGTCCATTGATGTTTAGAGTGAGTACCAAAAGTTATGAATTTATTGCCATTATGTTTCTTGTAGAGTTGGAGTATCTGGTGGTGTTCTCTGGTCCTTTCTAGTCTTTGTTGCTTTTTGTATTTATTTATTAGTTAGTTAGTTTTGTCTCCCCTCAGAGAGTTCCTCTTAAAATTGCTTGCAGAGCTGGTTTAGTGGTCATGAACTCCTTTTTGTTTTTCTGGGAAACTTTTAATCTCTCCTTCTATTTTGAATGACAGCCTTGTTGGACAAAGAATTCTTGGCTGCATATTTTTCCAATTCAGCATATTGAATATATTCTGTCACTCCTTTCTGGCCTGCCAAGTTTCTGTGGATAGGTCTGCTGCAAACCTGATCTGTCTTCCCTTATAGGTTAAGGACTTTTTATCTGTTGCTGCTTTCATGATTCTTTCCTTGACTTAATATTTCGTGAATTTGACTGTGATATGTCTTGTTGATGGTTGGATTTTGTTGAATCTAGTGGAGGTCCTCTGTGCTTCCTAGAGTTTGATGTCTGTGTCTTTTTCCAGGTTAGGAAAGAGTCCCACTATGATTTTCTCACATAACCCTTCTATCCCTTTTTTCTCTCTCTTCATCTTCTGGGACCCCTATGATTCTGATGTTCCTTTTTAATGAGTCACTGATTTCTCTGATTCTTAAACTGTGCTCTTTTGCCTTAGTCTCCCTCTTTTTTTCTGCTTCGTTATTCTCCATAAGTTTCTCCTCTATATCGCTGATTCTCTGCTCTACATCCTCCATTCTTACCACCGTGGCATCCATTTGAGATTGCAGCTCAGTTATAGCATTTTTTATTTCATCCTGACTAGCTTTTACTTCTTTTATCTCTGCAGAAAGGAATTCTAATCTATTTATGATCCCAGCTAGTATTCTTATTATTGTGATTCTAATTTCTGGTTCAGACATCTTGCTTGTATTATGTTGGTTACGTCCCTGACTGTCGTTTCTTCCTGCTCTTTCTTTTGGGGTGAATTTCTTCATTTCATCATTTTGAAGGAAGAAAAGGAATTAATGAGGTAAAAAAACATTTTAATTAAAAATTCAAAGTAACACACCCACGCAAATCAAATAAATGATGCTAGATCCTAGGTGTGTTTTGGTCTGGGTGTTGGAAGGAGCTTGATAGATTAGAGAAAAAAGGGAAAAAGAAAAAAAAGGAAAACGCTTGAAAATTTGAAAAAATGAATACAATGAAATAGAATAAAATGAAATGATGGAAATAAAATAGAATTTGAAAATTTTACCAAAAAAGTAAAAAATATAGTAGAAAAAATGAAGAAAATAATTTTAAGAAAAACTGAAAATAAAAAATAATTTTTTCCTTTTTGTATTCAAGAAAAATAAATGAAAAAGAAAAAAACTGAATAGGTGGACCAGTGAACAGACTGAAATATGATTGAAATTACATCGTTTTCCCCTACAAGTCAAACCATGAAGCACTTTAGAGTCGGTAAACTGAGCAGGTGGAGAGACTTGTGGTTGTCCCTGAAGATGAGCAGGTGGAGAGACTTGTGAGGTTCCTGAAGAGCCAGGTTGGCCCAGTTGGGTAGGGCTTAGTGTAAAAGCTTCATTCTCCACTAGATGGCGCTGCTTAGTTTATTGAGGTGAATTGCTGTGGTGCTTGTAGGTGTGTGTGCACATGCGCGGGAGGGGTGAAAATGGCGCCATCCAGCTACCTAGAACTTTGTTCTCCCCAAACAGCAATCACGCACCCATCCTTTGTCTCTGGCTTCTGTCGCTCCCCTCTTCTACGCTGTTGGTGACCAACCCTTCAGGTTGCCAGGGAGCACCTCCCTCTCAGTTTCATGTCTGATGCGGCTGTTTTTCCTCACTCCTTACTTCTGAGGGACTCAGCTTTGACCCGTTCTGCCTCTCTGCGGGAGGGTCTCACCGAGCAATGGCCAGGTGCCGGCTGCATCCAGGAACGTTCGCAGGACCGTGCTGCTACTGATGCCCAGAGACTGCTGCTGGGCGCCAGCCCGCCCCAGAAAAAGTTCACGTGATTGTGTAGCAGCAGCGTTTCAGGGATCGTGGAAAACCACAACAGACAGCTGGCACCAGGCTTCACCCTTAAGGAACTTGTTCCAGCCCCAGTGAATGTGGTGGTTCTCTGGGGTCTGCTGGGATCGGGTGGCCGCTCAGCCTCTACCAGATGTCCTCCAGCAGGGGAACTGCCTCTCCCCGTGTGGCGGGAAGACCCCCCCTGGACTTGACTCTGCTCCTGAGGATTCGCCCTTCTCACCGCCAGGTATTTATACTCTGTGGTCCCCGTTGTTTATAGGGGGAATGGAATTTAATGGAATTTAAACCCTCTCCTTTCCCCTTTTTAGTGAAGTCCCTGCGGCTGTTTCCACTTTTCCACTTTCTCTCCAGCAGCTTTGGTGGGGGGAGGGGTGCTTTTCCCGTGCTCTCCCTGGCGCCCTCTTTCCACAAGTAAAAACAGCTCCCTGCCAGGGCGCCTGGGTGGCTTAGTGCGTTAAGCGTCCGACTTTCGCCTAGGTCATGATCTCGTGGTTCGTGGGTTCGAGCCCCGCGGCGGGCTCTGTGCTGACTGCCAGCTCAGAGCCTGGAGCCAATTTCGGAGTCTGTATCTCCCTCTCTCTCTGACCCTCCCCTGCTCACGCTGTCTCTCTCTCTCACCTAGAAATAACAAACAAAACAAAACCAAAAAAAAAACACCAACAACAGCTCCCTGCCCTCCACGGCTTCCCTCTCCCCCAGTTCACCTCTCCGCGCTGCGTACCTGCTGGCTGAGTTCTGTGGTTCCGGTTGTGCAGTGTGTTAAGCCTCAAATCAGTTTTCTAGGTGTGCAGGATGGTTTAAGTGTTGATCTGGCTGCGTTTCATGGACGGGATCATGGACGGGAGACACACACAAAAAAGCTTCCATGCTGTTCTGCCATCTTGGCCCCTCCCTCAATATTATCATTTTTGAGTGCGTTTTGGGAGTGTGATTTCCCAGAGATGCATAGAAAATTTCTTGATGGGTTTGCAAGAAATAGGTAAGAGGAGTCGTCCTGTCCTTCCCTCCACTGCCCCCAGAATAGGCTCTGAGGCTGACAGTGTGGAGCCTGCTTAGGATTCTTTCTGTCCCTCTCCCTCTATCCCTCTCTTGCTCATGCTCTTTCCATAAATAAATAAATAAACTTAAAAAATACTATATACAAGTTAAGTTATATGCAAAGATATGAGTTCTCTAGATAGGAAGACATTATGAACAAAGCTGTAAAGTTTTAATAAAAGACCCTAACGAAACCTCATAAATACAGTGATAAAGCATGTCCATAGACAGAGAGATTCAATATCCTAAAGATGTGAATTCTCCCAAACACATCTGTACACATAGTACAATTCCAATCAAAATTCCAACAAAATTTTTCATAGAACAGGCTAATAATTTTTTTAAGTTAAAAGAAAAAGGCCAAGAATTACCAAGATACACCTAAAAAGAAAGATCTAGGCTAAAGGCCCGGTGAGGGGAAGAGGGGGATATGCCCCACAAGATCCAGATTTGTGGTAAAGAAACAGTAATTAAGATAGTACACTCTAAGTGCAAGAAATAACAAAGGGACCACTGAAACAGAATAGAGAGCCCAGAAAAGGACTCACATATATGAAGATACTTGGTTTACAATAGAGCTGATGCTGCAGGTCAGTGGTATTTTGAGTGTCTGTGCAAGAGATGGTTCTGGAACACCTGGCTATTCATTTTGAAAAACACTTTAAATTTTTAATTTTAAACATTTTTTAATGTTTATCGATTAAAAAATTTTTTAATGTTTTATTTATTTCTGAGAGAGAGAGAGAGAGACAGCGTGAGCAGGGGAGGGTCAGAGACAGAGGGAGACACAGAATCTGAAGCAGCTGAGCTGGCTGTCAGCACAGAGACCGACATTGGGCTCGAACCCACGAACCGTGAGGTCATGACCTGAGCTGAAGTCGGACGCTTAACTGACTGAGCCACCCAGGTGCCCCATTGTTTATTGATTTTTGAGAGAGAGAGACAGCAAGAGCAGGGGAGGGGCAGAGAGAGAGGGAGGCACAGAACCCAAAGCATGTTCCAGGCTCTGAGCTGTCAGCACAGAGCCTGACATGGAACTTGAACTCACTAACTGTAAGATCATGAACTGAGCAGAAGTCGAACACTAAACTGACTGAGCCACCCAGGCCCCCCAGAAAAACACTTTTTTTTTTTATCCCAACCTAACACCAAAACAAATGAAAAGGCTAAACTTTTTTTGGTTTGTTTCATTTAGAAGAACAACATAGACTGTCTTTATGATCTTACAGTTGGGAAGGATTCTTAAGACACACACTAAAAAAATTCAAACCAGGATGGAAAGTATTGGTAAATATATTGATATTAAAATTAAGACTCAGACCACCTGAGTTGCTCAATTGGTTAAGCGTCTGACTCTTGATTTCAGCTCAGGTCATGATTTCATGGTTAGTGAGATTCAGCCCCATGTGGGGCTCTACACTGACAGCTGCAGCTTGCTTGGAATTCTCTCTCTCCCTCTCTCTCTGTCCCTCCCCCACTCGTGGTCTCTCTCTTTCTGTCTCTCAATAAATAAATAAACTTTATTTTTTTAAACACGTGATTTTTAAATTTTATTTTATTTATTTTTTAAATTTTTTATTTATTTCTGAGAGAGAAAGACAGTGTGAGCAGGGAAGGGTCAGAGAGAGAGAGAAATATAGAATCTGAAGACAGCCTCCAGGCTCTGAGCTAGCTGTCAGCACAGAGCCTGATGAGGGGCTCAGTCCCACATACCGTGAGATCATGACCTGAGCCGAAGTCGAAC
Organism: Crocuta crocuta; assembly: GCF_008692635.1. Classification (NCBI taxonomy): domain Eukaryota; kingdom Metazoa; phylum Chordata; class Mammalia; order Carnivora; family Hyaenidae; genus Crocuta; species Crocuta crocuta. The sequence goes on from NW_027530988.1 coordinate 626,355, forward strand.
ACTTAACCGACTGAGCCACCCAGGCGCCCCTAATAAATAAACTTTAAAAAGAAAAGAAAAGCTTGAAAAAAAAATAAAATTAAGGCTTTCTGTTAATGAAAACATAAAGTAAATATAAATTACATTCTTAAAAGATATAAACCAGGTGAAGGTATTTGCCACATATTTAACCTTGTAAGGTTAGTTTTCAGCATGCCAAAATACTACAAATCAAAAAGAAAAAGATATGAGTTATGAACAAGCACCCCTAGAAGATAAAGCAATAATGGCTCCTATGGATTGGCAATATTGTCTCTTTAGGTGGACTGGGAGCGATTGCATTTTATTTTATTTTTTTGTTTTATTTATTTCTGAGAGAGAGAGGGTGAGAGAGAGAGACAGAGAGAGAGAGAGAGCATGAGCAGGGGAGGGTCAGAGAGAGAGGGAAACCCAGAATCTGAAACAGGCTCCAGGCTCTTAGCTAGCTGTCAGCGCAGAGCCTGACATGGGACTTGAACCCATGAACCGCAAGATCATGACCTGAGCCGAAGTCAGACGCCCAACCGACTGAGCCACCCAGGTGCCCAACTTGCACTTTATTTTTAATTGCTGTAGGATACCGTGATTATCCTACAGGATAAGATAGATAGAAATCTGCATCCTAGGGATGCCTGGGTGGCTCAGTCTTAAGGTTAAGTGTCCAACTTTGGCTCAGATCATGATCTCCTGGTTTGCGAGTTGTAGCCCTGAGTCAGGCTCTGTGCTGAGAGCTAAGAGCCTGGGACCTGCTTTGGATTCTTTGTCTTCCTCTCTCTCTGTTCTTCCTCCATTTGTGCTCTCTCTGTCTCTCTCAAAAATAGATATTTAAAAAACTTAAAAAAAGAAAGAAATCTGTGTCCTGGGATACAGATAGAAATATGTTAAAAATATTCTTTTGTAGGTTTTCAGTATTTAATAACTTGACAAAAGAAAAACAATAAGTAAAATGAAAGCAGAAAGAAGGATATAATAAAGAAAACCTGAAATTAATAAAATGGGAAACACATATGTTCTAGAAATAAGAAGAAAAAACACAAAACAGAATGTTTTAAAAGACTGATAAAATCCTCTGTCAAGTGTTACTAAGGAAAATGAAAGAAAACAAAAGTAGGAAGAATGAGAAAGGCAATAGAACCACAGATACAAAAAAAAAAAAAAGAAACAAAAGTAGCCAATGCTTATGAAAGAGTGACTATGTGCCAGGCACTGTTTTAGGTATTATGTCACTGAATTTTCAACAACAGGTTCCATACCTGAGATAGGTTTTATTGGTATCCCTGTTTCTCAGATTAAAAAAAACCTTCCTAAAGTTATGTGACTAGTGAGGGACAGAACTGGGATTGGAATGTCGCCATTCTGACACTTCGGTATTAGTCATTCCTCAACAAACTCTTTCTACAAATGTTCATTTCATTGAATGTTAGAGTCCTGAAGACACTTCCCGACCACTTACTTGATTTTTTCTTGTTTTATGGAAGAGGATTTTTCCCCTATATTGTCCTAAAAATGGAACAGACTATCTGGGCAGATCTAGAGGAGTCCATGTTGATGATGCTGACCAGAGAACAAGTACAAAAATTATATGAGAAACTTATATGCAACTCATGGCAATAAATGTGAACAGTTAGAGGAAGGAAATAATTGTTGAGCAAAATACAAATGATTAAATTGGCTTAAGAAGCAGGGGGGAACACTAAAGTGAAACTACTAGTCATATAGGAAATAAGATAATTAAAATATATGACTTTTCGATTAAAAAAATAATTTAATCTCTACACCTAATATGGGGATTGAACTCATAACCCTGAGATCAACAGTCACATGCTCTCAGGGGCACCTGGTGGCTCAGTTGGTTGAGCATCAGACTTAGGCTCAGGTTATGATCTCATGGTTTGTGAGTTTAAGCCCCCTGTTTCGCTCTTTGCTGACAGCTGGGAGCCTGGAGCCTGCTTCTGATTCTGTCTCCCTCTCTCTCTGCCCCTCCCCTACTCCCTTTGTCAAAAATAAACAATTAAAAAAAAAAAAAAGTCGCATGCTCTACCAACTGACCCAGCTAGGTGCCTCAATGATCTACATTTTTAAAAAATGTTTATTTCTTTATTTTGAGAAAGAGGGAAAGAGAGAATCTCAAGCAGGCTCCATCCTAACAGCATGGAGCTTGAACTGATGAACTGTGAGATCATGACCTGAGCCCAAACCAAGAGTCAGACACAACTGACTGAGCCCCCAGGCACCCCAGTGATCTACCTTTTAAAAAGGTACCAGTGTCAGAGTACCTGGGGGGCTCAGTCAGTTAAGTGTTTGACTCTTGGTTTGGGCTCAGGTCATGATCTCATGGTCTGTTAGATCGAGTCCCCCATTGGGCTCTGTGCTGACAGTGTGGAGCCTACTTGGGATTCTCTCTCTTCTCTCTCTGCCCCTCTCCCTGCTCATGCTTTCTCTCTCTCAGTAAATATGTAATCATTTTTAAATAAAGGCATCAACTGAATATATAGCATTTTAAAATTTTATTTAAATTATTCCACACTACAGGCAAAGAAGAGACTTCAATACATTTTACAAGACTTGTTTACTCTTAATGCAAAAACATAATAAAAATAATGCAAAAAGACAATAGGCCAACTTTATCTTTGACTATAGATGCCAAAAGTCTAAATAAAGTCTTTGCAAATCCAATCCAACTGTCTTTTAAAAGAAAATCAGTGGGGTTCCTGGGTGGCTCAGTCAGTTAAGCATCTGACTTCGGCTCAGGTCATGATCTCACGGTTCGTGGGTTCGAGCCTGGCGTCGGGCTCTCTGTGCTTACAGCTAGCTCAGAGCCTGGAGCCTGCTTCAGATTCTGTGTCTCCCTCTGTCTCTGACCCTCCCCTGCTCACGCTGTCTCTCTCTCTCTCAGAAATAAATAAAACATTAAAAAATTAAAAAAAAAATCATTTCACAATCAGGAATTCCAGGAAACAAAACCAATTTAACATTAGGAAATATACATCTCCAATTCAGCACAGGAACAAAATAAAGGAGGAGGAAGATTACGGGATTATATCAAGAGTTACTGAAAACATTTGCTAAAAGTCAGCAGCCATTTCCAATAATAACAGCTAATGTTTATAAAGTGTTTGCTGTGTGCCAGGCATTGTTCTAAGTGTTTTGCTTGCATTAACTTACTTAACTCTCCTAGCAACAACTGTATTGCTACAATTATTATTTTTCCCATTTTATAAAAGAGAAAAATGGAAACTCAGAGAGGTCCCATGATGTCATACATGTTGGAAATTGTGGGGCTAGGATGTGAGCCAAAGCAGAGTGGCTCTGAAGCCCACGTCCTTATCACTGAGAGGCTTCTAACAAAATCTCTGCTTAGCACTAAAAGGAAATCACTATATTTAAATATCCTCAACATTAATTATTATGAAAGACTAACAGTAACCTGTACAAATAAAAGGCCAACTTTCCACTAAATTTCAGGAACGAGTTCAGCGTCCAGATCTTTGTGAAGGTGTATTGATATATAGCATCATCTCCCCTCCTCATTCTGAACAGTTTAGAAAAAGGATAAAATATAATAAGATAGAGAACGTGAAAGGCTAGGTTAGAATTCATGGACTACATCTGTGGGGAAAAATGGTCTTTATGAAACTAAACTCCAGAGTTAGGTATCCATCCAGTATTATCCCACTGGATGGATACACTGGGTTGAGGCAGGTCTCCCTCATGAGAGGACTAGCCAGGCATGCCTGGTTTGTTTCCTTCAACTTTATCAGGGAGTACAGAGAGCCTAGGAACATCATGTTTCATTGTGCTCCCTCTAAGTGATTCTTCTTATTTAAAAAGACTTGATTTAATTCAATCACAACTGATAAATTATTAAGAACAGAACACTAGCAGAGAGAACAAGCCTTTGAGAAAGGCAAAAACATGTCCTCTCTCTCACTTTGTGAGAACTTTGGGGCTGCTATAAAGGAAAAGGCGAAGAAACCTACAAATGCCTATTATACACTGAACAATTGACCTGCAATATCTAATTGAACACTTAAAACTCACACCAGTTAAAAGGTGAAACGTCTGTCACTAAGAAAAGTTAAGTAAGTTGCCTAAGTATATTTAGTTTGAAAATGACCAGGTGAGGGCACCTGGGTGACTAGTTGGTTACGTATCCAGCTCTGGATTTTGGCTCAGGTCACAATCTCATGGTTTTTGGGTTCGAGCCCTGAGCCCCATATTGGACTCTGCACTGACAGTGCACAGCTCACTCTGGATTCTCTCTCTCCCATCATTCTGCCCTTCCCCCACTCAGCTCTTTCTGTTTCTTTCAAAATAAGTAAACATTTAAAAAAAAGCGCGACAAGGTGGCTATTTGGCTAGGGAAAAGGTCGACAAAGACAATAACACATCATGTGAACTTTTGAAGTTGGTACAGTATCATTCCAGTAATTAGACAATCAAGAAGTCAGTTTTTACAAAGAGGAGATTGTACAGGAGGGGAGGAGTCAAAGCCTTCAGTTTAGTTAAGGAGAGACTTTATTATGAAGAATATAAACGTCAGTTTCTAATAATAAAGTATTACACACATGGAAATACAAGTGAAGTATATGAACAAAGGCATAACTAAATCTTGCTGATAGTCCAATTATGCAACAAGCTGACACTCTCACCTCTGACACTCTCACAAAATTCTTTGTGTGGAAGGTAGATGCTGAAGCACTGGCAGACCAGAGTGTATGCTGGTATTCACAGTGGGGAGCATGCAAATATGCATAGGTGGGCACCACAACTGCCAACTTGGCAGGCTGGCTTTCTTTCTTTCTTTCTCTCTCTCTCTCTCTCTTTCTTTCGAGAGAAAGAGAGTACAGGTGAGTGAGTGGCAGAGAGAGCAAGGGAGAGAGAGAGAAAAGCAGGGCTCACCAGAAGTGGGGCTCGTGTTCACTTGATCTCACAAACCATGAGATCATGACCTGAGTGGACGTCAGATTTAATGGCTGAGTCACCCAGACATCCTCCCTTGGCTTTCTAAAGGTATGTGGGGAAGGAAGGAAGGAAGGAAGGGAGGGAAGGAGGGAGGGAGGGAGGGAAGGAGGGAGGGAGGGAGGAAGGAAGGAAGGGA